>NC_088234.1:18820718-19178218 GCF_036934945.1 Oncorhynchus masou masou | reverse complement strand
TCAAATAGCCCTTACACAGCCTGGAGGTGTGTTTTGGGGTCATTGTCCTGTTGAAAAACAAATGATATAACCACTGAGCGCAAACCATGCTGGTTAACTGTGCCTTGAATTCTAAATAAATCACAGACAGTGTCACCAGCAAAGCACCCCCACACCATCACACCTCCTCCATGCTTCACGGTGGGAACCACACATGCAGAGATCATCCGATTACCTACTCTGCATCTCATAAAGACACGGCGGTTGGAACCAAAAATCTCACATTTGGACTCATCAGACCAAAGGACAGATTTCCACCGGTCTGATGTTCATTGCTCATGTTTCTTGGTCCAAGAAAGTCTCTTCTTCTTATTGGTGTCCTTTATTAATGGTTTCTGTGCAGCAATTCAACCCTGAAGGCCTGATTCACACAGTCTCCTCTGGACAGTTGATAAATACATGATTCCATATGTGTTATTTCATAGTTTTGATGTCTTCACTATTATTCTACAATGTAGAAAATAGTAAAAATAAAAAACACTTGAATGAATAGGTGTGTCCAAACCTTTGACCGGTACTGTATATGTAGGGAATATATTCCTAAATGTGTAGTATTTGATATTGATCTTGGGATATAAGTTAGAATAGGAGGTCAGGCTTAATTGAATGGCTGGAATGGAATAAATGTGGTTTCAATATGTTTGCTGTGTATGACTCCGTTCCATTGATTCCATTCCAACCATTACAATGAGCCGGTCCTCCTATAGCTCCTCCTACCAGCCTCCACTGATTTCTAATAATGTTCATTACAACTGAAATATGAGATGAAGTGTTATTTAGTTGACTTATGAGGTGATGATGACAGTGGCCTCTGGCCAGGATGTCCTTGTAGCAACAAACCATTTCCTGCACCAGGCGTTATGACAAGGTGTGTGTGCGTGCATGTGTGTGTGTGTGTGTGTGTGTGTGTGTGTGTGTGTGTGTGTGTGTGTGTGTGTGTGTGTGTGTGTGTGTGTGTGTGTGTGTGTGTGTGTGTGTGTGTGTGTGTGTGTGTGTGTGTGGTTGTGCCACCCCCACCCCAGCCTCTGGGTCAGTCCCCCATGGCTGAAGGGTGGATTGTGCATTCATTGGAATGAAGGCGGTGATGGTGGAGGGTGGGGAGAGAGAGGGGGGAGTGGAGGGAGGGCGGGCGGGCGGGTGTGATTGAGTGTGCTGCCTGGAGAAGAAAGGGAGACAGAGGGAAGAGAGAGAGAAGGGGGGAGTGGGGGGGGATGGCTGGTGTTGTGCTCGAGAAACAAGAGGAGGAGGTGGAGTGGAATAGACAAACAGGGAGAGACAGAGAGAGAGACGACAGGGTGTGGGTTAGGGGTGGCTGGCTTACTGGCTGGCGCCTGGGCTGGGACTGGGGGTTAGGCCTGGGGTTTGGTTTAGGGGTCGGAGAGGCTGGAGACTGGATTGGAGGAAAGAGAAATCCACATGCTTGGACTGACTTCCTTGTTTGTTCAAGTTTGTCTAGATTTATGAGAGAAGCAGAGAAAGAGACACCAGAAAGAGAGAGAGAGTGTGTGTGTGCGCGTGTGCGTGTGAGAGAGATAATTGTGACAGAGAGTTGTAAGAAAAACATAGGTGGACATGGTTTCCTGTGAGATGGAGACAGACTGGGATTTGTTTAGTTTAGTAAATGGATTCCAGTCACGTTAGGGACATCTCTGTTTTGGGGTTGTGGAGTCACACACTCACACACTCACACACACACACACAAGTTTATTTTACGACCAAACAATTTATTCCCATTCAATATCCTATTCTCCCTAACCCCTAAACGTAACCTTTAACTTAACCTTAACCGTAATCACTAAGCCTAAAATAGCCTTATTCCATGTGGGGACCACCAAAATGAATCTTCCACAGTAGGAACATCTCTGTGCAGGGGCTGGGAAGGGACTAGTTTTACTGAACGAGCTGACAGACATACACACACACACACACACATACAGTTGAAGTCGAAAGTTTACATACACTTAGGTTGGAGTCATTAAAACTCGTTTTTAACAAACTATAGTTTTTGGCAAGTCAGTTAGGACATCTACTTTGTGCAGGACACAAGTAATTTTTCCAACAATTGTTTACAGACAAATTATTTCACTTATTGTATCAAAGCGTGTGCGAGGAAAGATGCCTACAAACCTGACTCAGTTATACCAGCTCTGTCAGGAGTAATGGGCCAAAATTCACCCAACTTTTGTGGGAAGCTTGTGGAAGGCTACCAGAAACGTTTGACCCAAGTAAAAAAAAAAAGTAAAGGCAACGCTAGCAAATACTAACTGTGTGTATGTTAACTTCTGACCCACTGGGAATGTGATGAAAGAAATATAAGCTGAAATAAATTATTCTCTCTACTATTATTCTGACATTTCATATTCTTAAAATAAATTGGTGATCCTAACTGACCTAAGACAGGGAATTTTTACTTGGATTAAATATCAGGAATTGTGAAAAACTGAGTTTAAATGTATTTGGCAAAGGTGTATGTAAACTTCCGACTTCAACTGTACCACCTGTTACCTGCACCCCTTTACCTACCTGGGCCCCTTGGCAAGCACTCCACTCCCCCTCTCTTCAACTCTTATGAAAGCACACCCTATTTACTCCATATTGTGTGTGGAGTGGGTGTAGTAGGTGTATTTGTATATGATCGTATGTGTGTTTGTTTGTGAGCCATTCTGTTCTTTCGTGTGACAGGGTTAAGCATGTGTGTGTGCGTGCGTTTGTTTCCTGGCAGGGATTTTATGGCTTTCTGGTAAAGACTAAAGACAGAGAGAATAAAAGAAGTAAGGAGAACCTAGGCCCCAAATTGAAATAGAATATCCCTGCCCTGTGTTTTTACTCCTCTCTGTAATTCTCTGAACAACAGAGTTGGTGTTCCTACTCCTTTTTTCACTCACTCTTTACATTTTTGTCATTTAGCAGACACTCTTATTCAGAGCGACATACAGGCGCAATTAGGGTTAAGTGCCTTGCTTAAGGGCACATCGACAGATTTTTCACCTAGTAATCTTGGGGATTCAAACCGGTGACGTTTCGATTACTGTCCCAGCGCTCTTAAAACCTCTTAGAACTACCCATTCCGGATCCGGTATATTTGTCATCAGCAACGCTGAATAGCATAGCGCAACAGTCAAAAAATATTACTAGAAAATATTAATATTCATGAAATCACAAGTGAAATATAGCGAAATACAGCTTAGCCTTTTGTTAATCACCCTGTAGTCTCAGATTACTGAAATTATGTTTTACAGCGAAAGCAATACAAGCGTTTGTGTAAGTTTATCGATAGCCTAACATAGCATTATGTACACTTAGCATCAGGAAGCTTGGTCACGAAAATCAGAAAAGCAATCAAATTAACCGTTTACCTTTGATGATCTTCTGATATTTTCACTCACAAGACTCCCAGATAAACAGCAAATGTTCCTTTTGTTCCATAAAGATATTTTTTATATCCAAATACCTCCGTTAGTTTGGTGCGTTATGCCCAGGAATCCACCGGAAATAGCACGACAACACAGACAAAAAAAATCAAAATTCTATCCATAATGTCGACAGAATATGGCAAATGTTTTTTATAATCAATCCTCAAGGTGCTTTTCAAATATCTATTCAATAATATATCAACCGGGACAGTTGGCTTTTCACTAGGACCGGGAGAAACAATGGCCGCCTCTCTCTTTTGCGCAAAAATCACTCTGAGAGCCCCCACCTGACCACTTACGTAATGTGGTCGTTCACGCTCATTCTTCAAAATAAAGGTCTGAAACTATGTCTAAAGTTTAGGGAAGCCTTCGGGAAGCCATAGAAAAAGGAATCTGGTTGATATCCCTTTCAATGGTCAATAGGGATGCATAGGAACACAAAGCTTTCAAAATAAGAGTCACTTCCTGATTGGATTTTTCTCAGGCTTTCGCCTACAAAATCAGTTCTGTTATACTCACAGACAATATTTTTACAGTTTTGGAAACTTTAGAGTGTTTTCTATCCTAAACTGTCAATTATATGCATATTCTAGCATCTGGTCCTGAGAAATAGGCCGTTTACTTTGGGAACGTTATTTTTCCAAAAATAAAAATAATGCCCCCTAGCTTCTAGGCTACCTTTCTCCCTCCCTTATTTGTGTGTGTTGGACCGCCCAAACCAGCATTTCTCTGTGAATGTGTTTGTTTGTGTTCGACCCCTCCCTCCTCAGTGTGTGTGCGCGTGGAGTCGAGTGCGTGCCCCGGCTACAGTAACCAGGTGGTCCTTCTCCTTTGCCCATGACCCCGTCTCCCCCCTGTGACCTTGGGGTCACCCTTGAGATGCTCTCATCGATCAGCCCACCGGCTTACAGTAATGTATTAACCTGATTATGTTACCAGAGATGGAGGGAGGAGAGGAGAGGAAGGGGATCGATGGCTGTGATTACCATGATCGGAGAGGACAAAGGGGTCAGATTGGGGTCATGGGGCACTAATGTTCCTCTTGTGATGTGTATGTTGTATGTCATATCATGTCGCAGGTTGATGGTCAGGCTTTGCTGAGCTTTGTTTTTCTACGATCATTTGTCAACACAGAACACCGTCGCTCCTATCCTCCCCTCCTTGTCTTTATAAGCTCCACCTCTCCATAGCCACCTTCCCTACTCCTTCTCTTTTTCCAGCCATCTAATAATAATAATAATAATAATAATAATATAATACATGGGATTTCAAACACTTTTTATTTTAAGAACAAGGACACTGTACACCAAGGACACTCATTTCATCTCCCTTTACTTCTCCTTTTCCCTCCCCTCCTCACCCTCTCTCCTCCCTATCACTCAGCTGATTGTGTAGTATTACATACTGCATGCCAAATTGAACCCTGTTCCCTATATGGTCAAAAGTAGTGCACTAAATTGGGATAGGGTGCCATAAGGTATGCAGCCTTTGTCTCTCTGTGTTCTGTAGCTGAGTATCAGTGTGCCGGTCTAGGCTAGTTCTCCCGTGCACTCTGACCCCTAACTAGTTTGTACTGAACCCTACGGCCCGAGCTAGGTTGTGTATTGGCAGTGATAACACAACTCTAACTGTAGCTAGCTGTCACACACACATCACCATGGTTACGGTAGCCGGTGCAAGCACTCTGCTAGATGACAGCTGAGCTGCCAGACTGAACTTGTTTTCTGAATATTGGTTCTATTATCTATTATACACTCAATTATATTTGGTTATTCAGTTATAATACGTTTAGATTTGCAATGTTTTTTTTTTGTTAGAGTACTTGACTCGTAGATAGGTATTGAGGAGTGTATATGAAGGTTTGCAGGTAAGAGGGAATGTTGTGTGCGTGTGTTTTTGACAATGAAGTGTGTTTGTGTGGAAGTGAAAAATGTCTTCATGTTATGTGAACATAACCACTGTTCTTTACGTGTGTGTGCTTAGCTCTGTGTTTACAGTACAATCTCCCTGTATGTATGTATGTGTGTGAGTGAGTGAGTGTGTGTGTGTGTGCAGACTTATGTCTGTCTTCTCTCAGGCATATGTAACCTGATCCCACTCCTGTGGATCATGGAACAGACCTAGAGACCCTCTCTCCCCCTATCTCTCTGACTTTCTGCATATACTCCCTCTCTCCCCCTATCTCTCTGACTTTCTGCATATACTCCCTCTCTCCCCCTATCTCTCTGACTTTCTGCATATACTCCCTCTCTCCCCCTATCTCTCTGACTTTCTGCATATACTCCCTCTCTCCCCCTATCACTCTGACTGTCTGCATATACTCCCTCTCTCCCCCTATCTCTCTGACTGTCTGCATATACTCCCTCTCTCCCACTATCTCTCTGACTGTCTGCATATATTATCTCTCTTCTCCTATCTCTCTGACTGTCTGCATATACTCCCTCTTTCCACCTATCTCTCTGACAGTCTGCATATATTCTCTCTTTCCCCCTATCTCTCTGACTGTCTGCATATACTCTCACTCTCACTCTCTTAGCATGGGAAACATATGTTAACATTGCCAAAGCAAGTGAAGTAGATAATATACAAACGTGAAATAAGAAACAAAAAAAATGTACTGTAAACATTACATTCATAAAGTTCCAAAAGAATAAAGACATTACAAATGTCATATTATATATCTTTCTCTCTCACACCCCTCTTTCTCTACACTTTTCTATTCTCCTTTCCCTCTCTCTCCTCTTCTCTGTCCCCCTCTCCCCCTTCCCTCTCTCTCTCTCTCTCTCTCTCTCTCTCCCTCTCTCTCTCCTGTTCTCTGTACCCCTCTCCCCCTTCCCTCTCTGTCTTTCTCCCTCCCTCTCTCTCTCTCTCTCTCCCTCACCTTCTCTCTCTCCTCTTCTCTGTCCCCCCCTTCCATCTCTCTCTATCTCTCTCTCTCTCTCCTCTTCTCTGTCCCCCCTCTCCCCCTTGCATCTCTCTCTCTCCTCTTCTCTGTCCCTCTCCCCCCTTCCATCTCTCTCTCTCTCCCCTCTTCTCTGTCTCCCCTCTCCCCCTTGCATCTCTCTCTCTCTCCCTCCTTCCCCCCCTCTCTCTTATCAGTATCTCTTACAGCAGAGAGGGTCAGTGTTGTGTTTATGTAGTAATTGATTTCTGGGTTTTCTTTTGTCTGGCTGGTGTTAGATGTCTGGAGCCCTAATCCACCATACACAGTCCTGCTCCTCTGGAATGAGCTACTGTGGAGCCAGCACCCCCCACACACACACACACACACACACACACACACACACACACACACACACACACACACACACACACACACACACACACACACACACACACACACACACACACACACACACACACACACACACACACACACACACAGTGGTTCTGTGGGGGTATGTGAGTCCTAGACAACCCAGGAGTGGAGTGTGTCTGAGTCTCTCCCCCAGACACCTCCACATCAGCTAAGCCCAGTGGACACGCTGCTCAGAACAAAGACTCCATTATACACATGACAAAAAGTATGTGGACACCTGCTCGTCGAACATCTCATTCCAAAATCATGGTCATTAATATGGAGTTGGTCCCCCCTTTGCTGCTATAACAGCGTCCACTCTTCTAGGAAAGCTTTCCACTAGACTTCTTGTCATTCAGCCACGAGAGCATTAGTGAGGTCGGGCACTGATATTGGCCGATTAGGCCTGGCCCGTAGCCGGCAGTCTAATTCATCCCAAAGGCGTTCGATGGGGTTGAGGTCAGGGCTCTGTGCAGGCCAGTCAAGTTCTTCAACACCAATCTCGACAAACCATTTCTGTATAGACCTCGCTTTGTGCACAGGGGCATTGTCATGCGGAAACAGGAAAAGGCCTTCCCCAAACTGTTGCCACAAAGTTGGAAACACAGAATCGTCTAGATTGTCATTGTATCCTGTAACGTTAAGATTTCTTTTCACAGGAACTGAGGGGCCGAGCCCGAACCAAGAAAAACAGCCCCACAACATTATTCCTCCTCCACCAAACTTTACAGTTGGCTCTATGCATTGGGGCAGGGAGCGTTCTCCTGGCATCCGCCAAACCCAGATTTGTTTGTCGGACTGCCTGATAGTGAAGCGTGATTCATCACTCCAGAGAACGCGTTTCCACTGCTCCAGAGTTCAATGGCAGCGAGCTTTACACAACTCCAGCTTGTGTGCGGCTGCTCGGGTAGAAACCCATTTCATGAAGCTCCCGACTAACAGTTCTTGTGCTGACGTTGCTTCCAGAGGCGGTTTGGAACTCGGTAGTGTGTGTTGCGACTGAGGACAGACCATTTTTACATGCTACCCTCTTCAACCCTCAGAGGTCCCGTTCTGTGAGCTTTTGTGTTCTACCACTTCGTGGCTGAACCGTTGTTGCTCCTTGACATTTCCACAACAACAGCACTTACAGTTGACCTGGGCAGCTCTAACAGGGCAGAAATCTGACCAACCGACTTGTTGGAATGGTGGCATCCTGTGACGGTGCCACGTTGATATTCAGTGCAGAGGAGCAGGTTACATCCACACATACTGTATAGGAGGCCAGAATGAACACACAGAACTATGTCTATGTTAGGCTACACACTAAACAAGCACTAGAGGAAACACACGATTTCATCCATTCACACTAGTGTTGAGTTCTCTGATTCAGGGGGGCTGGGTTAAATGCGGGAGACATTTCAGTTGAATGCATTCAGTTGTACAACTGACAAGGTATCCCCCTTTCCCTTTCATTTGAGTGCTTCTGTGCAGTTCTTGTTCTTTTGAATTGGAACTTCAGTCAGTCTCTCTATCTCCTCTGGCCATTGCTCAATAGATATTATGTCAAGTGCATATTGGTGTGTGTGTGTGTGTGTGTGTGTGTGTGTGTGTGTGTGTGTGTGTGTGTGTGTGTGTGTGTGTGTGTGTGTGTGTGTGTGTGTGTGTGTGTGTGTGTGTGCGTGCGTGCGTGCGTGCGTGCGTGCGTGCGTGCGTGCGTGCGTGCGTGCGCGTGCGCGTAACTAGTTCAGTGGCATTAGGTAACGTTCTATTTGGAGCATAATTGCCTAGATGTGTCGTGCATCCTAAAGGGAATGGTGTGGTTGTAGGCTATGCGCAACCTGCGTCCCAAATGACCCCCTATTTCCTAGTGCACTTTATATATTTACTGGTCAAACGTAGTGCACGATAGGGAACAGGGGTGCCATTTGGGACGGATACATAATGACATATGGAGACCATATTAGGCAAGTATGTCAACACAGCTGCTTACGTATGCCTGGCAGGATGTAACATTCAGATACACACACACACTTGCTGTAGAACCATATCTATTAGCAGTAGGAGTGTGAAGAGTAATAGCTCCTTTGTAGCTCAGTTGATAGAGCATGGTGCTCGTAGGGTTAGTGGATTCTAATTCCTGGGACCACCCATATGTAAGATGTACTCCTGCTTTGAGTGCATACATAATGAAGTCGCTTTGAATAAAAGCGTCTGCTAAATGGCATATTATGAGAAAGGCTTAGTCATATCTATTAGGGGGGATAGATATCCAATGTTTTTCAATGCTGTTCGTTATCTTAGGCTCTGAATGAATTCATTCATGTCTTGCTTATCAGTTCTCTATGAAGTTGTAGTCATTTCTGCAATCTCCTATTTATAAGCTTGAGGATCGTCCCATATCCTTTCAGCGAGCCACGACACCCAGCATCTCAGATTGTTCTCACATCGTTTTGGTAGTTAGGATAAGTTTTCCGGAAGCAATATTTTGTTGAAATATAATTTGATCTTTGATAAATTAAGCGAATTGATTGCACACAAATTGGCCATTTGAATTGATATGATCAATATAGTATTAAATCGTTATTGTACCTAGCATCTGATTTGGACCAAAATAAAATCTAACATTGAGTAAGAAATGAGGAATCCAAAGTCAAAAGCCAACCACGGAACCTGCTTACACCCCATGCCCCTCCCACACACCCCATGCCCCTCCCACACACCCCATGCCCCTCCCACACACCTTATGCCAATCCCACCCCAACAACGAGTATATACGGTAGCATCAGTTCTCTTTGTTTGACAAGGAGTATGGAGCTGCAGCTCAGAAAATTGTTTCTTCATCCTATGTGATGTATTCTCGGGGAATCTGGCTATGTTTTTTCCCCTGTTAAGAGAAATTAGTAATTGAGGTTGTTGGGTTTATGTCCCATCCCACATCCTTTGCATTTGAAACAGTGGCCAGGTAAACAAAACCAGAGCATATGTTGCTGTCATACGTGGTCCATAGACTGCGTACAGGGTAAGACACCAATATGTCATTTTGTAATTTGGGTGAACTATCCCTTTAACAATATGACCTAATAGCAGGAACAGCACCATCTAGTGGTCAGAACCTGGTAATATCAGGATGTAGGATGGGACATTAACCCAACAACTTCGATGACAAATTTGTCTGAACAGGGTTCAACTAAATAATGTTGCAGGAATGCTAAACTTAGCTGTTTCTAACAACATAAATGATTTCAGAACAATCCAAGATGGTGGGTGTCGAAATCCTCTTTTATGTGCGTTTTGAGGTGGAACGACCCTCTACTCTCCACTTGAAGACAGTAGATCTTCATAATAATAAGGTGTTTTATATACAGCAGCGATATTATATTCATGACTTGTAGATTATGGGAAGTGTAATTGAATAGATGGAAGGCTCATACTGATATGACTGACGATAGACAGATAGGAGGAGAGAAATAGAAAGAGAGATAGGGAGATGGAGAGGAAGTGTGAGAGATAGGGAGAGGGGGAAGGGAAAGAGAGAGAGGAGGAGAGCAGGTATTAAAGCTCTGGCGTCATAAATAAAATGTCAGGAATCATTGGTGCGTGTTAGCCAGTGCTCAGGACAGCGTGAAATCTGGCTTCACCTCCTTCTCCTCTCTCCATTCGCTCTCTTTCCTCCTCCCCCTCTCCCTGTAGAGGGTAATTGAGGTGTATGACCTTGCTGTGGGCCCTAGCAGGTGTGAGGGAGGGAGGGAGGAGTTGGCCATTAGCCCTCCAGCCATACAGCCATAAACTGTGGGTTTATATAGTCCAGGGCTGGCTCGCTGACTGTGGATAGTTGTGTGTGTGTGTATATATGTTTTGTCAGCATTTTAGTGAGAGAGCAAATGTATGTGTCAGTGGGCGTATAGATATTTTTTAGTGGGCCAAGATATACGTGAACAGTATATAGGCCTGTACCTAGGTGTTTGGGAGTAGTCTATAGCTTTAACAAATGTGTAATTCATTTGTGTGTGCTGGCGTCTCTACTCCAAAGTAGTGTCAAACAGAACAGCAGTGTGATTTCACATACCCCTCCCCCATCTTCTCTCCTCATCCCCTCCACCCCTTCTATCCTCCTCCCCTACCCCTTCTCTTACTCTCTTTCTCTCTTTGGCTGCACAGTAGCTCTGTCCTACATCTGTGTTATGTCACTGGGTTCTGTCGTTCCTAGAGTAACCCACTCTCTCCCTCACTCCCTCTCTCCCTATCAATTCAATTCAAAGGGCTTTATTGGCATGGGAAGCTAATGCTTACATTGCTGAACTAAGTGAAATAGATAATAAACTAAAGTGAAATAAACAATCAAAAATGAACAGTAAACATTACACTTACAAAAGTTTTTTTTTAAGTTAAAAAAAGACACTTCAAATTTTATATTATGGCTATCTATGTACAGTGTTGTAACAATGTGCAAATAGTTGAAGTACACAAGGGGAAATAAATAAACATAAATACAGTGGTGTTTGTTCTTCACTGGTTGCCCTTTTCTTGTGGCAACAGGTTACAAATCTTGCTGCTGTTTTAATATATAGTGGTTCTGGGATATATATATATATATATACATACAGTGGGGCAAAAAAGTATTTAGTCAGCCACCAATTGTGCAAGTTCTCCCACTTAAAAAGATGAGAGAGGCCTGTAATTTTCATCATAGGTACACTTCAACTATGACAGACAAAATGAGAAAAAAAATCCAGAAAATCACATTGTAGGATTTTTAATGAATTTATTTGCAAATTATGGTGGAAAATAAGTATTTAGTCAATAACAAAAGTTTATCTCAATACTTTGTTATATACCCTTTGTTGGCAATGACAGAGGTCAAACGTTTTCTGTAAGTCTTCACAGGGTTTTCACATACTGTTGCTGGTATTTTGGCCCATTCCTCCATGCAGATGTTTTGGGGCTGTTGCTGGGCAACACGGACTTTCAACTTCCTTCAAAGATTTTCTATGGGGTTGAGATCTGGAGACTGGCTAGGCCACTCCAGGACCTTGAAATGCTTCTTACGAAGCCACTCCTTCGTTGCCCGGGCGGTGTGTTTGGGATCATTGTCATGCTGAACGACCCAGCCACATTTCATCTTCAATGCCCTTGCTGATGGAAGTTTTCACTCAAAATCTCACGATACATGACCCCATTCATTCTTTCCTTTACACGGATCAGTCGTCCTGGTCCCTTTGCAGAAAAACAGCCCCAAAGCATGATGTTTCCATCCCCATGCTTCACAGTAGGTACGGTGTTCTTTGGATGCAACTCAGCATTCTTTGTCCTCCAAACACGACGAGTTGAGTTTTTACCAAAAGGTTATATTTTGGTTTCATCTGACCATATGACATTGTCCCAATCTTCTGGATCATCCAAATGCTCTCTAGCAAACTTCAGATGGGCCTGGACATGTATTGGCTTAACTTCTTGAAACTCCCCAACCCGGATCCGGGTTTGTGACTAAAGCCTCAGGCTCATTAGCATAACGCAACGTTAACGATTTCTGAAAATCGCAAATAAAATTAAAATAATGCGTTTGCTCTCAAGCTTAGCCTTTTCTTAACAACACTGTCATCTCAGATTTTCAAAATATGCTTTTGAACCATAGAAATTGACTAATTTGTGTAAGAGTATGCAAAGCTAGCATAGCATTTTGTGTAGCATGTAGCACGCAACATTTTCACAAAAACCAGATAACCAAATAAATAAAATCATTTACCTTTGAAGAGCTTCTGATGTTTTCAATGAGGAGAGTCTCAGTCACATACCAAATGCGCAGTGTTTCCTGAAAGCGTCTGTGTGTAGGAGAAATCGTTCCGTTTTCTACATTGCGTCTGGCTACCGAAACGAACCGAAAATGCAGTCACCTACAACGTGAAACTTTTTCCGGATTAACTACATAATATCGACCGAAACATGGCAAACGTTGTTTGGAATCAATCCTCAAGGTGTTTTTTCACATATCTCTTCATTGACATGCAGTTCGTGGAAGCTTGCTTTCCTCTCTGTGTCCCATGGAAAAATACTGGCAGGTGACTTTGCGCACCAATTTCGGCGCAGGACACCGGGCGGACACGTGGTAAATGTGGTCTGTTATGGTCAATCTTCCAATGATCTGCCCACAAATACGTCACAATGCTGCAGACACCTTGGGGAAACGACAGAAAGGGCAGGCTCGTTCCTCTTGCGTTCACAGCCATATAAGGAGATAATGAAAAACAGAGCCTCAAAAATCCTTGTCATTTCCTGGATGCCATCTCATCTTGGTTTTGCCTGAAGCTCATGTTTTAGGGCACGCACAGAGAAGATCTTTGTATTTCTGGACACGTCAGAGTGTTTTCTTTCGAACGGTAGCAATTATATGCATAGTCGAGCATCTTTTTGTGACAAAATATCTTGTTTAAAACGGGAACGTTTTTCATCCAAAAATGAAATTGCGCCCCCAGAGCATCAACAGGTTAAGCAGGGGGACACGTCTGGCACTTCTTCAAACCAAGCTGCTTACCTATTGCAGATTCAGTCTTCCCAGCCTGGTGCAGGTCTACAATTTTGTTTCTGGTGTCCTTTGACAGCTCTTTGGTCTTGGACATAGTGGAGTTTGGAGTGTGACTGTTTGAGGTTGTGGACAGGTGTCTTTTATACTGATAACAAGTTCAAACAGGTGCCATTAATACAGGTAACGAGTGGAGGACAGAGGAGGCTCTTAAAGAAGAAGTTACAGGTCTGTGAGAGCCAGAAATCTTGCTTGTTTGTAGGTGACCAAATACTTGTTTTCCACCATAATTTGCAAATAAATTCATAAAAAATCCTACAATGTGATTTTCTGGATTTTCTTTCCTCATTTTGTCTGTCATAGTTGAAGTGTACCTATGATGAAAATTACAGGCCTCTCTCATCTTTTTTTAATGGGAGAACTTGCACAATTGGTGGCTGACTAACTACTTTTTTTGCCCCACTGTGTATATATTTAACCTTTATTTAAATAGGCACGTTAGTTAAAGAACATATTCTTATTTACAATGACGGCTTACCCCGGCCGAACCCAGACAACACTGGGCCAATTGTGTGCTGCCCTATGGGACTCCCAATCACCACCGGATGTGATGCAGCCTGTTATGGCACACTGTGGTATTTTACCTAATAGATATGGGAGTTTATCAAAATTATATTTATTTTCAAATTCTTTGTGGGTCTGTGTAAAATGAGGGAAATATGTGTCTCTAATATGGTCATAAATTTGGCAGGATGTTTGGAAGTGCAGCTCAGTTTCCACCTCATTTTGTGGGCAGTGTGCACATAGCCTGTCTTGTCTCTAGAGCCAGGTCTGTATACGGTGGCCTCTCAAAAGCAAGGCTATGCTCACTGAGTCTGTACATAGTCAAAGCTTTCCTTCATGTTGGGCTAGTCACAGTGGTCAGGTATTCTGCCACTGTGTACTCTCTGTTTCGGGCCAAATAGCATTCTAGTTTTCTCTGTATTTTTGGTTCATTATTTCCAATGTGTCAAGTAATTATCTTTTTGTTTTCTCGTGATTTGATTGGGTCTAATTGTGCTGCTGTCCTGGGGCTCTGTTGGGTCTGTTTGACCAGCTTGCTTAGGGGACTCTTCTCCAGGTTCATCTCTCTGTAGGTGATGGCTTTGTTATGGAAGGTTTGGGAATCATTTCCTTTTAGGTGGTTGTAGAATTTAACAGCAATTTTCAGGATTTTTATAATTAGCGGGTATCGTCCTAATTCTGTTCTGCATGCATTTTTTATGTTTTAAGTGGTACACTGAGGATGTTTTTGCAGAATTCTGCATACAGAGTCTCAATTTGGTGTTTGTCCTATTTTGTAAATTCTTGGGTTCTATAACTGATTCAAGAACATTTTGCTAGATCCTAATTGGGAAGTTGAATTTTATGTTCCTTTTGATGGCCCTTCTTGTCTTGTCGCTCATGTTGTTCACAGCTTTGTGGTAGTTACCTGTGGTGATTATGTTTAGGCTGAGGTAGGTATAGTTTCTTTTTGTTCTCTAGGGCAACAGTGTCTAGATGGAATTTGTATTTGTGGTCCTGGCAACTGGACCTTTTTTTGAAACAACATTATTTTTGTCTTACTGCGATTCACAGTCAGGGTCCAGGTCTGACAGCATCTCTGCAGACGATCTAGGTGCTGCTGTAGGCCCTTCTTGGTTGGGGACAGAAGCACCAGATCATCATCAAACAGTAGACATTTGACTTCAGATTCTACTAGGGTGAGGCCTTGTGCTGCAGACTATTCTAATGCCCTCAACAATTGGTTGATATACTGTAAATGTTGAAGAGGATGGGGCTCAAGCTGCATCCCTGTCTCACCCCCACCACCCTGTGGATAGAAATCTGTGTTTTTTGACCATTTTAACCTTACATTTCCCCCAACACCGCCTTCCCTCAATTTACATAGCAGACCTTCATAGTAAATTGAGTCAAAAGCGTTTTTGAAGAAAAGAAACAAAGCATGTAAATACTTTGCTTTTACTTTGGTTGGTTTGTTTGTCAATTAGCATGTGCATGGTGAATACGTGGTCTGTCGTATTATACTTTGGTAAAAAGCCCATTTGACATTTGTTCAGGACATTATTTTCACTGAGGAAATGTAGGAGTCTACAAATGTAGGACCTTACAAATCTGTCAGTTTAAGCTAGAGATATCAGTTTGTTTTGCTTCGGATGCATCTCAAACCATCTCATCCGCCAATGTCACACTTCCGCATCTGCTGTGAAAGGTGACAGATCTAGAGTGGTGTTTTTCAGACCATCAGGCATCCCAAAAATTGGTCTTCTCACAAAAGTTGCTGTAGCATCTGTAGCGATGAGACTCACATGAACTCGATGGTGTTCTCCGTTTTGCTCTACACCCCCTACAAGCATCTCTTGGGACTCGTCTGAAGTTGGTACAGCAAACGTCTGTCTGTAGTGTCCAAACACTGTGGAAAAGTGAGACTCTCATGAACACGTACAGTACATGTCGGTCGGTTGTTTTGCTCACGGGCCTCACAAGACTCGTCTGAAGGTACCAGTTGAAAGAATTGATGAATATATACAGTGCAATCGGAAGATATTCAGACCCCTTGACTTTTTCCACATTTTGTTACATTACCGCGTTATTCTAAAATGGATTAAATTGTTGATTTCCATAATTAATCTACACACAATACCCCATAATGGAAAAACAAAAGGAGGTTTTTAGAAATATTTGCAAATGTATTACAAATAAAAAACTGAAATCACATTCACATAAGTATTCAGACCTTGTACCCAGTACCTTGTTGAATCACCTTTGGGTATGATGCTACAAGCTTGGCACATCTGTTTTTGGGGAGTTTCTCCCATTCTTCTCTGCAGATCCTCTCAAGCGAGGTCAGGTTGGATGGGCAGCATCGCTGCACAGGTATTTTCAGGTCTCTCCAGAGAAGTTCGATTGGGTTCTAGTCCGGGCTCTGGCTGGGCCACTCAAGGACATTCAGAAACTTATCCTGCATTGTCTTGGCTGTGTGCTTAGGGTCATTGTCCTGTTGGAAGTTGAACCTTTGCCCAAGTCTGAGTCCCTGAGCACTCTGGGGCAGGTTTCATCAAGGATCGCTCTGTTCTTTGCTCCATTTCGTCTTTGCTCGATCCTAACTAGTCTCCCAGTCCCTGACGCTTAAAAACATCCCCATAGCAGGATGCTGCCACCACCATAATTCACAGTAGGGATCGGGCCATGTTTCCTTCAGAAGTGACGCTTGGCATTCAGGCCAAAGAGTTCAATCTTGGTTTCATCAGACCAATTGGTGGAGTGTTGCAGAGCTGGTTGTCCTTCTGGAAGGTTCTCCCATCTCCACAGAGAAACTCTGGAACTCTGTCAGAGTGACCATCAGGTTCTTGGTCTCCTCCCTGACCAAGGCCCTTCTTCCCTTATTGCTCAGTTTTCTGCACTGTCAGCTCTAGGAAGAGTCTTGGTGGTTCCCAACTTCTTCCATTTAAGAATGATGGAGGCCAAGGTGTTCTTGAGGACCTTCAATGCTACAGACATTTTTTAGATATGTACCTCGATACAGTCCTGTCTCAGAGCTCTACGGACAATTCCTTCGACCTCATGGCTTGGTTTTTGCTTTGACATGCACTGTCAACTGTGGGATCTTATATAGACAAGTTTGTGCCTTTCCAAATCATGTCCAATCAATAGAATTTACCACAGGTGGTCTCCAATCAAGTTGTAGAAACATCTCAAGGATGATTAATGGAAACAGGATGCTCAAATTGAGTGTCATTAAAAGGGTCTGAATACATATGTATATAAGGTTTTAAATTTGAATAATTTAAAAAAAACGGTTTTCTCTTTATCATTGTGGGGTATGTGTGTAGATTGATAAGGAAACCATTTATTTAATACATTTTAGAATAAAGCTGTAACGTAACAGAATGTGGAAAAAGGGATACTTTTCGAATGCACTGAACTGTATATGGAGACTGTTTTGTTCCAAAAATAAGGGGTTAAATAAATGTTTTAAAAAATATATATATGTATGTTTCCTGAGCTTTCTTTTATCTCTCAGAACTAACTTCCTTCAAATTTTGTTTTGGGGACTATCTGTTGTTCCATGTCGTGAATCTGTTATTCAATGCATTCGTATGGGTTAATAGCAGCAAGGCCCAATATATATATATATATATATATATATATGATGAACATATATATATATATATATATATATATATATATATATATATATATATATATATATATATATACACAATGCACACACTTCACAGGGTCTTCAAATTCAAAATCAAGTAGCAAGTAGTTCTTTGACCTTAAATCTTCGTAACCCCCTTTTTTTCAAATTTTGCTTAAATGACATACCCAAACCTAACTGCTTGTAGCTCAGGCCCTGAAGCAAGGATTTGCATAATATTGGTACCATTTGAAAGGAAACACTTTGAAGTTTGTGGAAATGTGAATTTAATGTAGGAGAATATAACACAATAGATCTGGTAGAAGAAAATACAAAGAAAAAAACAACTGTTTTTTTTCTACCACCATCTTTGAAATGCAACAGAAAGGTCCCAGTTCTAGCCATCACTCTGGTTGTAATTCCGATGGTATCCTCAAGATGGCAGCAGCATATGTGTAAAGTTTCAGAAGGATAACTTGATGTATTTTTATTTTTAAAAATAAAAAAATTCACCTTTATTCAACTTCTCTGGGATATGTGGGATGGTAGCGTCCCACCTCTCTAACAGCCAGTGAAATTGCAGGGCGCCAAATTCAAAACAACAGAAATCCCATAATTAAAATTCCTCAAACATACAAGTATTTTACACCATTTTAAAGAAAAACTTGTTGAAATCCAGCCATAGTGTCCGATTTCAAAAATGCTTTACGAGGAAAGCACACCCAACGATTATGTTAGGTCAGCACCTAGTCACTGAAAAACACATCCATTTTTCCAGCCAAAGAGAGGAGTCACAAAAAGCATAAATAGAGATAAGATTAATCACTAACCTTTGATGATCTTCATCAGATGACACTCATGGGACTTTATGTTACACAATACATGTATGTTTTGTTCGATAAAGTTCATATTTATATCAAAAAATCTCAGTTTACATTATTGCGTTATGTTCAGTAGTTCCAAAACATCTGATTTTGCAGAAAGCCACATCAATTTACAGAAATACTCATAATAAACATTGCTAAAAGATACAAGTGTTATGCATGGAATTTTAGATCCACTTCTCCTCAATGCAACCGCTGTGTAAGATTTAACAAACTTTACGGAAAAAGCACACCATGCAATCATCTGAGTACAGCGCTCAGACACAAACACAAGCCATACAGATATCCGCCATGTTGTGTAGTCAACAGAAGTCAGAAATGGCATTATAAATATAAATATATTACCTTTGATGATCTTCATCAGAATACACTCCCAGGAATCCCAGTTCCACAATAAATGTTTTTTTTGTTTGATAAAGTCCATAATTTATGTCCAAATACCTCCCTTTTGTTCGTGTGTTTAGTCCAGTAATCCAAATTCATGAGGTGTGATTACTAGGTCCAGACGAAAAGTCAAAAAGTTCCATTACAGTCCATAAAAACATGTCAAACGATGTATAGAATCAATCTTTAGGATGTTTTTAACATAAATCTTCAATAATGTTCCAACCGGAGAATTCCTTTGTCTTCAGAAATGCAATGGAACGCAGGTCGATCTCACGTGTGTGCGCGTGATCAGCTCATTCCACTCTGGCAGAGCCCTTACTCAATCAGCTCTCATTCGCCCCCACTTCACAGTAAAGCCTCAAACAAGGTTCTAAAGACTGTTGACATCTAGTGGAAGCCTTAGGAAGTGCATATGACCCCATAGACACTGTATATTCGATAGGCAATGACTTGAAAAACTACAAACCTCAGATTTCCCAATTCCTGGTTGGATTCTTTCTCAGGTTTTTGCCTGCCATATGAGTTATGTTATACTCACAGACATCATCATTTTGTTTTCTATCAAAATATAATTATATGCCTTATATGCTAATTATGTGCATATTCCAGCTTTTATAGCTGAGTAGCAGGCAGTTTACTCTGGGCACCTTTTTATCCAAGCTTCTCAATACTGCCCCCCAGTCCCAAACAAGTGTTAACCAGGTAGGCCAGTTGAGAACAACTGCGACCTGGCGTGGTATGAGCGAAGTATGAGCGAACTACATGACATTTAATGTGAAGTCACCCAGGTACATTTGGGCAAATCGTGAAGGAGACATTTGAATTCATATTACATTTTTCTGCAAGAATATCGTCAAATCTGTATACTTGGACTTTGATTTAGCTTTCCAGTATTAGTAGCAATATTATAATTTCAACATTTTCAAAACAACCCGTTTTCATAACTTCATATCTTATGAAGTATTCTTATCATTTTTGTCCAAAAGGAAAAGGCATGCTGTCGTACAAGGTTGGTAGCTACATTTCATGACAGATTTTGAGATACTACCGTCAAGCCCAGCTCATTGGCTATCTAGCTAGATTTCTTTGACACCGATTGGTGCTTATTTGACATAGTCGTTCAAGTGAAGACGTCGGCGTGCCATGAAGGCGTCCCTCTCTGACCAAATATGGTGTCCTATAGAATATACTACACCCCTAATGATATAGTGAAGTCTGGGTACATTCTGGGATCTCTGAGGAATACATACGAACGTAATATGACTGTTTGAAACAACGTTTACGGTTAGATTTTCACAGATTTCTTTCTTTGCAAATTGAACGAGTGGAAATACAAAATCGATCGTGCATGCTATATGGACCTTTTTAGGATTTGAAAAAGGATTTTATCTAACAAAGCAACACTTTATGTTACAGTTGAAGTCGTAAGTTTACATACACTTAGGTTGGAGTCATTAAAACTTGTTTTTCAACCACTCAAAAATGTCTTGTTAACAAACTATAGTTTTGGCAAGTCGGTTAGGACATCTATTTTGTGCATGACACAAGTCATTTTTCCAACAATTGTTTACAGACAGATTATTTAATTTATAATTCACTGTATCACAATTCCAGTGGGTCAGAAGTTTACATAAACTAAGTTGACTGTGCCTTTAAACAGCTTGGAAAAATCCAGAAATAATGTCATGGCTCGAGAGGCTTCTGATAGGCTAATTGACATCATTTGAGTCAATTGGAGGTGTACCTGTGGATGTATTTCAAGGCCTATCTTCAAACTCCGTGCCACTTTGCTTTACATCATGGGAAAATCAAAAGAAATCAGCCAAGACCTCAGAAAAATAATTGTAGACCTCCACAAGTCTGGTTCATTCTTGGGAACAATTTCCAAATGCCTGAAGGTACCACATTCGTCTATACAAACTATAGTACGCAAGTATATACACCATGGGACCACGCAGCCGTCATACCGCTCAGGAAGGAGACGTGTTCTGTCTTCTAGAGATTAACGTTCTTTGAGGCGAAATGTGCAAATCAAAGGACCTTGTGAAGACGCTGGAGGAAACAGGTACAGAAGTATCTATATCCACAGTAAAACGAGTACTATATCGACATAACCTGAAAGGCCGCTCAGTAAGGAAGAAGCCACTGCTCCAAAACCGCCATAAAAAAGCCAGACTACGGTTTGCAACTGCACATGGGGACAAAGATCATACTTTTTGGAGAAATGTCCTCTGGTCTGATGAAACAAAAATAGAACTGTTTGACCATAATGACCATGGTTGTGTTTGGAGGAAAAATGGGAACGCTTGCAAGCCGAAGAACACCATCCCAACCGTGAAGCACGGGGGTGGCAGCATCATGTTGTGGGGGTGTTTAGCTGCAGGAGGGACTGGTGCACTTCACAAAATAGATGGCATCATGTGGAAGAGAAATGATGTGGATATATTGAAGCAACATCTCAAGACATCAGTCAGGAAGTGAAAGCTTGGTCGCAAATAGGTCGTCCAAATGGACAATGAACCCAAGCATACTTCCAAAGTTGTGGCAAAATGGCTTAAGGACAACAAAGTCAAGGTATTGGAGTGGCCATCACAAAGCGCTGACCTCAACCCTATAGCTTAGTTTGTTTTTTGTTATGGAGCCAAAAAGATTGGAGAAGTGGTTTATCCATACATCTCCGTTTTGGATAGATAACTCTTCATGTTGTTGTGTGATCCAATTTTCCCAGAAGGGGTTTGATTCTATGGCTGATTTCAGACGTGCTGCTACTTAATTTTTCTCAGTATATGTCTCTACTGTGTTTCACCATAGTGTAGGTCTAGGCTCAGGTTTTCTGGGTCTCTGTTTTTTGTTGGATAAGTATCTCACTTTGTTTCTTGGGTTTTTGCATTCTTCATCAATCTATTTGTCCTTGTTGTTCATTTTCTTCAGTTGTCTACATGACACGTGTAAATTTAAAAGGGAAGCTGAAAAGTCAACTATACTGCTTTGGCCAAGTTTACACCTTCACTATAGCAGTGAAACATTTTGTCCAGGAAGTTGTTTAAAGGGATTGAATTTCTTGTGGCCCAATAGTTTTTTGGTAGGTTTCGAACACTAGTTTCCTTCCATCAATACTATTTCTTAATATTATGTAGTTCCTTAGGTGTTGATGCCTCATGAGTGAGTAATGCTCTGTTCAGGTAGACTGTGATTCTGCTGTGATCTGATTGGGGTGTCAGTAGGCTGACTGTGAACTCTCTGAGAGACTCTGGGTTGAGGTCCGTGATAAAGTCTCCTCTATCATTCTCTTCATCTCTCTTTGTTTAAGTATCTCTTCTCCTCCTCTTCCTCTATATTCCTTCCCTCCCTCTTCTATCTATCTCCATCTCTTTTCTCTCTGTTCAGTAAATATTATCTCTCTCCGCTAGCAGGAAGCTTTCTGTGCAAACACACTTACAGATCATTGCCCTCTCCCATACACAGACATTAAACTGGCTCTGTGCATACATTAATATAATATTAATATAATACCCACGCTCTTCCTTCCATCCATATTGCTATGTTTATATGAGTGTGTGATTTCGAGTATGTGTGCGTGTGTGCAAGCCCTAAGGCTCCTCCCTCCAGGGAGAGACAGACAGACAGGTGTGGGGCAGATTGAGTTCTACCTCATTTCCCCTGCCCTCACACAGCTGGTAAAGGACGCACACGAACGCACACCTGCACACAGGTGCATATGGACCCACACACACAGACCTGAATGCAGCTTTTAAGACTGTGTTCACAAAGGCTGTTGACTGTGTGTGAACTGATTGTACTGTGTATTACTGTAGTCTGGATGTAGCCTGATTCCTAGGATGACAACTAAAGACTGGCAGCCCGTTGCCACGGTGACTGAGACAGATTAAGCAATGATGTGACATGAGACCAGTACAAAGTCACTACCACAGTCACTCCCCCAACACACAGACAACATATTTCATAGTCATAGCCACACACAAGGACCCAGAATTACAATATTCATACCTCTGTTGGATAATTTATTCCGGACATGACACGACTCATATTCGCATTACATTTTTCATGCAAGTATCAAAGGTACAGCTTACTCAGCGGAGGTGAGGGGACGTTAATAACAGTGACACCGGGTAGGGCTGTGCTGACATCAGGAGATTGGTGTGATGATATCACAGTGTTTATGAAGGTGTTTTCCCCAGAACATTAGCTAAGATTCCCATTATCTTTTAGTTAGGGTTTTATCTAACATTACGATGATAACATCCCAAAAGTATTCAAAGAATGTCTTTATGAAACAGTGTATTTTAATGAAATATCCTTAGAATGTTCTCATAACATTCACTAAAATCTTGTGCGCACAACATCTGTAAGAAACACCAGAGAACATTCCCTAAAAGTTGTCATTAGGTTTCCAGGTAATATAACAACACAATGTACCAGTCATGTTTTCCCAGCAAACCAAAATTGATTCTGTGCAAGTTCCCAGAACATTTGTTGGGTTTCAGCAAATGTTATCATAAAAACAAAATCTGTCCAGTCGTGTTGATGATGATACAATGTTTGTATAAAACATTCACCTGATGTTGCAAGAACATTCTTTAAATGTTTCCAGAATGTTTCATGAAGGTTGTGGGAATGTTGTGGTGGGAACATTTTGCGCACTAAAATAAACATTATGGAATTATCCAGAAAACGGCATAGTTTTTTGTGTTTTGGGAATATATACACTGCTCAAAAAAATAAAGGGAACACTTAAACAACATAATGTAACTCCAAGTCAATCACACTTCTGTGAAATCAAACTGTCCACTTAGGAAGCAACACTGATTGACAATAAATTTCACATGATGTTGTGCAAATGGAATAGACAACAAGTGGAAATTATAGGCAATTAGCAAGACACCCCCAATAAAGGAGTGGTTCTGCAGGTGGGAACCACAGACCACTTCTCAGTTCCTATGCTTCCTGGCTGATGTTTTGGTCACTTTTGAATGCTGGCGGTGCTTTCACTCTAGTGGTAGCATGAGACGAAGTCTACAACCCACACAAGTGGCTCAGGTAGTGCAGCTCATCCAGGATGGCACATCAATGCGAGCTGTGGCAAGAATGTTTGCTGTGTCTGTAAGCGTAGTGTCCAGAGCATGGAGGCGCTACCAGGAGACAGGCCAGTACATCAGGAGACGTGGAGGAGGCCGTAGGAGGGCAACAACCCAGCCGCAGGACCGCTACCTCCACCTTTGTGCAAGGAGGAGCACTGCCAGAGCCCTGCAAAATGACCTCCAGCAGGCCACAAATGTGCATGTGTCTGCTCAAACGGTATGAGTATGGTATGAGGGCCCGACGTCCACAGGTGGGGGTTGTGCTTACAGCCCAACACCGTACAGGACGTTTGGCATTTGCCAGAGAACACCAAGATTGGCAAATTCGCCACTGGTGCCCTGTGCTCTTCTTCCTCTCTCTCTAACTTCCTCTCTCTCGCTCTCCTTTCATCTCTCTCTACCCTCCCCTCTCTCTTGCTACCTTCCCCTCTCTCTCTCTACCTTCCTCTCTCTACCTTCCTCTCTCTACCTTCCTCTCTCTCTACCCTCCCCTCTCTCTACCTTCCTCTCTCTCTCTCCTTTCCTCTCTCTCCCTCCCCTCCCCTCTCTCTCTCTACCCTACCCTCTCTCCCTCTACCCTCCCCTCTCTCTCTCTACCCTCCCCTCTCTCTCTACCTTCCTCTCTGTCTCTACCTTCCTCTCTCTCGCTCTCCTTTCCTCTCTCTCTCTACCCTCCCCTCTCTCTCTACCTTCCTCTCTCTACCTTCCTCTCTCTCGCTCTCTTTTCCCCTCTCTCTCTACCCTCCCCTCTCTACCTTCCTCTCTCTCTCTCCTTTCCTCTCTCCCCCTACCCTCCCCTCTCCCTCTACCCTCCCCCCTCTCTCTCTACCCTCCCCTCTCTCTCTCTACCCTCCCCTCTCTCGCTCTCCTTTCCCCTCTCTCCCTCCCCTCTCTCTCTACCTTCCTCTCTCTTGCTCTCCTTCCCCTGTCTCTCTACCCTCCCCTCTCTCTATACCCTCCCCCCTCTCTCTCTACCCTCCCCCTCTCTCTCTACCTTCCCTCTCTCTCTCTACCTTCCTCTCTCTCTACCCTCCCCTCTCTCTCTACCCTCCCCTCTCTCTACCTTCCTCTCTCTCTCTCCTTTCCTCTCTCTCCCTCCCCTCTCTCTCTACCCTCCCCTCTCTCTCTACCCTCCCCTCTCTCTCTACCTTCCTCTCTCGCTCTCCTTTCCCCTCTCTCTCTCTACCCTCCCCTCTCTCTCTACCCTCCCCCCTCTCTCTCTACCCTCCCCTCTCTCGCTCTCCTTTCCTCTCTCTCCCTCCCCCCCCCCCTCTCTCTACCTCCCCCTCTCTCTCTCTCTCTACCCCCCCTCTCTCTACCCTCCCCTCTCTCTCTACCCTCCCCTCTCTCTACCTTCCTCTCTCTCTCTACATTACAAATGTCATATTATATATATTTTCAGTGTTTAACAATGTACAAATTGTACAATATAAAGTAAATAAGCATAAATATGGGTTGTATTTACAATGGTGTGTGTTCTTCACTGGTTGCCCTTTTCTCGTGGCAACAGGTCACAAATCTTGCTGCTGTGATGGCACACTGTGGTATTTCACCCAGTAGATATGGGAGTTTTCCAAAATTGGATTTGTTTTCGAATTCTTTGTTGATCTGTATAATCTGCGGGAAATATGTCTCTCTAATATGGTCATACATTGGGCAGGGGGTCAGGAAGTGTAGCTCAGTTTCCATCTCATTTTGTGGGCAGTGAGCACATAGCCTGTCTTCTCTTGAGAGCCATGTCTGCCTACGGCGGCCTTTCTCAATAGCAAGGCTATGCTCACTGAGTCTGTACATAGTCAAAGCTTTCCTTAATTTTGGGTCAGTCACAGTGGTCAGGTATTCTGCCTCTGTGTACTCTCTGTGTAGGGCCAAATAGCATTCCAGTTTGCTCTGTTTTTTTTGTTAATTCTTTCCAATGTGTCAAGTAATTATCTTTTTGTTTTCTCATGATCTCCCCTCTGTCTCGCTACCTTCCTCTCTCTCGCTCTCCTTTCCTCTCTCTCTCTACCCTCCCCTCTCTCTCTACCCTCCCCTCTCTCTCTACCTTCCTCTCTCTTGCTCTCCTTCCCCTGTCTCTCTACCCTCCCCTCTCTCTATACCCTCCCCTCTCTCTCTCTACCCTTCCCTCTGTCTCTCTGCCTTCCTCTCTCGCTCTCCTTTCCTCTCTCTTTCGACCCTCCCCTCTCCCTCTACCTTCCTCTCTCTCTACTTTCCTCTCTCTTGCTCTCCTTTCCACTCTCTCTACCCTCCCCTCTCTCTAACCTCCCCTCTCTCTCTACCCTCCCCTCTCTCTATACCCTCCCCTCTCTCTCTCTACCCTTCCCTCTGTCTCTCTGCCTTCCTCTCTCGCTCTCCTTTCCTCTCTCTCTCGACCCTCCCCTCTCCCTCTACCTTCCTCTCTCTCTACTTTCCTCTCTCTCACTCTCCTTTCCTCTCTCTCTACCCTCCCCTCTCTCTCTACCCTCCCCTCTCTCGCTCTCCTTTCCTCTCTCTCCCTCCCCTCCCCTCTCTCTCTACCCTCCCCTCTCTCTCTCTCTACCCTCCCCCCTCTCTCTACCCTCCCCTCTCTCTCTACCTTCCTCTCTCTCTCTACATTACAAATGTCATATTATATATATTTTCAGTGTTTAACAATGTACAAATTGTACAATATAAAGTAAATAAGCATAAATATGGGTTGTATTTACAATGGTGTGTGTTCTTCACTGGTTGCCCTTTTCTCGTGGCAACAGGTCACAAATCTTGCTGCTGTGATGGCACACTGTGGTATTTCACCCAGTAGATATGGGAGTTTTCCAAAATTGGATTTGTTTTCGAATTCTTTGTTGATCTGTATAATCTGCGGGAAATATGTCTCTCTAATATGGTCATACATTGGGCAGGGGGTCAGGAAGTGTAGCTCAGTTTCCATCTCATTTTGTGGGCAGTGAGCACATAGCCTGTCTTCTCTTGAGAGCCATGTCTGCCTACGGCGGCCTTTCTCAATAGCAAGGCTATGCTCACTGAGTCTGTACATAGTCAAAGCTTTCCTTAATTTTGGGTCAGTCACAGTGGTCAGGTATTCTGCCTCTGTGTACTCTCTGTGTAGGGCCAAATAGCATTCCAGTTTGCTCTGTTTTTTTTGTTAATTCTTTCCAATGTGTCAAGTAATTATCTTTTTGTTTTCTCATGATCTCCCCTCTGTCTCGCTACCTTCCTCTCTCTCGCTCTCCTTTCCTCTCTCTCTCTACCCTCCCCTCTCTCTCTACCCTCCCCCTCTCTCTCTACCTTCCTCTCTCTTGCTCTCCTTCCCCTGTCTCTCTACCCTCCCCTCTCTCTATACCCTCCCCTCTCTCTCTCTACCCTAACCTCTGTCTCTCTGCCTTCCTCTCTCGCTCTCCTTTCCTCTCTCTCTTGACCCTCCCCTCTCCCTCTACCTTCCTCTCTTTCTACTTTCTTCTCTCTCGCTCTCCTTTCCACTCTCTCTCTACCCTCCCCTCTCTCTCTCTACCCTCCCCTCTCTCTTTACCTTCCTCTCTCGCTCTCCTTTCCTCTCTCTACCCTCCCCTCTCTCTCTCTACCCTCCCCTCTCTCTACCCTTCCCCCTCTTTCTCCACCCTCCCCTCTCTTGCTCTCCTTTCCTCTCTCTCGCTTACCTTTCCTCTCTCTCTCTACCCTCCCCTCTCTCTCTCTACCCTCCCCTCTCTCTCTCTACCTTCTTCTCTCTCTCTCTACCCTCCCCTCTCTCTCTCTCTACCCTCCCCTCTCTCTCTACCCTCTCCTCTGTCTCTCTACCCTCCCCTCTGTCTCTCTACCTTCCTCTCTCACTCTCCTTTCCTTTCTCTCTCTACCCTCCCCTCTCTCTCTACCTTCCTCTCTCGCTCTCCTTTCCTCTCTCTCTCTACCCTCCCCTCTCTCTCTCTACCCTCCCCTCTCTCTCTACCCTCCCCTCTCTCTACCCTCTCCTCTGTCTCTCTACCCTCCCCCTGTCTCTCTACATTCGTCTCTCGCTCTCCTTTCCTCTCTCTCTACCCTCCCCTCTCTCTCTCTACCTTCCTCTCTCTCACTCTCATTTCCTCTCTCTCTCTACCCTCCCCTCTCGGTCTCTACCTTCAACTCTCTCTACCCTCCCCTCTATCTATCCTCCACCCTCTCTCTCTACCCTCTCCTCTGTCTCTCTACCCCCCCTGTCTCTCTACCTTCCTCTCTCTCAACCCTCCCCTCTCTCTCTACCTTCCTCTCTCTCTACCCTCCCCCTCTCTCTCTACCTTCCTCTCTCTCTCTACCTTCCTCTCTTTCTCTACCCTCCCCTCTCTCTCTCTACCCTCCCCTCTCTCTCTACCTTCCTCTCTCTCGCTCTCCTTTCCTCTCTCTGTGTGATGTTTATCCCTTTTTATCTGTGTCTCTCCTGTCTGTCTCTTCTGGTCTTTAATGTGATATGGGTGTCTGGTCTGTGATTTAGAGGGGGCTCAGGGGAAGCTCTGTGTGTGTGTGTGTTTGTGTGTGTGTATCGTGGCGCCTGGCGGTTGCAAGAAGTATGGGGTCCGAGTGTCTAGAGGGCAGCCAGACGGCCCCCTCCCCTTTAACTCTTTGACTGTCACTGCCCCTTTAAGAAGCAGTCAGGCAGACAAAACCTGGTTTGAGAGCTAGCTAGAGAGAGGTATTTCTCTAGAGGGGTGCGAGAGACTATCGTGTACAATATGGGCTTGTGCCTGCCAGTGTGTGTGTTAGTGTGACTGATTGAGTGTGTGTCAGTGGTGCGCTTCATGCGTGTGTGCTTGTGTAGGCGCCTGTGCGGGGAGTGTGTGTGTGGTCTTCTGATGATAGTATAAAAGCTTGTGGGGATTGTGTGTGGAGATGAAGAGATCCTTTGTGTTAACATGTGTTCAGGTTGGGCTGTGCAGGAGGATGCAGCACACCTCTGTCATACACACACACATACACACACACACACACACACTTATACAAACACATCCATACACACACACATGCACATGCTCACTAAAGCCTTTGAATTTAACATTCCGTTTGTCAACACAATCTCATGATTGTACAGGTATAATTTTACAGTCAGTGATGTTTGGAAGAACTATTGTATCAGAATACAGTAGCATAGTTATTATAACTATTGTATCAGAATACAGTAACAGAGTTATTATAACTATTATATCAGAATACAGTAGCAGAGTTATTATAACTATTGTATCAGAATACAGTAACATAGTTATTATAACTATTGTATCAGAATACAGTAACAGAGTTAATATAACTATTGTGATGATATTAGTAATGTATTGTTATTGTGAAGTGGGTATGGACACAGGTATGTGGGCTTGGAAGTGCATGTCTGACTGACTGCTCGCACGCACGCACGCACGCACGCACGCACACACACACACACACACACACACACACACTCACACACTCACACACTCACACACTCACACACTCACACACGCACACCTCACCTTACAGACTGCAAAATATCCTGAAATGAAGCCAGCTCATTGTTTTCTTAGCTAGGTTTACTGCAGAAGGACACATTGCTATAAGATCGTGTGTGTGCGTGCGTGGACATGTCAGCAGCTCTCCCACTGGGTAAAAACAATACCTCTGACTACAGTCATGTCTTCAGATTGAGATTACAGCCCCTGGGTTAATAGACAGGTATATAGGCCCTGGGTTAATAGACAGGTATATAGGCCCTGGGTTAATAGACAGGTATATAGGCCCTGGGTTAATAGACAGGTATATAGCCCCTGGGTTAATAGACAGGTATATAGGCCCTGGGTTAATAGACAGGTATATAGCCCCTGGGTTAATAGACAGGTATATAGCCCCTGGGTTAATAGACAGGTATATAGGCCCTGGGTTAATAGACAGGTATATAGCCCCTGGGTTAATAGACAGGTATATAGGCCCTGGGTTAATAGACAGGTATATAGCCCCTGGGTTAATAGACAGGTATATAGGCCCTGGGTTAATAGACAGGTATATAGGCCATGGGTTAATAGACAGGTATATAGGTCCTGGGTTAATAGACAGGTATATAGGCCCTGGGTTAATAGACAGGTATATAGGTCCTGGGTTAATAGACAGGTATATAGGCCCTGGGTTAATAGACAGATATATAGGCCCTGGGTTAATAGACAGGTATATAGGCCCTGGGTTAATAGACAGGTATATAGCCCCTGGGTTAATAGACAGGTATATAGCCCCTGGGTTAATAGACAGGTATATAGGCCCTGGGTTAATAGACAGGTATATAGGCCCTGGGTTAATAGACAGGTATATAGGTCCTGGGTTAATAGACAGGTATATAGGCCCTGGGTTAATAGACAGGTATATAGCCCTGGGTTAATAGACAGGTATATAGGCCCTGGGTTAATAGACAGGTATATAGCCCCTGGGTTAATAGACAGGTATATAGCCCCTGGGTTAATAGACAGGTATATAGCCCCTGGGTTAATAGACAGGTATATAGGTCCTGGGTTAATAGACAGGTATATAGCCCCTGGGTTAATAGACAGGTATATAGCCCCTGGGTTAATAGACAGGTATATAGGTCCTGGGTTAATAGACAGGTATATAGCCCTGGGTTAATAGACAGGTATATAGGTCCTGGGTTAATAGACAGGTATATAGGCCCTGAGTGTCACGCCCTGGTCGAAGTATATTATGTTTGTCTTCATTTATTTGGTCAGGCCAGGGTGTGACATGGGTTATTGTGGTGTGTTTTTGTCTTGGGGTTTTGTGGGGTGTCTAGCATAGTCTATGGCTGCCTGAGGCGGTCCTCAATCAGAGTCAGGTGATAATCGTTGTCTCTGATTGGGAACCATATTTAGGCAGCCATATTCTTTGAGTATTTCGTGGGTGATTGTTCCTGTCTCTGTGTTTATGTTCACCAGATAGGCTGTATAGTTTTTCACGTTCCGTTTGTTGTTTTGTATTTTCTAGTTATTTCATGTCGAGTCATTTTTCATTAAAGAACATGAGTAATCACCACGCTGCATTTTGGTCCGCTTCTCCTTCAACAGACGAACGCCGTTACAGAATCACCCACCACAACAGGACCAAGCGGCGTGGTAACAGGCAACAGCCGCAGCAGGAGCAGCGTAACAAGACTTGCTGGACTTGGGAGGAAATCCTTGACGGGAGAGGACCCTGGGCTAAACCAGGGGAGTGTAGCCGCCCCAAGGTGCAGCAGGAGAAGGAAAGGACATGGGAGGACGAGTTGTTCGGAGAAGGACCCTGGGATCAGTCTGCAGAATATCGCCGCACCAAAGAAGAACTGGAGGTGGAGAGATACTGAGATGCGCTGGTATGAGGAGGCAGCGCGGCGACGCGGATGGAAGCCTGAGGGTCAGCCCCAAAAATTTCTTGGGGGGGAGGCTCACAGGGAGTATGGCTACGCCAGGTAGGAGACCTGCGCAAACTTCCTGTGCTTACCGCGGGGCTAAAGAGACCGGGCAGGCACCGTGTTATGCTGTGGAGCGCACGGTGTCTCCAGTGCGGGTGCATAGCCCGGCGCGGTACATACCAGTTCCTCGTATTGGCCGGGCTAGAGTGGGCATCGAGCCAGGTAAGGTTGGGCAGGCTCGGTGCTCAAGAGCTCCAGTGCGCCTGCACGGTCCGGTCTATCCAGTGCCACCTCCACACACCAGTCCTTCGGTGGCAGCTCCCCGCACCAGGCTTCCTGTGCGTGTTCTCGGCCCAGTACCACCAGTGCCAGCACCACGCATCAGGCCTACAGTGCGCCTCGCCTGTTTAGCGCTGCCAGAGCCTTTCTCCTCTACAGCGCTGTCGGAGTCACCCGCCTGTTCAGCGCTGCCCGAGCCTTCCTCCTCTCCTGCGCTGCCGGAGCCTCCCGCCTGTTCAGCGCTGCCGGAGCCTTTCTCCTCTCCTGCGCTGCCGGAGTCTCCCGCCTGTTCAGCGCTGCCAGTCTGCATGGAGCAGCCAGAGCTGTCAGTCTTCATGGAGCAACCAGATCTGCCAGTCTGCATGGAGCAGCCAGAGCTCTCAGTCTGCATGGAGCAGCAAGAGCTGTCAGTCTGCATGGAGCAGCCAGAGCTGTCAGTCTGCATGGAGCAACCAGAGCTGCCAGTCTGCATGGAGCAGCCAGAGCTGTCAGTCTGCAAGGAGTTGTCAGTCTGCAAGGAGCTGTCAGTCTGCATGGAGCAGCCAGAGCTGTCAGTCAGCATGAAGCTTCCAGATCTACCAGTCAGCCAGACTCTTCCAGATCTGCCAGTCAGCCAGACTCTTCCAGATCTGCCAGTCAACCAGACTCTTCCAGATCCGCCTGTCAACCAGATTCTTCCAGATCCGCCAGTCAGCCAGGATCTGCCAGAACCGCCAGCCAGCCAGGATCTCCCGGAACCAACTACCTGCCTGAGCTTCCTCTCAGTGCTGAGCTTCCTCTCAGTGCTGGGCTTCCTCTCAGTGCTGGGCTTCCTCTCAGTCCCGAGCTGCCCCTCAGTCCCGAGCTGCCCCTCAGTCCCGAGCTGCCCCTCAGTCCCGAGCTGCCCCTCAGTCCCGAGCTGCCCCTCAGTCCCGAGCTGCCCCTCAGTCCCGAGCTGCCCCTCAGTCCAGTGGGGTTCTGGGTGAGGACTACTAGGCCATGGTCGGCGGCGAGGGTGGACTATCCTAGGACGCGAGGGGGAGGAACTAAGACATTGATAGAGTGGGGTCCACGTCCCGCGCCGGAACCGCCACCATGGATAGGCGCCCACCCGGACCCTCCCTATTGTTTTCCGGGAGTCCGCACCTTAGGGGGGGGGGGTTCTGTCACGCCCTGGTCGAAGTATATTATGTTTGTCTTCATTTATTTGGTCAGGCCAGGGTGTGACATGGGTTATTGTGGTGTGATTTTGTCTTGGGGTTTTGTGGGGTGTCTAGCATAGTCTATGGCTGCCTGAGGCGGTCCTCAATCAGAGTCAGGTGATTATCGTTGTCTCTGATTGGGAACCATATTTAGGCAGCCATATTCTTTGAGTATTTCGTGGGTGATTGTTCCTGTCTCTGTGTTTATGTTTATGTTCACCAGATAGGCTGTATAGTTTTTCACGTTCCGTTTGTTGTTTTGTATTTTCTAGTTATTTCATGTCGAGTCATTTTTCATTAAAGAACATGAATAACCACCACGCTGCATTTTGGTCCGCTTCTCCTTCAACAGACGAACGCCGTTACACTGAGTTAATAGACAGATATATAGGCCCTGGGTTAATAGACAGGTATATAGGCCCTGGGTTAATAGACAGATATATAGGCCCTGGGTTAATAGACAGGTATATAGCCCCTGGGTTAATAGACAGGTATATAGCCCCTGGGTTAATAGACAGGTATATAGGCCCTGGGTTAATAGACAGGTATATAGGCCCTGGGTTAATAGACAGATATATAGGCCCTGGGTTAATAGACAGGTATATAGCCCCTGGGTTAATAGACAGGTATATAGCCCCTGGGTTAATAGACAGGTATATAGCCCCTGGGTTAATAGACAGGTATATAGCCCCTGGGTTAATAGACAGGTATATAGGCCCTGGGTCTATACTATAAAGCAGTGTGTAATTTACATTTTTGTATTTTAGCAGACACTCTTATACAGAGTGACTAACGGGAGAAATTTGGGTTAAGTGCCTTTGTCATGGGTGCATAGACAGATTTTCACCTAGTCAGCTCAGGGATTCGAAACTTTCGGTTGCTGGCCCAACACGCTTAACCACTAGGCTACCTGCCGTCTAATGGAGTTGACACAGTGATGGGTTTTGGAGTTGACATCAAAAGAGAGATGTGTTTTGGAGTTGACATCAAAAGAGAGATGTGTTTTGGAGTTGACATCATATGAGAGATGTGTTTTGGAGTTGACATCAAAAGAGAGATGTGTTTTGGAGTTAACATCCAAAGAGAGGTGTGTTTTGGATTTGACATCAAAGAGAGGTGTGTTTTGGAGTTGACATCAAAGAGAGGTGTGTTTTGGAGTTGACATCAAAGTGATGTGTGTTTTGGAGTTGACATCAAAGAGAGATGTGTTTTGGAGTTGACATCATAAGAGAGATGTGTTTTGGAGTTGACATCAAAGAGAGATGTGTTTTGGAGTTGACATCAGAGAGAGATGTGTTTTGGGGTTGTCATCCAAAGAGAGGTGTGTTTTGGAGTTGACATCAACGAGAGATGTGTTTTGGAGTTGACATCAACGAGAGATGTGTTTTGGAGTTGTCATCCAAAGAGAGATGTGTTTTGGAGTTGACATCAACGAGAGATGTGTTTTGGAGTTGACATAAGAGAGATGTGTTTTGGAGTTGTCATCAAAGAGAGATGTGTTTTGGAGTTGACATCAACGAGAGATGTGTTTTGGAGTTGACATCAACGAGAGATGTGTTTTGGAGTTGACATCAACGAGAGATGTGTTTTGGAGTTGACATAAGAGAGATGTGTTTTGGAGTTGTCATCCAAAGAGAGGTGTGTTTTGGAGTTGACATCAACGAGAGATGTGTTTTGGAGTTGACATCAACGAGAGATGTGTTTTGGAGTTGTCATCCAAAGAGAGATGTGTTTTGGAGTTGACATCAACGAGAGATGTGTTTTGGAGTTGACATAAGAGAGATGTGTTTTGGAGTTGTCATCAAAGAGAGATGTGTTTTGGAGTTGACATCAATGAGAGATGTGTTTTGGAGTTGACGTCATAAGAGAGATGTGTTTTGGAGTTGACTTCATAAGAGAGATGTGCACCACAAAGTGGTGCTGTGGATTACGCCCAGGAGGAGGCCAGCCCCGGAGATTTGGGGGTTATTTAACACCTGTAACTGACATTTCCTGCAATCTAGAGAAAATAAAGTGCCTTAAATGATAATAAATTAAGCAATAAATGTAAAAAATATATTTCAGAATTATATAGTGGTGCAACCAATCCACAAGGTGGCGCAACGCCTCTCACGTTCTATGGCGAGAAAGTGATAAAGCCATTTACTGTGTGTATGTGTGTGTGTTTGAGAAAGCGAGAGTGTTAACCCCACCCACATGAATGAGTGACAAATGTTGAAAGCAGCTTAAAATATTAATGAAAGTGTACACACACACACACACACTTCACAGCTCCAGATTGTAGCACTCAGGATCCTGAGCAGCTTTCATTAGCTTCTGTCTAGACTTGATTTATTACCAGCTGTTTGTTCCACACTCTCCTCTACACTCCTCTACACTGCTCTCTACACTCCTCTCTACACTCCTCTCCTCTACACTCCTCTCTACACTCCTCTTTACACTCCTCTCCTCTACACTCCTCTTTACACTCCTCTCCTCTACACTCCTCTCTACATTCCTCTTTACACTCCTCTCCTCTACACTCCTCTCTACACTCCTCTCCTCTACACTCCTCTTTACACTCCTCTCCTCTACACTCCTCTTTACACTCCTCTCCTCTACACTCCTCTCTACACTCCTATTTACACTCCTCTCCTCTACACTCCTCTCTACACTCCTCTCCTCTACACTCCTCTCTACACTCCTCTCCTCTACACTCCTCTCCACTCCTCTTTACACTCCTCTCCTCTACACTCCTCTTTACACTCCTCTCCTCTACACTCCTCTCTCCACTCCTCTTTACACTCCTCTCCTCTACACTCCTCTTTACACTCCTCTCCTCTACACTCCTCTACACTCCCCTCTACAGTCCTCCCCTCTACACTCCTCTCCTCTCTACACTTCTCTCTACACTCCTCTACACTCATCTCCACACTCCTCTCCTCTACACTCCTCTCTACACTCCTCTACACTCCTCTACACTCCTCTACACTCCTCTCTACACTCCTCTTCTCTACACTCCTCTCCTCTACACTCCTCTCATCTACACTCCTCTCCTCTCTACACTCCTCTACACTCCTCCCTACACTCCTCTCCACACTCCTCTACACTCCTCTCTGCTACACTGCTCTACACTCCTCTCCTCTACACTCCTCTCTGCTACACTGCTCTACACTCCTCTATTCTCCTCTACACGCCTCTCCTCTACTCTCCTCTACACTCCTCTCTTCTACACTCCTCTCCTCTACACTGCTCTACTCTCCTCTCCTCTACACTGCTCTACTCTCCTCTACACTGCTCTACTCTCCTCTACACTGCTCTACTCTCCTCTACACTCCTCTACACTGCTCTACACTCCTCTCCTCTACACTCCTCTTTACACTCCTCTCCTCTACACTCCTCTCTACACTCCTCTTTACACTCCTCTCCTCTACACTCCTCTCTACACTCCTCTCCTCTACACTCCTCTCCACTCCTCTTTACACTCCTCTCCTCCACACTCCTCTCTACACTCCTCTCCTCTACACTCCTCTACACTCCTCTCTACAGTCCTCCCCTCTACACTCCTCTCCTCTCTACACTCCTCTCCACTCCTCTTTACACTCCTCTCCTCTACACTCCTCTTTACACTCCTCTCCTCTACACTCCTCTCTCCACTCCTCTTTACACTCCTCTCCTCTACACTCCTCTCTACACTCCTCTCCTCTACACTCCTCTACACTCCTCTCTACAGTCCTCCCCTCTACACTCCTCTCCTCTCTACACTTCTCTCTACACTCCTCTACACTCATCTCCACACTCCTCTCCTCTACACTCCTCTCTACACTCCTCTCTACACTCCTCTCTACACTCCTCTACACTCCTCTCTACACTCCTCTTCTCTAAACTCCTCTCCTCTACACTCCTCTTCTCTACACTCCTCTCCTCTCTACACTCCTCTACACTCCTCCCTACACTCCTCTCCACACTCCTCTACACTCCTGTCTGCTACACTGCTCTACACTCCTCTCCTCTACACTCCTCTCTGCTACATTGCTCTACACTCCTCTATTCTCCTCTACACGCCTCTCCTCTACTCTCCTGTACACTCCTCTCTTCTACACTCCTCTCCTCTACACTGCTCTACTCTCCTCTCCTCTACACTGCTCTACTCTCCTCTACACTGCTCTACACTCCTCTACACTGCTCTACACTCCTCTCCTCTACACTCCTCTTCTCTACACTGCTCTGCTCTCTTCTCTACACTCCTCTACACTGCTCTACACTCCTCTCCTCTACACTCCTCTCTACACTCTTCTACAATCCTCTACACTCCTCTCCTCTACACTGCTCTACTCTCCTCTACACTGCTCTACTCTCCTATCCTCTACACTGCTCTACTCTCCTATCCTCTACACTGCTCTACACTCCTCTCCTCTACACTCCTCTTCTCTACACTGCTCTGCTCTCCTCTCCTCTACACTGCTCTACACTCCTCTACGCTGCTCTACACTGCTTTACACTCCTCTACACTGCTCTACACTCCTCTCCTCTACACTCCTCTCCTCTACACTGCTCTGCACTCCTCTCCTCTACACTCTTCTCTACACTGCTCTCCTCTCCTCTACACTGCTCTACACTGCTTTACACTCCTCTACACTCCTTTCTACACTCCTCTCCCCTACACTGCTCTACTCTCCTATCCTCTACACTGCTCTACTCTCCTATCCTCTACACTGCTCTACACTCCTCTCCTCTACACTCTTCTCTACACTGCTCTCCTCTCCTCTACACTGCTCTACACTGCTTTACACTCCTCTACACTCCTCTCCTCTACACTGCTCTACACTCCTCTCTTCTACACTCCTCTCCTCTACACTGCTCTACTCTCCTCTCCTCTACACTGCTCTACTCTCCTATCCTCTACACTGCTCTACACTCCTCTCCTCGACACTCCTCTACTCTACACTCCTCTCCTCTACACTGCTATACACTCCATTCCTCTACACTCCTCTCCTCTACACTGCTCTACACTCCATTCCTCTACACTCCTCTCCTCTACACTGCTCTACACTCCACTCCTCTACACTCCTCTCCTCTACACTGCTCTACTCTCCTCTACACTGCTCTACACTCCACTCCTCTACACTCCTCTCCTCTACACTGCTCTACACTCCTCTACACTGCTCTACACTCCACTCCTCTACACTCCTCTCCTCTACACTGCTCTACACTCCACTCCTCTACACTCCTCTCCTCTACACTGCTCTACTCTCCTCTACACTGCTCTACACTCCACTCCTCTACACTCCTCTCCTCTACACTGCTCTACACTCCTCTACACTACACCCATCTCTTTTCTCCACTCTATTTTCCTCTCTGTGTTTAACTGCAGCCAAGGCCTTTTTCAAATAGCTTCCCCAAAGTTGGATTGCAAAGATTTCCATCCAGTCTGTTTGGTGTTTGTCTGTCTCTCACCGTCTCTCTGTGTGGGTGTGAGTCTGTGTGTCACTGTGACTGTCTGTCCATCTGTCTGGGTTTCTGTGTGCGTGACTGCATGTGTGTGTAGGAGTGTTTGCGTGTGCATGACTGTGTTTGCGTGTGGGTGTGTGCGTTCATCTTTGATCTTTGCAGCCCAACTGTGGTCGACTGTGACCTTTTCTGATGACATGTGGTAGAAGTTCATTACACCAAAACCCCACCACAGTCTACCCCCCCCCCGACACCTCTGCTACAGACCTCTGCACCAGACTGAACACACACACATACACACACACACACACTAGGAGACAGACAGGGACACAGAGAGACAAACCTCTTATTTACTGACACATCACCATGCTGCCATACCCTGGTATTTACAACCGTGCGCGTGCGCACATGTGTGTGTGTGTGTGTGTGTTCAGTCTGGTGCAGGTTTGAAGTCTTCTGTCCCAACATGGTGAGTGTCTCTGAATCAGCACTGACCAACGTCTCTAGCAGCCCATGCATGCCATGCATGCGCACACTTGGAAGTAACACACACACAACACACACAGTGTATCCTCAGAGGAGTATAGAGCAGTGTAGCAGAGAGGAGAGTAGAGGAGTGTAGAGTGTAGAGGAGAGTAGAGGAGTGTAGAGGAGAGTAGAGCAGTGTAGAGGAGAGGAGTGTAGAGGAGAGTAGAGGAGTGTAGAGGAGAGGAGTGTAGAGGAGAGTAGAGGAGTGTAGAGAGGAGAGGAGTGTAGAGGAGTGTAGAGGAAAGAAGTGTAGAAGAGATGAATGTAGAAGAGAGGAGTGTAGAGGAGAGGAGTGTAGCTATACTAGACTGGTTCTCCCTCCTCCTCCTCTCTCATATGTAGCTGTACGAGACTGGATCTCCATCCCTCCTCTTTAATGTAGCTTTACTAGACTGATTCTCACTCCTCCTCTCGAATGTATCTATACAAGACTGGTTCTCCCACCTCTCTAATGTGGCAATACTAGCCTGGTTCTCCCTCCACCTCTCTAATGTAGCTATACTAGACTGGTTCTCTCTCCTCCTCAATAATGTAGCTGTACTCCACTGGTTCTCCCTCCTCCTCCTCTCTAATGTATCTATGCTTGACTGGTTCTCCCTCCTCCTCCTCTCTAATGTAGCTTTACTAGACTGGTTCTCCTTCCTCCTCTCTAATGTATCTATACTAGACTGGTTCTCCCTCCTCCTACTCTTTAATGTAGCTTTACTAGACTGGTTCTTTCTCCTCCTCTCTAATGTAGCTGTACTCCACTGGTTCTCCCTCCTCCTCCTCTCTAATGTATCTATACTAGACTGGTTCTCCCTCCTCCTCTCTAATGTATCTATACTAGACTGGTTCTCCCTCCTCCTCTCTAATGTAGCTATACTAGACTGGTTCTCCCCCCTCCTCTTCAATGTAGCTGTACTAGACTGGTTCTCCCTCCTCCTACTCTTTAATGTAGCTTTACTAGACTGGTTCTCCCTCCTCCTCCTCTCTAATGTAGCTGTACAAGACTGGTTCTCTCTCCTACTCCTCTCAAATGTAGCTGTACTATAATGGTCCTCCCCCTCCTCTCTAATGGATCTATAATAGAATGGATCTCCCTCCTCCTCTCTAATGTAGCTATACTAGACTGCTTCTCTCTCCTCCTCTCTAATATAGCTATACATGACTGGTTCTCCATCCTCCTCTATAATGTATCTATACTATACTGGTTCTCCATCCTCCTCTCTAATGTATCTATACTATACTGGTTCTCCCTTCTCCTCCTCTCTAAAGTATCTATACTCTACTGGTTCTCCCTCCTCCTCCTCTCTAATGTAGCTATACTAGACTGGTTCTCCCTCCTCCTCTGTAATGTAGTCATACTAGACTGGTTCTCCCTCCTCCTCTCTAATGTATCTATACTAGACTGGTTGTTTCTCCTCCCCTCTAATATAGCTGTACATGACTGGTTCACCCTCCTCATCTCTAATGTAGCTATACTAGACTGGTTATCCCTCCTCCTCTCTAATGTAGCTATACTTGACTGGTTCTTCCTCCTCCTCTCTAATGTAGCTGTACTCCAATGGTTCTCCCTCCTCCTCCTCTCTAATGTATCTATGCTTGACTGGTTCTCCCTCCTCCTCCTCTCTAATGTATCTATACTAGACTGGTTCTCCCTCCTTCTACTCTTAAATGTAGCTTTACTAGACTGGTTCTCCCCCCTCCTCTTTAATGTAGCTGTACTAGACTGGTTCTCCCTCCTCCTGCTCTCAAATGTAGCTATACTAGACTGGTTCACCCTCCTTCTACTCTTAAATGTAGCTTTACTAGACTGGATATCCCTCCTCCTCTCTAATGTAGCTGTACTAGACTGGTTCTTGCTCCTCCTCTCTAATATAGTCATACATGACTGGTTCTCACTCCTCCTCTCTAATATATCTATACTAGACTGGTTCTTCCTCCTCCTCTCTAATGAAGCTGTACTAGACTGGTTCTCCCTCCTCCTCTTTAATGTAGCTCTACTAGACTGTTTCTCCCTCCTCCACCTCCTCCCCCTCATCCTCCTCCTCTCTAATGTAGCTGTACTATAATGGTCCTCCCCCCTCCTCTCTAATGTATATATAATAGAATGGTTCTCCCTCCTCCTCTCTAATGTAGCTATACTAAACTGCTTCTCTCTCCTCCTCTCTAATATAGCTGTACATGACTGGTTCTCCATCCTCCTCTCTAATGTATCTATACTATACTGGTTCTTCATCCTCCTCTCTAATGTATCTATACTATATTGGTTGTCCCTTCTTCTCCTCTCTAATGTATCTATACTCGACTGGTTGTTCCTCCTCTTCCTCTCTCATGTAGCTATACTAGACTGGTTATCCCTCCTTCTGCTCTCTAATGTATCTATACTAGACTGGTTGTCCCTCCTCTTCCTCTCTCATGTAGCTATACTAGACTGGTTATCCCTCCTTCTGCTCTCTAATGTAGCTATACTAGACTGGATCTCCCTCCTCCTCTTTAGTGTTGCTTTACTAGACTGGTTCTACCTCCTCATCTCTAATGTAGCTATACTAGACTGGTTATCCCTCCTTCTGCTCTCTAATGTATGTATACTAGACTGGTTCTCCCTCCTCCTCCTCTCTAATGTATCTATACTAGACTGGTTCTCCCTCCTCCTCCTCTCTAATGTATCTATACTAGACTGGTTATCCCTCCTCCTCTTTAGTGTTGCTTTACTAGACTGGTTCTACCTCCTCATCTCTAATGTATCTATACTAGACTGGTTTTCCCTCCTCCTCTCTAATGTATATATGCTTGACTGGTTCTCCATTATCCTCATCCTCTCTAATAGAGCTATACTTGACTGGTTCTCCCTCCCCCTCCTCCTCTCTTATGTAGCTGTACTCGACTGGTTCTCCTTCCTCCTCCTCTCTAATGTAGCTTTACTAGACTGGTTCTCTCTCATCCTCCTCTCTAATGTATCTGTACTAGAATTGTCCTCCCTCCTCTCTAATGTATTTATAATAGACTGGTTCTCCCTCCTCCTCCTCTCTAATGTAGCTATACTAGACTGGTTCTCCCTCCTCCTCTCTAATGTAGCTATACTAGTCTGGTTCTCTCTCCTCCTCTCTAATGTATCTATACTATACTGGTTTTCCCTTCTCCTATTCTCTATAATGTATCAATACTGGACTGGTTGTCCCTCCTCCTCCTCTCTAATGTAGCTGCACTTGACTGGTTTTCCCTCCTCCTCCCATTAATGTAGCTATACTATACTGGTTCTCCCTCCTCCTCTTTAATGTAGCATTACTAGACTGGTTCTCCCTCCTCCTCTCTAACATATCTATACTCCACTGGTTCTCCCTCCTCCTCCTCTCTAATGTAGCTATACTAGACTGGTTCTCCCTCCTTCTCCTCTCTAATGTAGCTGTACTAGACTGGTTCTCCCTCCTCCTCTCTTATGTAGCTGTACTAGACTGGTTCTCCCTCCTCCTCCTCTCTAATATAGCTTTACTGGACTGGTTTTCCATTCTCCTCTCTAATGTAGCTATACTAGACTGGTTCTCCCTCCTCTTTAATGTAGCATTACTAGACTGGTTCTCCCTCCTCCTCTCTAATGTAGTTATACTAGACTGGTTCTCGCTCCTCCTCTCTAATGCATCTATACTCCACTGGTTCTCACACCTCCTCCTCTCTAATGTAGCTGTACTAGACTGGTTCTCCCTCCTCCTCCTCTCTAATGTATCTATACTAGACTGGTTCTCCCTCCTCCTCCTCTCTAATGTATCTATACTAGACTGGTTCTCCCTCCTCCTCTCTAATGTAGCTATACTAGACTGGTTGTCCCTCCTCCTCTCTAACGTATCTATACTCCACTGGTTCTCCCTCCTCCTCCTCTCTAATAGAGCTATACTTGACTGGTTCTCCCTCCTCCTCCTCTCCAATGTAACTTACTAGACTGGTTTTCCCTCCTCCTCTCTTATGTAGCTGTCCTGGACTGGTTCTCACTTCTCCTCTCTAATGTATCTATACTAGACTGGTTTTCACTTCTCCTCTCTAATGTAGCTATACTAGACTGGTTCTCCATCCTCCTCCTTTTTAATGTAGCTGTACTGGACATGTTCTCCCTCCGCATCCTCCTCTCTAATGTATCTATACTGGGCTGGTTCTCACTCCTCCTCCTCTCTAATGTAGCTGTACTAGACTGGTTCTCCCTCCTCCTCCTCTTTAATGTAGCTATACTAGACTGGTTCTCCCTCCTCCTCTCTAATGTAGCTGTACTGGACTGGTTTTCCTTTCTCCTATTCTCTATAATGTATCTATACTGGACTGGTTCTCCCGCCTCCTCTCTAATGTAGCTCTACTAGACTGGTTTTCCCTCCTCCTCTCTAATATATATATGCTTGACTTGTTCTCCCTCCTCTGCCTCTCTAATGTTGCTATAATAGACTGATTCTCCCTCCTCCTCTCTAATGTATTCATACTAGACTGGTTCTCCCTCCTCCTCCTCTCTAATGTAGCTGTACTAGGCTGGTTCTCCCTCCTCCTCCTCTCTAATGTAGCTATACGAGACTGGTTCTCCCGCCTCCTCTCTAATGTAGCTGTACTAGACTGGTTTTCCCTCCTCCTCTCTAATATATATATGCTTGACTGGTTCTCCCTCCTCCTCCTCTCTAATGTAGCTATACTAGACTGGTTCTCCCTCCTCCTCCTCTCTAATGTAGCTTTACTAGTCTGCTTCTCACTTCTCCTCTCTAACATATCTATACTCCACTGTTTCTCCCTCCTCCTCCTCTTTAATGGAACTGTGCAATACTGGTTCTCCCTCCTCCGCCTCTCTAATGTTGCTATAATAGACTGATTCTCCCTCCTCCTCTCTAATGTAGCTGTACTAGACTGGTTCTCTCTCCTCCTCCTCTCTAATGTAGCTGTACTAGAATTGTCCTCCCTCCTTCACTCTAATGTATCTATAATAGACTGGTTCTCCCTCCTCCTCTCTAATGTATCTATACTAGACTGGTTCTCTCTCCTCCTCTCTAATGTATCTATACTCTACTGGTTTTCCCTTCTCCTATTCTCTATAGTGTATCTATACTGGACTGGTTGTCCCTCCTCCTCCTCTCTAATGTAGCTGTACTCCAATGGTTCTCCCTCCTCCTCCTCTCTAATGTATCTATGCTTGACTGGTTCTCCCTCCTCCTCCTCTCTAATGTATCTATACTAGACTGGTTCTCCCTCCTTCTACTCTTAAATGTAGCTTTACTAGACTGGTTCTCCCCCCTCCTCTTTAATGTAGCTGTACTAGACTGGTTCTCCCTCTTCCTGCTCTCAAATGTAGCTTTACTAGACTGGTTCACCCTCCTTCTACTCTTAAATGTAGCTTTACTAGACTGGTTATCCCTCCTCCTCTCTAATGTAGATGTACTAGACTGGTTCTTGCTCCTCCTCTCTAATATAGTCATACATGACTGGTTCTCACTCCTCCTCTCTAATATATCTATACTAGACTGGTTCTTCCTCCTCCTCTCTAATGAAGCTGTACTAGACTGGTTCTCCCTCCTCCTCTTTAATGTAGCTCTACTAGACTGTTTCTCCCTCCTCCTCCTCCTCTCCAATGTAGCTTACTAGACTGGTTTTCCCTCCTCCTCTCTAATGTAGCTGTACTATAATGGTCCTCCCCCCTCCTCTCTAATGTATATATAATAGAATGGTTCTCCCTCCTCCTCTCTAATGTAGCTATACTAAACTGCTTCTCTCTCCTCCTCTCTAATATAGCTGTACATGACTGGTTCTCCATCCTCCTCTCTAATGTATGTATACTAGACTGGTTCTCCCCCCTCCTCCTCTCTCATGTATCTATACTAGACTGGTTCTCCCTCCTCCTCCTCTCTAATGTATCTGTACGAGACTGGTTCTCCCCCCTCCTCCTCTCTAATGTATCTATACTAGACTGGTTCTCCCTCCTCCTCTCTAATGTAGCTATACTAGACTGGTTATCCCTCCTTCTTCTCTCTAATGTATCTATACTAGACTGGTTCTACCCCCTCCTCCTCTCTCATGTATCTATACTAGACTGGTTCTCCCTAATCCTCCTCTCTAATGTAGCTATACTAGACTGGTTATCCCCCCTCCTCCTCTCTCATGTATCTATACTAGACTGGTTCTCCCTCCTCCTCCTCTTTAATAGAGCTATACTTGACTGGTTCTCCCTCCTCCTCCTCCTCTCTAATGTAGCTTACTAGACTGGTTTTCCCTCCTCCTCTCTTATGTAGCTGTACTGGACTGGTTCTCCTTCCTCCTCCTCTCTAATGTAGCTTTACTAGACTGGTTCTCTCTCATCCTCCTCTCTAATGTAGCTGTACTAGAATTGTCCTCCCTCCTCTCTAATGTATTTATAATAGACTGGTTCTCCCTCCTCCTCCTCTCTAATGTAGCTATATTAGACTGGTTCTCCCTCCTCCTCTCTAATGTAGCTATACTAGTATGGTTCTCTCTCCTCCTCTCTAATGTATCTATACTATACTGGTTTTCCCTTCTCCTATTCTCTATAATGTATCAATACTGGACTGGTTGTCCCTCCTCCTCCTCTCTAATGTAGCTGCACTTGACTGGTTTTCCCTCCTCCTCCCATTAATGTAGCTATACTATACTGGTTCTCCCTCCTCCTCTTTAATGTAGCATTACTAGACTGGTTCTCCCTCCTCCTCTCTAACATATCTATACTCCACTGGTTCTCCCTCCTCCTCCTCTCTAATGTAGCTATACTAGACTGGTTCTCCCTCCTTCTCCTCTCTAATGTAGCTGTACTAGACTGGTTCTCCCTCCTCCTCCTCTCTTATGTAGCTGTACTAGACTGGTTCTCCCTCCTCCTCCTCTCTAATGTAGCTTTACTAGACTGGTTTTCCATTCTCCTCTCTAATGTAGCTATACTAGACTGGTTCTCCCTCCTCTTTAATGTAGCATTACTAGACTGGTTCTCCCTCCTCCTCTCTAATGTAGTTATACTAGACTGGTTCTCGCTCCTCCTCTCTAATGCATCTATACTCCACTGGTTCTCACACCTCCTCCTCTCTAATGTAGCTGTACTAGACTGGTTCTCCCTCCTCCTCCTCTCTAATGTATCTATACTAGACTGGTTCTCCCTCCTCCTCCTCTCTAATGTATCTATACTAGACTGGTTCTCCCTCCTCCTCTCTAATGTAGCTATACTAGACTGGTTGTCCCTCCTCCTCTCTAATGTATCTATACTCCACTGGTTCTCCCTCCTCCTCCTCCTCTCCAATGTAGCTTACTAGACTGGTTTTCCCTCCTCCTCTCTTATGTAGCTGTCCTGGACTGGTTCTCACTTCTCCTCTCTAATGTATCTATACTAGACTGGTTTTCACTTCTCCTCTCTAATGTAGCTATACTAGACTGGTTCTCCATCCTCCTCCTTTTTAATGTAGCTGTACTAGACATGTTCTCCCTCCGCATCCTCCTCTCTAATGTATCTATACTGGGCTGGTTCTCACTCCTCCTCCTCTCTAATGTAGCTGTACTAGACTGGTTCTCCCTCCTCCTCCTCTTTAATGTAGCTATACTAGACTGGTTCTCCCTCCTCCTCTCTAATGTAGCTGTACTGGACTGGTTTTCCTTTCTACTATTCTCTATAATGTATCTATACTGGACTGGTTCTCCCGCCTCCTCTCTAATGTAGCTCTACTAGACTGGTTTTCCCTCCTCCTCTCTAATATATATATGCTTGACTTGTTCTCCCTCCTCTGCCTCTCTAATGTTGCTATAATAGACTGATTCTCCCTCCTCCTCTCTAATGTATTTATACTAGACTGGTTCTCCCTCCTCCTCCTCTCTAATGTAGCTGTACTAGGCTGGTTCTCCCTCCTCCTCCTCTCTAATGTAGCTATACGAGACTGGTTCTCCCGCCTCCTCTCTAATGTAGCTGTACTAGACTGGTTTTCCCTCCTCCTCTCTAATATATATATGCTTGACTGGTTCTCCCTCCTCCTCCTCTCTAATGTAGCTATACTAGACTGGTTCTCCCTCCTCCTCCTCTCTAATGTAGCTTTACTAGTCTGCTTCTCACTTCTCCTCTCTAACATATCTATACTCCACTGTTTCTCCCTCCTCCTCCTCTTTAATGGAACTGTGCAATACTGGTTCTCCCTCCTCCGCCTCTCTAATGTTGCTATAATAGACTGATTCTCCCTCCTCCTCTCTAATGTAGCTGTACTAGACTGGTTCTCTCTCCTCCTCCTCTCTAATGTAGCTGTACTAGAATTGTCCTCCCTCCTTCACTCTAATGTATCTATAATAGACTGGTTCTCCCTCCTCCTCTCTAATGTATCTATACTAGACTGGTTCTCTCTCCTCCTCTCTAATGTATCTATACTCTACTGGTTTTCCCTTCTCCTATTCTCTATAATGTATCTATACTGGACTGGTTGTCCCTCCTCCTCCTCTCTAATGTAGCTGTACTCCAATGGTTCTCCCTCCTCCTCCTCTCTAATGTATCTATGCTTGACTGGTTCTCCCTCCTCCTCCTCTCTAATGTATCTATACTAGACTGGTTCTCCCTCCTTCTACTCTTAAATGTAGCTTTACTAGACTGGTTCTCCCCCCTCCTCTTTAATGTAGCTGTACTAGACTGGTTCTCCCTCTTCCTGCTCTCAAATGTAGCTTTACTAGACTGGTTCACCCTCCTTCTACTCTTAAATGTAGCTTTACTAGACTGGTTATCCCTCCTCCTCTCTAATGTAGCTGTACTAGACTGGTTCTTGCTCCTCCTCTCTAATATAGTCATACATGACTGGTTCTCACTCCTCCTCTCTAATATATCTATACTAGACTGGTTCTTCCTCCTCCTCTCTAATGAAGCTGTACTAGACTGGTTCTCCCTCCTCCTCTTTAATGTAGCTCTACTAGACTGTTTCTCCCTCCTCCTCCTCCTCTCCAATGTAGCTTACTAGACTGGTTTTCCCTCCTCCTCTCTAATGTAGCTGTACTATAATGGTCCTCCCCCCTCCTCTCTAATGTATATATAATAGAATGGTTCTCCCTCCTCCTCTCTAATGTAGCTATACTAAACTGCTTCTCTCTCCTCCTCTCTAATATAGCTGTACATGACTGGTTCTCCATCCTCCTCTCTAATGTATCTATACTATACTTATTCTTCATCCTCCTCTCTAATGTATCTATACTATATTGGTTGTCCCTTCTTCTCCTCTCTAATGTATCTATACTCGACTGGTTGTCCCTCCTCTTCCTCTCTCATGTAGCTATACTAGACTGGTTATCCCTCCTTCTGCTCTCTAATGTATCTATACTCGACTGGTTGTCCCTCCTCTTCCTCTCTCATGTAGCTATACTAGACTGGTTATCCCTCCTTCTGCTCTCTAATGTATCTATACTCGACTGGTTGTCCCTCCTCTTCCTCTCTCATGTAGCTATACTAGACTGGTTATCCCTCCTTCTTCTCTCTAATGTAGCTATACTAGACTGGTTATCCCTCCTTCTTCTCTCTAATGTAGCTATACTAGACTGGATCTCCCTCCTCCTCTTTAGTGTTGCTTTACTAGACTGGTTCTACCTCCTCATCTCTAATGTATCTATACTAGACTGGATCTCCCTCCTCCTCTTTAGTGTTGCTTTACTAGACTGGTTCTACCTCCTCATCTCTAATGTATCTATAATAGACTGGTTCTCCCTCCTCCTCCTCTCTAATGTATGTATACTAGACTGGTTCTCCCCCCTCCTCCTCTCTCATGTATCTATACTAGACTGGTTCTCCCTCCTCCTCCTCTCTAATGTATCTGTACGAGACTGGTTCTCCCCCCTCCTCCTCTCTAATGTATCTATACTAGACTGGTTCTCCCTCCTCCTCTCTAATGTAGCTATACTAGACTGGTTATCCCTCCTTCTTCTCTCTAATGTATCTATACTAGACTGGTTCTACCCCCTCCTCCTCTCTCATGAATCTATACTAGACTGGTTCTCCCTCCTCCTCTCTAATGTAGCTATACTAGACTGGTTATCCCCCCTCCTCCTCTCTAATGTATCTATACTAGACTGGTTCTCCCCCCTCCTCCTCTCTCATGTATCTATACTAGACTGGTTCTCCCTCCTCCTCCTCTCTAATGTAGCTTACTAGACTGGTTTTCCCTCCTCCTCTCTTATGTAGCTGTACTGGACTGGTTCTCCTTCCTCCTCCTCTCTAATGTAGCTTTACTAGACTGGTTCCCTCTCATCCTCCTCTCTAATGTAGCTGTACTAGAATTGTCCTCCCTCCTCTCTAATGTATTTATAATAGACTGGTTCTCCCTCCTCCTCCTCTCTAATGTAGCTATATTAGACTGGTTCTCCCTCCTCCTCTCTAATGTAGCTATACTAGTATGGTTCTCTCTCCTCCTCTCTAATGTATCTATACTATACTGGTTTTCCCTTCTCCTATTCTCTATAATGTATCAATACTGGACTGGTTGTCCCTCCTCCTCCTCTCTAATGTAGCTGCACTTGACTGGTTTTCCCTCCTCCTCCCATTAATGTAGCTATACTATACTGGTTCTCCCTCCTCCTCTTTAATGTAGCATTACTAGACTGGTTCTCCCTCCTCCTCTCTAACATATCTATACTCCACTGGTTCTCCCTCCTCCTCCTCTCTAATGTAGCTATACTAGACTGGTTCTCCCTCCTTCTCCTCTCTAATGTAGCTGTACTAGACTGGTTCTCCCTCCTCCTCCTCTCTTATGTAGCTGTACTAGACTGGTTCTCCCTCCTCCTCCTCTCTAATGTAGCTTTACTAGACTGGTTTTCCATTCTCCTCTCTAATGTAGCTATACTAGACTGGTTCTCCCTCCTCTTTAATGTAGCATTACTAGACTGGTTCTCCCTCCTCCTCTCTAATGTAGTTATACTAGACTGGTTCTCGCTCCTCCTCTCTAATGCATCTATACTCCACTGGTTCTCACACCTCCTCCTCTCTAATGTAGCTGTACTAGACTGGTTCTCCCTCCTCCTCCTCTCTAATGTATCTATACTAGACTGGTTCTCCCTCCTCCTCCTCTCTAATGTATCTATACTAGACTGGTTCTCCCTCCTCCTCTCTAATGTAGCTATACTAGACTGGTTGTCCCTCGTCCTCTCTAACGTATCTATACTCCACTGGTTCTCCCTCCTCCTCCTCCTCTCTAATAGAGCTATACTTGACTGGTTCTCCCTCCTCCTCCTCCTCTCCAATGTAGCTTACTAGACTGGTTTTCCCTCCTCCTCTCTTATGTAGCTGTCCTGGACTGGTTCTCACTTCTCCTCTCTAATGTATCTATACTAGACTGGTTTTCACTTCTCCTCTCTAATATAGCTATACTAGACTGGTTCTCCATCCTCCTCCTTTTTAATGTAGCTGTACTAGACATGTTCTCCCTCCGCATCCTCCTCTCTAATGTATCTATACTGGGCTGGTTCTCACTCCTCCTCCTCTCTAAAGTAGCTGTACTAGACTGGTTCTCCCTCCTCCTCCTCTTTAATGTAGCTATACTAGACTGGTTCTCCCTCCTCCTCTCTAATGTAGCTATACTAGACTGGTTGTCCCTCCTCCCCTCTTATGTAGCTGTACTGGACTGGTTTTCCTTTCTCCTATTCTCTATAATGTATCTATACTGGACTGGTTCTCCCGCCTCCTCTCTAATGTAGCTGTACTAGACTGGTTTTCCCTCCTCCTCTCTAATATATATATGCTTGACTTGTTCTCCCTCCTCCGCCTCTCTAATGTTGCTATAATAGACTGATTCTCCCTCCTCCTCTCGAATGTATTTATACTAGGCTGGTTTTCCCTCCTCCTCCACTTTAATGTAGCTGTACTAGACTGGTTCTCCCTCCTCCTCCTCTCTAATGTAGCTGTACTAGGCTGGTTCTCCCTCCTCCTCCTCTCTAATGTAGCTATACGAGACTGGTTCTCCCGCCTCCTCTCTAATGTAGCTGTACTAGACTGGTTTTCCCTCCTCCACTCTAATATATATATGCTTGACTGGTTCTCCCTCCTCCTCCTCTCTAATGTAGCTATACTAGACTGGTTCTCCCTCCTCCTCCTCTCTAATGTAGCTTTACTAGTCTGCTTCTCACTTCTCCTCTCTAACATATCTATACTCCACTGTTTCTCCCTCCTCCTCCTCTTTAATGGAACTGTGCAAGACTGGTTCTCCCTCCTCCGCCTCTCTAATGTTGCTATAATAGACTGATTCTCCCTCCTCCTCTCTAATGTAGCTGTACTAGACTGGTTCTCTCTCCTCCTCCTCTCTAATGTAGCTGTACTAGAATTGTCCTCCCTCCTCTACTCTAATGTATCTATAATAGACTGGTTCTCCCTCCTCCTCTCTAATGTAGCTATACTAGACTGGTTCTCTCTCCTCCTCTCTAATGTATCTATACTATACTGGTTTTCCTTTCTCCTATTCTCTATAATGTATCTATACTGGACTGGTTGTCGCTCCTCCTCCTCTCTATTGTAGCTGCACTTGACTGATTTTCCCTCCTCCTCCCATTAATGTAGCTATACTATACTGGTTCTCCCCCCTACTCATCTCTAATGTATCTATGCTAGACTGGTTCTCCCTCCTCTTCATCTCTAATGTAGTTTTACTAGAATGGTTCTCCCTCCTCTTTAATGTAGCATTACTAGACTGGTTCTCCCTCCTCCTCTCTAATGTATCTATACTAGACTGGTTCTCCCTCCTCCTCTCTAACATATCTATACTCCACTGGTTCTCCCTCCTCCTCCTCTCTAATGTAGCTGTACTAGACTGGTTTTCCCTCCTCCTCTCTAATGTATATATGCTTGACTTGTTCTCCATTCTCCTCCTGTCTAATAGAGCTATACTTGACTGGTTCTCCCTCCTCCTCCTCCTCTCTAATGTAGCTTACTAGACTGGTTTTCCCTCCTCCTCTCTTATGTAGCTGTACTAGACTGGTTCTCCCTCCTCTTCCTCTCTAATGTAGTTTTACTAGACTGGTTCTCCCTCCTCTTTAATGTAGCATTACTAGACTGGTTCTCCCTCCTCCTCTCTAATGTATCTATACTAGACTGGTTCTCCCTCCTCCTCTCTAACATATCTATACTCCACTGGTTCTCCCTCCTCCTCCTCTCTAATGTAGCTCTACTAGACTGGTTTTCCCTCCTCCTCTCTAATGTATATATGCTTGACTGGTTCTCCATTATCCTCCTCCTCTCTAATAGAGCTGTACTGGACTGGTTCTCCTTCCTCCTCCTCTCTAATGTAGCTTTACTAGACTGGTTCTCTCTCATCCTCCTCTCTAATGTAGCTGTACTAGAATTGTCCTCCCTCCTCTCTAATGTATTTATAATAGACTGGTTCTCCCTCCTCCTCCTCTCTAATGTAGCTATACTAGACTGGTTCTCCCTCCTCCTCTCTAATGTAGCTATACTAGTCTGGTTCTCTCTCCTCCTCTCTAATGTATCTATACTATACTGGTTTTCCCTTCTCCTATTCTCTATAATGTATCTATACTGGACTGGTTGTCCCTCCTCCTCCTCTCTAATGTAGCTGCACTTGACTGGTTTTCCCTCCTCCTCCCATTAATGTAGCTATACTATACTGGTTCTCCCTCCTCCTCTTTAATGTAGCATTACTAGACTGGTTCTCCCTCCTCCTCTCTAACATATCTATACTCCACTGGTTCTCCCTCCTCCTCCTCTCTAATGTAGCTATACTAGACTGGTTCTCCCTCCTTCTCCTCTCTAATGTAGCTGTACTAGACTGGTTCTCCCTCCTCTTTAATGTAGCATTACTAGACTGGTTCTCCCTCCTCTTTAATGTAGCATTACTAGACTGGTTCTCCCTCCTCGTCTCTAATGTAGCTATACTAGACTGGTTCTCGCTCCTCCTCTCTAATGCATCTATACTCCACTGGTTCTCCCTCCTCCTCCTCTCTAATGTAGCTATACTAGACTGGTTCTCCCTCCTTCTCCTCTCTAATGTAGCTGTACTAGACTGGTTCTCCCTCCTCTTTAATGTAGCATTACTAGACTGGTTCTCCCTCCTCTTTAATGTAGCATTACTAGACTGGTTCTCCCTCCTCGTCTCTAATGTAGCTATACTAGACTGGTTCTCGCTCCTCCTCTCTAATGCATCTATACTCCACTGGTTCTCACACCTCCTCCTCTCTAATGTATCTGTACTAGACTGGTTCTCCCTCCTCCTCCTCTCTAATGTATCTATACTATACTGGTTATCCCTCCTCCTCCTCTCTAATGTATCTATGCTAGACTGGTTCTCTCTCCTCCTACTCTTTAATGTAGCTTTACTCGACTGGTTCTCGCTCCTCCTCTCTAATGTATATATGCTTGACTGGTTCTCCCTCCTCCTCTCTAATGTAGCTATACTTGACTGGTTCTCCCTCCTCCTACTCCTCTCTAATGTAGCTGTACTAAACTGGTTCTCCCTCCTCCTCCTCTCTAATGTATCTATACTAGAATGGTTCTCCCTCCTCCTCTCTAATGTAGCTATACTAGACTGGTTGTCCCTCCTCCTCCTCTCTATTGTAGCTGCACTTGACTGGTTTTCCCTCCTCCTCCCATGAATGTAGCTATACTATACTGGTTCTCCCTCCTCCTCCTCTCTAATGTATCTATACTCCACTGTTTCTCAGACCTCCTCCTCTCTAATGTAGCTGTACTAGACTGGTTTTCCCTCCTCCTCTCTAATGTATATATGCTTGACTGGTTCTCCCTCCTCCTCCTCTCTAACATATCTATACTCCACTGGTTCTCCCTCCTCCTCTCTAATGTAGCTGTACTAGACTGGTTTTCCCTACTCCTCTCTAATGTATATATGCTTGACAGGTTCTCCATTCTCCTCCTCTCTAATAGAGCTATACTTGACTGGTGTTCCCTCCTCCTCCTTCTCTCTAATGTAGCTTACTAGACTGGTTTTCCCTCCGCCTCTCTTATGTAGCTGTACTAGACTGGTTCTCCTTCCTCCTCCTCTCTAATGTAGCTTTACTAGAATTGTCCTTCCTCCTCTCTAATGTATTTATACTAGACTGGTTCTCCCTCCTCCTTTCTAATGTAGCTATAATAGTCTGGTTCTCTCTCTTCCTCTCTAATGTATCTATACTATACTGGTTTTCCCTTCTCCTATTCTCTATAATGTATCTATACTGGACTGGTTGTCCCTCCTCCTCCTCTCTAATGTAGCTGCACTTAACTGTTTTTCCCTCCTCCTCCCATTAATGTAGCAATACTATACTGGTTCTCACTCCTCCTCTCTAATGTAGCTGTACTAGACTGGTTCTCCCTCCTCCTCCTCTCTTATGTAGCTGTACTAGACTGGTTCTCCCTCCTCCTCCTCTCTAATGTAGCTTTACTAGACTGGTTTTCCATTCTCCTCTCTAATGTAGCTATACTAGACTGGTTCTCCCTACTCTTTAATGTAGCATTACTAGACTGGTTCTCACTCCTCCTCTCTAATGTAGCTATACTAGACTGGTTCTCGCTCCTCCTCTCTAATGCATCTATACTCCACTGGTTCTCACACCTCCTCCTCTCTAATGTAGCTGTACTAGACTGGTTCTCGCTCCTCCTCTCTAATGCATCTATACTCCACTGGTTCTCACACCTCCTCCTCTCTAATGTAGCTGTACTAGACTGGTTCTCCCTCCTCCTCTCTAATGTATCTATAATAGATTGGTTCTCCCTCCTCCTCCTCTCTAATGTAGCTATACTAGACTGGTTCTCTCTCCTCCTCTCTAATATATCTATACTATACTGGTTTTCCCTTCTCCTATTCTCTATAATGTATCTATACTGGACTGGTTGTCCCTCCTCCTCCTCTCTAATGTAGCTGCGCTTGACTGGTTTTCCCTCCTCCTCCCATTAATGTAGCTATACTATACTGGTTCTCCCTCCTCCTCTCTAATGTAGCTTTACTAGAATTGTCCTTCCTCCTCTCTAATGTATTTATACTAGACTGGTTCTCCCTCCTCCTTTCTAATGTAGCTATAATAGTCTGGTTCTCTCTCTTCCTCTCTAATGTATCTATACTATACTGGTTTTCCCTTCTCCTATTCTCTATAATGTATCTATACTGGACTGGTTGTCCCTCCTCCTCCTCTCTAATGTAGCTGCACTTAACTGTTTTTCCCTCCTCCTCCCATTAATGTAGCAATACTATACTGGTTCTCACTCCTCCTCTCTAATGTAGCTGTACTAGACTGGTTCTCCCTCCTCCTCCTCTCTTATGTAGCTGTACTAGACTGGTTCTCCCTCCTCCTCCTCTCTAATGTAGCTTTACTAGACTGGTTTTCCATTCTCCTCTCTAATGTAGCTATACTAGACTGGTTCTCCCTACTCTTTAATGTAGCATTACTAGACTGGTTCTCACTCCTCCTCTCTAATGTAGCTATACTAGACTGGTTCTCGCTCCTCCTCTCTAATGCATCTATACTCCACTGGTTCTCACACCTCCTCCTCTCTAATGTAGCTGTACTAGACTGGTTCTCGCTCCTCCTCTCTAATGCATCTATACTCCACTGGTTCTCACACCTCCTCCTCTCTAATGTAGCTATACTAGACTGGTTCTCTCTCCTCCTCTCTAATATATCTATACTATACTGGTTTTCCCTTCTCCTATTCTCTATAATGTATCTATACTGGACTGGTTGTCCCTCCTCCTCCTCTCTAATGTAGCTGCGCTTGACTGGTTTTCCCTCCTCCTCCCATTAATGTAGCTATACTATACTGGTTCTCCCTCCTCCTCTCTAATGTAGCTATAGTAGACTGGTTCTCCCGCCTCCTCCTCTCTAATATAGCTGTACTAGACTGGTTCTCTCTCCTCCTCCTCTCTAATGTAGCTGTACTATACTGATTCTCCCTCCTCCTCCTCTCTAATGTAGCTATACTAGACTGGTTGTGCCTCCTCCTCCTCCTCTCTAATGTAGCTGTACGAGACTGGTTCTCACTCCTCCTCCTCTCTTATGTAGCTGTACTAGACTGGTTCTCCCTCCTCCTCTTCTCTAATGTAGCTGTACTAGTCTGGTTCTCCCTCCTCCTCCTCTCTAATGTAGCTATACGAGACTGGTTCTCCCGCCTCCTCTCTAATGTAGCTGTACTAGACTGGTTTTCCCTCCTCCTCTCTAATATATATATGCTTGACTGGTTCTCCCTCCTCCGCCTCTCTAATGTTGCTATAATAGACTGATTCTCCCTCCTCCTCTCTAATGTTGCTATAAAAGACTTATTCTCCCTCCTTCTCTCTAATGTAGCTGTACTAGACTGGTTCTCCCTCCTCTTCCTCTCTAATGTAGCTATACTAGACTGGTTATCCCTACTCATCCTTTCTAATGCAGCTGTACTAGACTGGTTCTCCCTCCTCCTCCTCTCTAATGTATCTGTACTATACTGGTTTTCCCTTCTCCTATTCTCTATAATGTAGCTATACGAGACTGGTTCTCCCGCCTCCTCTCTAATGTAGCTGTACTAGACTGGTTTTCCCTCCTCCTCTCTAATATATATATGCTTGCCTGGTTCTCCCTCCTCCTCCTCTCTAATGTAGCTATACTAGACTGGTTCTCCCTCCTCCTCCTCTCTAATGTAGCTTTACTAGTCTGCTTCTCACTTCTCCACTCTAACATATCTATACTCCACTGGTTCTCCCTCCTCCTCTCTAATATATATATGCTTGACTGGTTCTCCCTCCTTCTCCTCTCTAATGTAGCTATACTAGACTGGTTCTCCCTCCTCCGCCTCTCTAATGTTGCTATAATAGACTGATTCCCCCTCCTCCTCTCTAATGTAGCTGTACTAGACTGGTTCTCTCTCCTCCTCCTCTCTAATGTAGCTGTACTAGAATTGTCCTCCCTCCTCCACTTTAATGTATCTATAATAGACTGGTTCTCCCCCCTCCTCTCTAATGTAGCTATACTAGACTGGTTCTCTCTCCTCCTCTCTAATGTATCTATACTATACTGGTTTTCCTTTCTCCTATTCTCTATAATGTATCTATACTGGACTGGTTGTCGCTCCTCCTCCTCTCTATTGTAGCTGCACTTGACTGGTTTTCCCTCCTCCTCCCATTAATGTAGCTATACTATACTGGTTCTCCCCCCTCCTCCTCTCTAATGTATCTATGCTAGACTGGTTCTCCCTCCTCTTCCTCTCTAATGTAGTTTTACTAGAATGGTTCTCCCTCCTCTTTAATGTAGCATTACTAGACTGGTTCTCCCTCCTCCTCTCTAATGTATCTATACTAGACTGGTTCTCCCTCCTCCTCTCTAACATATCTATACTCCACTGGTTCTCCCTCCTCCTCCTCTCTAATGTAGCTGTACTAGACTGGTTTTCCCTCCTCCTCTCTAATGTATATATGCTTGACTGGTTCTCCATTATCCTCCTCCTCTCTAATAGAGCTATACTTGACTGGTTCTCCCTCCTCCTCCTCCTCTCTAATGTAGCTTACTAGACTGGTTTTCCCTCCTCCTCTCTTATGTAGCTGTACTGGACTGGTTCTACTTCCTCCTCCTCTCTAATGTAGCTTTACTAGACTGGTTCTCTCTCCTCCTCCTCTCTAATGTAGCTGTACTAGAATTGTCCTCCCTCCTCTCTAATGCATTTATAATAGACTGGTTCTCACTCCTCCTCTCTAATGTAGCTACACTAGACTGGTTCTCCATCCTCCTCTCTAATGTAGCTATACTAGTCTGGTTCTCTCTCCTCCTCTCTAATGTATCTATACTATACTGGTTTTCCCTTCTCCTATTCTCTATAATGTATCTATACTGGACTGGTTGTCCCTCCTCCTCCTCTCTAATGTAGCTATACTAGACTGGTTCTCCCTCCTCCTCTCGAATGTAGCAATACTAGACTGGTTCTCCCTCCCGCTCTCTAATGTATCTGTACTAGACTGGTTTTCCCTCCTCCTCTCTTATGTAGCTGTACTAGACTGGTTCACCCTCCTCCTCCTCTCTAATGTAGCTGTACTAGACTGGTTCTCCATCCTCCTCTCTAATGTAGCTATACTAGACTGGTTCTCCCTCCTCCTCTCTAATGTATCTATACTAGACTCATTTTCCCCCCTCCTCCTCTTTAATGTAGCTGTACTACACTGGTTCTCCCTCCTCCTCTCTAATGTAGCTGTACTAGACGTGTTCTCCCTACTCCTCCTCTGTAATGTAGCTTTACTAGACTGGTTCTCCCTCCTCCTCTCTAATGTAGCATTACTAGACTGGTTCTCCCTCTTCTTCTCTAATGTATCTATACTAGACTGGATCTCCCTCCTCTTTAATTGAGCTGTACTAGACTGGTTCTCCCACATTCTCCTCTCTAATGTAGCTATACTACACTGGTTCTCCCTCCTCCTCTCTAATGTAGCTATACTAGACTGGTTCTCTCTCCTCCTCTCTAATGTATCTATACTCTACTGGTTTTCCCTTCTCCTATTCTCTATAATGTATCTATCATAGACTGGTTCTCCCTCCTCCTCCTCTCTAATGTATCTATACTATGCTGGTTCTCCCTCCTCCTCCTCTCTAATGTCTCTATACTCGACTGGTTTTCTCTCCTCCCCCTCTTTAATGTAGCTGTACTATACTGTTTCTCCCTCCTCCTCTTTAATGTAGCATTACTAGACTGGTTCTCCCTCCTCCTCTCTAATGTAGCTATACTAGACTGTTTCTCCCTCCTCCTCCTCTCTAATGTATCTATACTAGGCTGGTTCTCCCTCCTCCTCTCTAATGTATCTACACTCGACTGGTTTTCCCTCCTCCTCCTCCTCTTTAATGTTGCTATACTAGACTGGTTTTCTCTCCTCCTCTTTAATGTAGCATTACTCGACTGGTTCTCCCTCCTCCTCCTCTCTAACGTATCTATACTAGGCTGGTTCTCCCTCCTCCTCTTTAATGTAGCATTACTAGAATGGTTCTCCCTCCTCCTCTCTAATGTAGCTATACTAGACTGGTTTTCCCTCCTCCTCCTCTCAAATGTAGCTGGACTAGACTGGTTCTCCCTCCTCCTACTCTTTAATGTAGCTTTACTAGACTGGTTATCCCTCCTCCTCTCTAATGTATCTATACTAGACTGGTTCTCCCTCCTCCTCTCTAATGTAGCTATACTAGACTGTTTCTCCCTCCTCCTCCTCTCTAATGTATCTATACTAGGCTGGTTCTCCCTCCTCCTCTCTAATGTATCTACACTCGACTGGTTTTCCCTCCTCCTCCTCCTCTTTAATGTTGCTACACTAGACTGGTTTTCTCTCCTCCTCTTTAATGTAGCATTACTCGACTGGTTCTCCCTCCTCCTCCTCTCTAACGTATCTATACTAGGCTGGTTCTCCCTCCTCCTCTTTAATGTAGCATTACTAGAATGGTTCTCCCTCCTCCTCTCTAATGTAGCTATACTAGACTGGTTTTCCCTCCTCCTCCTCTCAAATGTAGCTGGACTAGACTGGTTCTCCCTCCTCCTACTCTTTAATGTAGCTTTACTAGACTGGTTATCCCTCCTCCTCTCTAATGTATCTATACTAGACTGGATCTCCCTCCTCTTTAAATGAGCTGTACTAGACTGGATCTCCCTCCTCCTCTCTAACGTATCTATACTCCACTGGTTCTCCCTCCTCCTCCTCTCAAATGTAGCTGGACTAGACTGGTTCTCCCTCCTCCTCTCTAATGTAGCATTACTAGACTGGTTCTCCCTCTTCTTCTCTAATGTATCTATACTAGACTGGATCTCCCTCCTCTTTAATTGAGCTGTACTAGACTGGTTCTCCCACATTCTCCTCTCTAATGGAGCTATACTACACTGGTTCTCCCTCCTCCTCTCTAATGTAGCTATACTAGACTGGTTCTCTCTCCTCCTCTCTAATGTATCTATACTATACTGGTTTTCCCTTCTATTCTCTATAATGTATCTATCATAGACTGGTTCTCCCTCCTCCTCCTCTCTAATTTATCTATACTAGGCTGGTTCTCCCTCCTCCTCTCTAATGTAGCTATACTAGTCTGGTTCTCCCTCCTCCTACTCTTTAATGTAGCTTTAATTTACTGGATCTCCCTCCTCCTCTCTAATGTATCTATACTGGACTGGATCTCCCTTCTCTTTAATTGAGCTGTACTAGACTGGTTCTCCCTCCTCCTCCTCTCAGATGTAGCTGTACTAGACTGGTTCTCCCTCCTCCTACTCTTTAATGTAGCTTTACTAGACTGGTTCCACCTCCTCCTCTCTAATGTATCTATACTAGATTGGATCTCCCTCCTCTTTAAATGAGCTGTACTAGACTGGTTCTCCCTCCTCCTCCTCTCTAATGTAGCTATACTAGACTGGTTTTCCCTCCTCCTCTTTAATGTAGCATTACGAGACTGGTTCTCCCTCGTCCTCTCTAATGTAGCTATACTAGACTGGATCTCCCTCCTCCTCTCTAACATATTTATACTCCACTGGTTCTCCCTCCTCCTCTCTAATGTATCTATACTAGACTCATTTTCCCCCCTCCTCCTCTTTAATGTAGCTGTACTACACTGGTTCTCCCTCCTCCTCTCTAATGTAGCTGTACTAGACGTGTTCTCCCTCCTCCTTCTCTGTAATGTAGCTTTACTAGACTGGTTCTCACTCCTCCTCTCTAATGTAGCATTACTAGACTGGTTCTCCCTCCTCTTCTCTAATGTATCTATACTAGGCTGGTACTCCCTCCTCCTCCTCTCTAATGTATCTATACTATACTGGTTTTCCCTCCTCCTCCTATCAAATGTAGCTGTAATAGACTGGTTCTCCCTCCTCCTCTCTAATGTAGCTATACTAGACTGGTTCTCTCTCCTCCTCTCTAATGTATCTATACTATACTGGTTTTCCCTTCTCCTATTCTCTATAATGTATCTATCATAGACTGGTTCTCACTCCTCCTCTCTAATGTATCTATACTATGCTGGTTCTCCCTCCTCCTCCTCTCTAATGTCTCTATACTCGGCTGGTTTTCTCTCCTCCCCCTCTTTAATGTAGCTGTACTATACTGTTTCTCCCTCCTCCTCTTTAATGTAGCATTACTAGACTGGTTCTCCCTCCTCCTCTCTAATGTAGCTATACTAGACTGTTTCTCCCTCCTCCTCCTCTCTAATGTATCTATACTAGGCTGGTTCTCCCTCCTCCTCCTCTCTAATGTATCTATACTAGACTGTGTTTCCCTCCTCCTCCTCTTTAATGTAGCATTACAAGACTGGTTCTCCCTCCTCCTCTCTAATGTAGCTATACTAGACTGTTTCTCCCTCCTCCTCCTCTCTAATGTATCTATACTAGGCTGGTTCTCCCTCCTCCTCCTCTCTAATGTATCTACACTCGACTGGTTTTCCCTACTCCTCCTCCTCTTTAATGTTGCTATACTAGACTGGTTTTCTCTCCTCCTCTTTAATGTAGCATTACTCGACTGGTTCTCCCTCCTCCTCTAACGTATCTATACTAGACTGGTTCTCCCTCCTCCTCCTCTTTAATGTAGCATTACTAGACTGGTTCTCACTCCTCCTCTCTAATGTAGCTATACTAGACTGGTTCTCTCTCCTCCTCTCTAATGTATCTATACTATACTGGTTTTCCCTTCTATTCTCTATAATGTATCTATCATAGACTGGTTCTCCCTCCTCCTCTTTAATGTAGCATTACTAGAATGGTTCTCCCTCCTCCTCTCTAATGTAGCTATACTAGACTGGTTTTCCCTCCTCCTCCTCTCAAATGTAGCTGGACTAGACTGGTTCTCCCTCCTCCTACTCTTTAATGTAGCTTTACTAGACTGGTTATCCCTCCTCCTCTCTAATGTATCTATACTAGACTGGTTCTCCCTCTTCTTCTCTAATGTATCTATACTAGGCTGGTACTCCCTCCTCCTCCTCTCTAATGTATCTATACTATACTGGTTTTCCCTCCTCCTCCTATCAAATGTAGCTGTACTAGACTGGTTCTCCCTCCTCCTCTCTAATGTATCTATACTAGACTGGATCTCCCTCCTCTTTAATTGAGCTGTACTAGACTGGTTCTCCCACATTCTCCTCTCTAATGTAGCTATACTACACTGGTTCTCCCTCCTCCTCTCTAATGTAGCTATACTAGACTGGTTCTCTCTCCTCCTCTCTAATGTATCTATACTATACTGGTTTTCCCTTCTCCTATTCTCTATAATGTATCTATCATAGACTGGTTCTCCCTCCTCCTCCTCTCTAATGTATCTATACTATGCTGGTTCTCCCTCCTCCTCCTCTCTAATGTCTCTATACTCGACTGGTTTTCTCTCCTCCCCCTCTTTAATGTAGCTGTACATTTACATTTACATTTACATTTAAGTCATTTGGCAGACGCTCTTATCCAGAGCGACTGTACTATACTGTTTCTCCCTCCTCCTCTTTAATGTAGCATTACTAGACTGGTTCTCCCTCCTCCTCTCTAATGTAGCTATACTAGACTGTTTCTCCCTCCTCCTCCTCTCTAATGTATCTATACTAGGCTGGTTCTCCCTCCTCCTCCTCTCTAATTTATCTATACTAGACTGGTTTTCCCTCCTCCTCCTCTCAAATGTAGCTGTACTAGACTGGTTCTCCCTCCTCCTACTCTTTAATGTAGCTTTACTAGACTGGTTCTCTCTCCTCCTCTCTAATGTAGCATTACTAGACTGGTTCTCCCTCCACCTCTCTAATGTAGCTATACTAGACTGGTTCTCACTCCTCCTCTCTAATGTAGCTTTACTCGACTGTTTCTCACTCCTCCTCTCCAATGTAGCTTTACTAGACTGGTTCTCCCTCCTCCTCTCTAATGTATCTATACTGGACTGGATCTCCCTACTCTTTAATTGAGCTGTACTAGACTGGTTCTCCCTCCTCCTCCTCTCTAATGTAGCTATACTAGACTGGTACTCCCTCCTCCTCCTCTCTAATGTATATATACTTGGCTGCTTCTCCCTCCTCCTCCTCTCTAATGTATCTATACTAGACTGGTTTTCCCTCCTCCTCCTCTCAAATGTAGCTGTACTAGACTGGTTCTCCCTCCTCCTACTCTTTAATGTAGCTTTACTAGACTGGTTCTCCCTCCTCCTCTCTAACGTATTTATACTCCACTGGTTCTCGCTCCTCCTCTTTAATGTAGCATTACTAGACTGGTTCTCCCTCCTCCTCCTCTCAAATGTAGCTGTACTAGACTGGTTCTCTCTCCTCTCTAATGTATCTATACTAGACTGGATCTCCCTCCTCTTTAATTGAGCTGTACTAGACTGGTTCTCCCTCCTCCTCCTCTCTAATGTATCTATACTATACTGGTTTTCCCTTCTTCTATTCTCTATAATGTATCTATACTAGGCTGGTTATCCCTCCTCCTCCTCCTCTCTAATGTCTCTATACTCGACTGGTTTTCTCTCTCCTCTCTCTTTTCCCCCCTCCTCCTCTTTACTGCAGCTGTACTTCACTGGTTCTCCCTCCTCCTCCTCTCTAATGTAGCTGTACTAGACTGGTTCTCCCTCCTCCTCTCTAATGTAGCTATACTAGACTGGTTCTCCCTCCTCCCACTCTCTAATGTATCTGTACTAGACTGGTTTTCCCTCCTCCTCTCTTATGTAGCTGTACTAGACTGGTTCTCCCTCCTCCTCTCTAATGTAGCTGTACTAGACTGGTTCTCCCTCCTCCTCTCTAATGTATCTATACTAGGCTTGTTCTCCCTCCTCCTCCTCTCTAATGTAGCTATACTAGACTGGTTCTCCCTCCTCCTCCTCTCTAATGTAGCTATACTAGACTGGTTCTCTCTCCTCCTCCTGTCTAATGTATCTATTCTTGGCTGGATCTCCCTCCTCTTCCTCTCTAATGTAGCTGTACTAGACTGGTTCTCCCTCCTCCTCCTCCTCTCTAATGTAGCTATACTAGACTGGTTCTCCCTCCTCCCACTCTCTAATGTATCTGTACTAGACTGGTTTTCCCTCCTCCTCTCTTATGTAGCTGTACTAGACTGGTTCTCCCTCCTCCTCTCTAATGTAGCTGTACGAGACTTGTTCTCCCTCCTCCTCTCTAATGTATCTATACTAGGCTTGTTCTCCCTCCTCCTCCTCTCTAATGTATCTGTACTAGACTGGTTTTCCCTCCTCCTCTCTTATGTAGCTGTACTAGACTGGTTCTCCCTCCTCCTCTCTAATGTAGCTGTACGAGACTTGTTCTCCCTCCTCCTCTCTAATGTATCTATACTAGGCTTGTTCTCCCTCCTCCTCCTCTCTAATGTATCTATACTAGACTGGATCTCCCTCCTCTTTAATTGAGCTGTACTAGACTGGTTCTCCCTCCTCCTCCTCTCTAATGTAGCTATACTAGACTGGTTTTCCCTCCTCTCTAATGTATCTATGCTTGACTGGTTCTCCTTCCTCCTCTTTAATGTAGCTGTACTAGACTGGTTCTCCCTCCTCCTCCCTAATGTATCTATATTAGGCTTGTTCTCCCTCCTCCTCCTCTCTAAAGTATATATACTAGACTGGTTTTCCCCCCTCCTCCTCTTTAATGCACCTGTACTGCACTGGTTCTCCCTCCTCTTCCTCTCTAATGTAGCTTTACTAGACTGGTTCTCCCTCCTCCTCCTCCTCTCTAATGTAGCTTTACTAGACTGGTTCTCCCTCCTCCTCCTCCTCTCTAATGTAGCTATACTAGACTGGTTCTCCCTCCTCCTCCTCTCTAATGTAGCTGTACTAGACTGGTTCTCCCTCCTCCTCTCTAATGTAGCTATACTAGACTGGTTCTCCCTCCTCCCACTCTCTAATGTATCTGTACTAGACTGGTTTTCCCTCCTCCTCTCTTATGTAGCTGTACTAGACTGGTTCTCCCTCCTCCTCTCTAATGTAGCTGTACTAGACTGGTTCTCCCTGCTCCTCTCTAATGTAGCTATACTAGACTGGTTCTCCCTCCTCCTCTCTAATGTATCTATACTAGGCTTGTTCTCCCTCCTCCTCCTCTCTAATGTAGCTATACTAGACTGGTTCTCCCTCCTCCTCCTCCTCTCTAATGTAGCTATACTAGACTGGTTCTCTCTCCTCCTCCTGTCTAATGTATCTATTCTTGGCTGGATCTCCCTCCTCTTCCTCTCTAATGTAGCTGTACTAGACTGGTTCTCCCTCCTCCTCCTCCTCTCTAATGTAGCTATACTAGACTGGTTCTCCCTCCTCCCACTCTCTAATGTATCTGTACTAGACTGGTTTTCCCTCCTCCTCTCTTATGTAGCTGTACTAGACTGGTTCTCCCTCCTCCTCTCTAATGTAGCTGTACGAGACTTGTTCTCCCTCCTCCTCTCTAATGTATCTATACTAGGCTTGTTCTCCCTCCTCCTCCTCTCTAATGTATCTGTACTAGACTGGTTTTCCCTCCTCCTCTCTTATGTAGCTGTACTAGACTGGTTCTCCCTCCTCCTCTCTAATGTAGCTGTACGAGACTTGTTCTCCCTCCTCCTCTCTAATGTATCTATACTAGGCTTGTTCTCCCTCCTCCTCCTCTCTAATGTATCTATACTAGACTGGATCTCCCTCCTCTTTAATTGAGCTGTACTAGACTGGTTCTCCCTCCTCCTCCTCTCTAATGTAGCTATACTAGACTGGTTTTCCCTCCTCTCTAATGTATCTATGCTTGACTGGTTCTCCTTCCTCCTCTTTAATGTAGCTGTACTAGACTGGTTCTCCCTCCTCCTCCCTAATGTATCTATATTAGGCTTGTTCTCCCTCCTCCTCCTCTCTAAAGTATATATACTAGACTGGTTTTCCCCCCTCCTCCTCTTTAATGCACCTGTACTGCACTGGTTCTCCCTCCTCTTCCTCTCTAATGTAGCTTTACTAGACTGGTTCTCCCTCCTCCTCCTCCTCTCTAATGTAGCTTTACTAGACTGGTTCTCCCTCCTCCTCCTCCTCTCTAATGTAGCTATACTAGACTGGTTCTCCCTCCTCCTCCTCTCTAATGTATCTATACTAGACTGGTTCTCCCTACTCGTCTCTAATGTATCTATACTAGGCTTGTTCTCCGTCCACCTCTCTAATGTATCTATACTACACTGGTTCTCCCTCCTCCTCCTCTCTAATGTAGCTTTACTAGACTGGTTCTCCCTCCTCTATAATGTATCTATGCTTGACTGGTTCTCCCTCCTCTTTAATGTATCTCTACTAGACTGGTTCTCCCTCCTCCTCCTCTCTAATGTAGCTGTACTAGACTGTTTCTCCCTCCTCCTCTCTCATGTAGCTGTATTTGACTGGTTCTCCATCCTCCTCCTCTCTAATGTGTCTACACTAGACTGGTTCTCCCTCCTCCTCCTCTTTAATGTAGCATTACTAGACTGGTTGTCCCTCCTCCTCTCTAATGTATCTCTACTAGGCTTGTTCTCCCTCCTCCTCTCTCTAATGTAGCTGTACTAGACTGGTTCTCCCTCCTCCTCTCTAATGTATCTATACTAGGCTTGTTCTCCCTCCTCCTCCTCTCTAATGTAGCTTTACTAGACTGGTTCTCCCTCCTCTCTTATGTAGCTGTACTACACTGGTTATCCCTCCTCCTCCTCTCTAATGTAGCTGTACTAGACGTGTTCTCCCTCCTCCTCCTCTGTAATGTAGCTTTACTAGACTGGTTCTCACTCCTCCTCTCTAATGTTGCATTACTAGACTGGTTCTCCCTCCTCCTCTCTAATGTAGCTATACTAGACTGGTTCTCACTCCTCCTCTCTAATGTAGCTTTACTCAACTGTTTCTCACTCCTCCTCTCTAATGTAACATTACTAGACTGGTTCTCCCTCATCCTCCTCTCTAATGTATCTATACTAGGCTTGTTCTCCCTCCTCCTCCTCTCTAATGTATCTATACTAGACTGGTTCACCCTACTCCTCTCTAACGTATATATACTCCACTGGTTCTCCCTCCTCCTACTCCTCTCTAATGTAGCTGTACTAGACTGGTTCTCCCTCCTCCTCCTCTCTAATGTATCTATACTAGACTGGTTCTCCCTACTCCTCTCTAATGTATCTATACTACACTGGTTCTCCCTCCTCCTCCTCTCTAATGTAGCTATACTAGAATGGTTCACCCTACTCCTCCTCTCTAATGTAGCTGTACTAGACTGGTTCTCCCTCCTCCTCTCTAATGTAGCTATACTAGACTGGTTCTCCCTCCTCCTCTCTAATGTATCTATACTAGGCTTGTTCTCCCTCCTCCTCCTTTCTAATGTAGCTATACTAGACTGGTTCTCCCTCCTCCTCCTCTCTAATGTAGCTATACTAGACTGGTTCTCTCTCCTCCTCCTGTCTAATGTATCTATTCTTGGCTGGATCTCCCTCCTCTTCCTCTCTAATGTATCTATACTAGACTCGTTTTCCCCCCTCCTCTTTAATGTAGCTGTACTACACTGGTTCTCCCTCCTCCTCTCTAATATAGCTGTACTAGACGTGTTCTCCCTACTCCTCCTCTGTAATGTAGCTTTATTAGACTGGTTCTCTCTCCTCCTCTCTAATGTAGCATTACTAGACTGGTTCTACCTCCTCCTCTCTAATGTAGCTATACTAGACTGGTTCTCACTCCTAATCTCTAATGTAGCTTTACTCGACTGTTTCTCACTCCTCCTCTCTAATGTAGCATTGCTAGACTGGTTCTCCCTCCTCCTCCTCTCTAATGTATCTATACTAGGCTTGTTCTCCCTCCTCCTCCTGTCTAATGTATCTATACTTGGCTGGTTCTCCCTCCTGCTACTCTCAAATGTAGCTATACTAGACTTGTTCTACCTCCTCCTCCTCTCTAATGTATCTATACTACACTGGTTCTCCCTCCGCCTCCTCTCTTATGTAGCTGTACTAGACTGGTTCACCCTACTCCTCCTCTCTAATGTAGCTGTACTAGACTGGTTCTCCCTCCTCCTCTCTAATGTAGCTATACTATACTGGTTCTCCCTCCTCCTCTCTAATGTAGCTATACTAGGCTGGTTCTCCCTCCTCCTCTCTAATGTAGCTATACTAGACTGGTTCTCCCTCCTCCTCCTCTCGAATGTAGCTATACTAGACTGGTTCTCCCTCCTCCCCCTCTCTAATGTATCTGTACTAGACTGTTTTTCCCTCCTCCTCTCTTATGTAGCTGTACTAGAATGGTTCACCCTACTCCTCCTCTCTAATGTAGCTGTACTAGACTGGTTCTCCCTCCTCCTCTCTAATGTAGCTATACTAGACTGGTTCTCCCTCCTCCTCTCTAATGTATCTATACTAGGCTTGTTCTCCCTCCTCCTCCTTTCTAATGTAGCTATAATAGACTGGTTCTCCCTCCTCCTCCTCTCTAATGTAGCTATACTAGACTGGTTCTCTCTCCTCCTCCTGTCTAATGTATCTATTCTTGGCTGGATCTCCCTCCTCTTCCTCTCTAATGTAGCTGTACTAGACTGGTTCTCCCTCCTCCTCCTCCTCTCTAATGTAGCTATACTAGACTGGTTCTCCCTCCTCCCACTCTCTAATGTATCTGTACTAGACTGGTTTTCCCTCCTCCTCTCTTATGTAGCTGTACTAGACTGGTTCTCCCTCCTCCTCTCTAATGTAGCTGTACGAGACTTGTTCTCCCTCCTCCTCTCTAATGTATCTATACTAGGCTTGTTCTCCCTCCCCCTCCTCTCTAATGTATCTATACTAGACTGGATCTCCCTCCTCTTTAATTGAGCTGTACTAGACTGGTTCTCCCTCCTCCTCCTCTCTAATGTAGCTATACTAGACTGGTTTTCCCTCCTCCTCTTTAATGTAGCATTACGAGACTGGTTCTCCCTCGTCCTCTCTAATGTAGCTATACTAGACTGGATCTCCCTCCTCCTCTCTAACGTATTTATACTCCACTGGTTTTCCCTCCTCCTCCTCTTTAATGTAGCATTACTAGACTGGTTCTCCCTCCTCCTCTCTAATGTAGCTATACTAGACTGGTTCTCCCTCCTCCTCCTCTGTAATGTATCTATACTCGGCTGGTTCTCCCTCCTCCTCCTCTCTAATGAATCTATACTAGACTGGTTTTCCCTCCTCCTCCTCTCAAATGTAGCTGTACTAGACTGGTTCTCCCTCCTCCTACTCTTTATTGTAGCTTTACTAGACTGGTTCTCCCTCCTCCTCTCTAATGTATCTATACTAGACTGGATCTCCCTCCTCTTTAATTGAGCTGTACTAGACTGGTTCTCCCTCCTCCTCCTCTCTAATGTAGCTATACTAGGCTGGTTCTCCCTCCTCCTCTCTAATGTAGCTATACTAGACTGGTTCTCTCTCCTCCTCTCTAATGTATCTATACTATACTGGTTTCCCTTCTTCTATTCTCTATAATGTATCTATACTAGGCGGGTTCTCCCTCCTCCTCCTCTCTAATGTCTCTATACTCGACTGGTTTTCTCTCTCCGCTCTCTTTTCCCCCCTCCTCCTCTTTAATTCAGCTGTACTTCACTGGTTCTCCCTCCTCCTCCACTCTAATGTATCTATACTAGACTCGTTTTCCCCCCTCCTCTTTAATGTAGCTGTACTACACTGGTTCTCCCTCGTCCTCTCTAATGTAGCTGTACTAGACGTGTTCTCTCTCCTCCACCTCTGTAATGTAGCTTTACTAGACTGGTTCTATCTCCTCCTCTCTAATGTAGCATTACTAGACTGGTTCTCCCTCCTCTCTAATGTAGCTATACTAGACTGGTTCTCCCTCCTACTCTCTAATGTAGCTATACTAGACTGTTTCACCCTCCTCCTCTCTAATGTAGCAATACTAGACTGGTTCTCACTCCTCCTCCTCTCGAATGTAGCTGTACTAGACTGGTTCTATCTCCTCCTCTCTAATGTAGCATTACTAGACTGGTTCTCCCTCCTCCTCTCTAATGTAGCTATACTAGACTGGTTTTCCCTCCTACTCTCTAATGTAGCTATACTAGACTGGTCCTCCCTCCTCCTCCTCCTCTCTAATGTAGCTTTACTAGACTGGTTCTCACTCCTCTCTAATGTATCTATGCTTGACTGGTTCTCCCTCCTCCTCTTTAATGTAGCTGTACTAGACTGGTTCTCCCTCCTCCTCCCTAATGTATCTATACTAGGCTTGTTCTCCCTCCTCCTCCTCTCTAATGTATCTATACTAGACTGGTTTTCCCTCCTCCTCTTTAATGTAGCATTACGAGACTGGTTCTCCCTCGTCCTCTCTAATGTAGCTATACTAGACTGGATCTCCCTCCTCCTTTCTAACGTATTTATACTCCACTGGTTCTCCCTCCTCCTCCTCTTTAATGTAGCATTACTAGACTGGTTCTCCCTCCTCCTCTCTAATGTAGCTATACTAGACTGGTTCTCCCTCCTCCTCCTCTGTAATGTATCTATACTCGGCTGGTTCTCCCTCCTCCTCCTCTCTAATGTATCTATACTAGGCTTGTTCTCCCTCCTCCTCCTCTCTAATGTATCTATACTAGACTGGATCTCCCTCCTCTTTAATTGAGCTGTACTAGACTGGTTCTCCCTCCTCCTCCTCTCTAATGTAGCTATACTAGGCTGGTTCTCCCTCCTCCTCTCTAATGTAGCTATACTAGACTGGTTCTCTCTCCTCCTCTCTAATGTATCTATACTATACTGGTTTCCCTTCTTCTATTCTCTATAATGTATCTATACTAGGCTGGTTCTCCCTCCTCCTCCTCTCTAATGTCTCTATACTCGACTGGTTTTCTCTCTCCGCTCTCTTTTCCCCCCTCCTCCTCTTTAATGCATCTGTACTACACTGGTTCTCCCTCGTCCTCTCTAATGTAGCTGTACTAGACGTGTTCTCTCTCCTCCACCTCTGTAATGTAGCTTTACTAGACTGGTTCTATCTCCTCCTCTCTAATGTAGCATTACTAGACTGGTTCTCCCTCCTCTCTAATGTAGCTATACTAGACTGGTTCTCACTCCTCCTCTCTAATGTAGCTTTACTCAACTGTTTCTCACTCCTCCTCTCTAATGTAGCTGTACTAGACTGGTTCGCCCTCCTCCTCTCTAATGTAGCTGTACTAGGCTGGTTCTCCCTCCTCCTCTCTAATGTAGCTATACTAGACTGTTTCACCCTCCTCCTCTCTAATGTAGCAATACTAGACTGGTTCTCACTCCTCCTCCTCTCGAATGTAGCTGTACTAGACTGGTTCTATCTCCTCCTCTCTAATGTAGCTGTTTGAGACTTGTTCTCCCTCCTGCTCCTCTCTAATGTATCTATACTACACTGGTTCTCCCTTCGCCTCCTCTCTAATGTATCTATGCTTGACTGGTTCGCCCTCCTCCTCTCTAATGTATCTATAATAGACTGGTTCTCCCTCCTCCTCCTGTCTAATGTATCTATACTTGGCTGGATCTCCCTCCCCCTACTCTCTAATGTAGCTATACTAGACTGGTCCTCCCTCCTCCAACTCCTCTCTAATGTAGCTTTACTAGACTGGTTCTCCCTCCTCTCTAATGTATCTATGCTTGACTGGTTCTCCCTCCTCCTCTTTAATGTAGCTGTACTAGACTGGTTCTCCCTCCTCCTCCCCTCTAATGTTGCTATACTTGACTGGTGGTTCTCCATCCCCCTCCTCTCTAATGGAGATATACTAGACTGGTTCTCCCTCCTCCTCCTCTGTTATGTAGCTTTACTAGACTGGTTCTCACTCCTCCTCTCTAACGTAGCATTACTAGACTGGTTCTCCCTCCTCCTCTCTAATGTAACTATACTAGACTGGTTCTCACTCCTCCTCTATAATGTAGCTTTACTCGACTGTTTCTCACTCCTCCTCTCTAATGTAACATTACTAGACATGTTCTCACTCCTCCTCTATAATGTAGCTTTACTCGACTGTTTCTCACTCCTCCTCTCTAATGTAACATTACTAGACATGTTCTCCCTCCTCCTCCTCTCTAATGTATCTATACTAGGCTTGTTCTCCCTCCTCCACCTCTCTAATGTATCTATACTACACTGGTTTTATCTCTCCGCTCTCTTTTCCCCCCTCCTCCTCTTTAATGCAGCTGTACTTCACTGGTTCTCCCTCCTCCTCCTCTCTAATGTAGCTATACTAGACTGGTTCTCCCTTCTCCTCCTCTCGAATGTAGCTATACTAGACTGGTTCTCCCTCCTCCCCCTCTCTAATGTATCTGTACTAGACTGGTTTTCCCTCCTCCTCACTTATGTAGCTGTACTAGACTTGTTCTCACTCCTCCTCTCTAATGTAGCTATACTAGACTGGTTCTCACTCCTCCTCTCTAATGTAGCTTTACTCAACTGTTTCTCACTCCTCCTCTCTAATGTAGCATTACTACACTGGTTCTCACTCCGCCTCCTCTCTTATGTAGCTGTACTAGACTGGTTCACCCTCCTCCTCCTCTCTAATGTAGCTGTACTAGACTGGTTCTCCCTCCTCCTCTCTAATGTAGCTATACTAGACTGGTTCTCCCTCCTCCTCTCTAATGTAGCAATACTAGACTGGTTCTCACTCCTCCTCCTCTCGAATGTAGCTGTACTAGACTGGTTCTCCCTCCTCCTCTCTAATGTAGCTATACTAGACTGGTTTTCCCTCCTACGCTCTAATGTAGCTATACTAGACTGGTCCTCCCTCCTCCTCGTCCTCTCTAATGTAGCTTTACTAGACTGGTTCTCCCTCCTCTCTAATGTATCTATGCTTGACTGGTTCTCCCTCCTCCTCTTTAATGTAGCTGTACTAGACTGGTTCTCCCTCCTCCTCCCTAATGTATCTATATTAGGCTTGTTCTCCCTCCTCCTCCACTCTAAAGTATATATACTAGACTGGTTTTCTCCCCTCCTCCTCTTTAATGCACCTGTACTGCACTGGTTCTCCCTCCTCTTCCTCTCTAATGTAGCTGTACTAGACTGGTTCTCCCTCCTCCTCCTCTCTAATGTAGCTATACTAGACTGGTTCTCCCTCCTCCCACTCTCTAATGTATCTGTACTAGACTGGTTTTCCCTCCTCCTCTCTTATGTAGCTGTACTAGACTGGTTCTCCCTCCTCCTCTCTTATGTAGCTGTACTAGACTGGTTCTCCCTCCTCCTCTCTAATGTAGCTGTACGAGACTTGTTCTCCCTCCTCCTCCTCTCTAATGTATCTATACTAGGCTTGTTCTCCCTCCTCCTCCTGTCTAATGTATCTATACTTGGCTGGTTCTCCCTCCTGCTACTCTCAAATGTAGCTATACTAGACTGGTTCTCCCTGCTCCTCCTCTTAATGTAGCTGTACTAGACTGGTTCTCCCTCCTCCTCTCTAATGTAGCTGTTTGAGACTTGTTCTCCCTCGTGCTCCTCTCTAATGTTTCTATACTACACTGGTTCTCCCTTCGCCTCGTCTCTAATGTAGCTGTACTCGACTGGTTCTCCCTCCTCCTTCTCTCTAATGTATCTATGCTTGACTGGTTCTCCCTCCTCCTCTCTAATGTATCTATACTAGACTGGTTCTCCCTCCTCCTCTCTAATGTAGCTATACTAGACTGGTTCTCCCTCCTCCTCTCTAATGTAGCAATACTAGACTGGTTCTCACTCCTCCTCCTCTCGAATGTAGCTGTACTAGACTGGTTCTCCCTCCTCCTCTCTAATGTAGCTATACTAGACTGGTTTTCCCTCCTACGCTCTAATGTAGCTATACTAGACTGGTCCTCCCTCCTCCTCCTCCTCTCTAATGTAGCTTTACTAGACTGGTTCTCCCTCCTCTCTAATGTATCTATGCTTGACTGGTTCTCCCTCCTCCTCTTTAATGTAGCTGTACTAGACTGGTTCTCCCTCCTCCTCCCTAATGTATCTATATTAGGCTTGTTCTCCCTCCTCCTCCACTCTAAAGTATATATACTAGACTGGTTTTCCCCCCTCCTCCTCTTTAATGCACCTGTACTGCACTGGTTCTCCCTCCTCTTCCTCTCTAATGTAGCTGTACTAGACTGGTTCTCCCTCCTCCTCCTCTCTAATGTAGCTATACTAGACTGGTTCTCCCTCCTCCCACTCTCTAATGTATCTGTACTAGACTGGTTTTCCCTCCTCCTCTCTTATGTAGCTGTACTAGACTGGTTCTCCCTCCTCCTCTCTAATGTAGCTGTACGAGACTTGTTCTCCCTCCTCCTCCTCTCTAATGTATCTATACTAGGCTTGTTCTCCCTCCTCCTCCTGTCTAATGTATCTATACTTGGCTGGTTCTCCCTCCTGCTACTCTCAAATGTAGCTATACTAGACTGGTTCTCCCTGCTCCTCCTCTTTAATGTAGCTGTACTAGACTGGTTCTCCATCCTCCTGCTACTCTAAAATGTATCTATACTAGACTGGTTCTCCCTCCTCCTCTCTAATGTAGCTGTTTGAGACTTGTTCTCCCTCGTGCTCCTCTCTAATGTTTCTATACTACACTGGTTCTCCCTTCGCCTCCTCTCTAATGTAGCTGTACTCGACTGGTTCTCCCTCCTCCTTCTCTCTAATATCTATGCTTGACTGGTTCTCCCTCCTCCTCTCTAATGTATCTATAATAGACTGGTTCTCCCTCCTCCTCCTCTCTAATGTAGCTATACTAGACTGGTTCTCCCTCCTCCTCCTGTCTAATGTATCTATACTTGGCTGGATCTCCCTCCTCCTACTCTCTAATGTAGCTATACTAGACTGGTCCTCCCTCCTCCAACTCCTCTCTAATGTAGCTTTACTAGACTGGTTCTCCCTCCTCTCTAATGTATCTATGCTTGACTGGTTCTCCCTCCTCCTCTTTAGTGTAGCTGTACTAGACTGGTTCTCCCTCCTCCTACTCTCTAATGTAGCTGTACTAGACTGTTTCTCCCTCCTCCTCTCTCATGTAACTGTATTTGACTGGTTCTCCATCCTCCTCCTCTCTAATTTAGCTGTACTAGACTGGTTCACACTCCTCCTCTCTGATGTAGCATTACTAGACTGGTTCTCACTCCTCCTCTCTAATGTACTGTACGAGACTTGTTCTCCCTCCTCCTCCTCTCTAATGTGTCTATACTAGACTGGTTCTCCCTCCTCCTCTCTAATGTATCTATACTAGACTGGTTCTCCCTCCTCCTCTTTAATGTAGCATTACTAGACTGGTTCTCCCTCCTCCTCTCTAATGTATCTATACTAGGCTTGTTCTCCCTCCTCCTCCTCTCTAATGTAGCTGTACTAGACTGGTTCTCCCTCCTCCTCTCTAATGTAGCTATACTAGACTGGTTCTCACTCCTCTCTTATGTAGCTGTACTACACTGGTTATCCCTCCTCCTCCTCTCTAATGTAGCTGTACTAGACGTGTTCTCCCTCCTCCTCCTCTGTAATGTAGCTTTACTAGACTGGTTCTCACTCCTCCTCTCTAATATAGCATTACTAGACTGGTTCTCCCTCCTCCTCTCTAATGTAGCTATACTAGACTGGTTCTCCCTACTCCTCTCTAATGTATCTATACTAGGCTTGTTCTCCCTCCTCCACCTCTCTAATGTATCTATACTACACTGGTCCTCCCTCCTCCAACTACTCTCTAATGTAGCTTTACTAGACTGGTTCTCCCTCCTCTCTAATGTATCTATGCTTGACTGGTTCTCCCTCCTCCTCTTTAGTGTAGCTGTACTAGACTGGTTCTCCCTCCTCCTACTCTCTAATGTAGCTGTACTAGACTGTTTCTCCCTCCTCCTCTCTCATGTAACTGTATTTGACTGGTTCTCCATCCTCCTCCTCTCTAATTTAGCTGTACTAGACTGGTTCACACTCCTCCTCTCTGATGTATCATTACTAGACTGGTTCTCCCTCCTCCTCTCTAATGTAGCTGTACGAAACTTGTTCTCCCTCCTCCTCCTCTCTAATTTGTCTATACTAGACTGGTTCTCCCTCCTCCTCTCTAATGTATCTATACTAGACTGGTTCTCCCTCCTCCTCTTTAAGGTAGCATTACTAGACTGGTTCTCCCTCCTCCTCTCTAATGTATCTATACTAGGCTTGTTCTCCCTCCTCCTCCTCTCTAATGTAGCTGTACTAGACTGGTTCTCCCTCCTCCTCTCTAATGTAGCTATACTAGACTGGTTCTCACTCCTCTCTTATGTAGCTGTACTACACTGGTTATCCCTCCTCCTCCTCTCTAATGTAGCTGTACTAGACGTGTTCTCCCTCCTCCTCCTCTGTAATGTAGCTTTACTAGACTGGTTCTCACTCCTCCTCTCTAATATAGCATTACTAGACTGGTTCTCCCTCCTCCTCTCTAATGTAGCTATACTAGACTGGTTCTCCCTACTCCTCTCTAATGTATCTATACTAGGCTTGTTCTCCCTCCTCCACCTCTCTAATGTATCTATACTACACTGGTCCTCCCTCCTCCAACTACTCTCTAATGTAGCTTTACTAGACTGGTTCTCCCTCCTCTCTAATGTATCTATGCTTGACTGGTTCTCCCTCCTCCTCTTTAGTGTAGCTGTACTAGACTGGTTCTCCCTCCTCCTACTCTCTAATGTAGCTGTACTAGACTGTTTCTCCCTCCTCCTCTCTCATGTAACTGTATTTGACTGGTTCTCCATCCTCCTCCTCTCTAATTTAGCTGTACTAGACTGGTTCACACTCCTCCTCTCTGATGTAGCATTACTAGACTGGTTCTCACTCCTCCTCTCTAATGTACTGTACGAGACTTGTTCTCCCTCCTCCTCCTCTCTAATGTGTCTATACTAGACTGGTTCTCCCTCCTCCTCTCTAATGTATCTATACTAGACTGGTTCTCCCTCCTCCTCTTTAATGTAGCATTACTAGACTGGTTCTCCCTCCTCCTCTCTAATGTATCTATACTAGGCTTGTTCTCCCTCCTCCTCCTCTCTAATGTAGCTGTACTAGACTGGTTCTCCCTCCTCCTCTCTAATGTAGCTATACTAGACTGGTTCTCACTCCTCTCTTATGTAGCTGTACTACACTGGTTATCCCTCCTCCTCCTCTCTAATGTAGCTGTACTAGACGTGTTCTCCCTCCTCCTCCTCTGTAATGTAGCTTTACTAGACTGGTTCTCACTCCTCCTCTCTAATATAGCATTACTAGACTGGTTCTCCCTCCTCCTCTCTAATGTAGCTATACTAGACTGGTTCTCCCTACTCCTCTCTAATGTATCTATACTAGGCTTGTTCTCCCTCCTCCACCTCTCTAATGTATCTATACTACACTGGTCCTCCCTCCTCCAACTACTCTCTAATGTAGCTTTACTAGACTGGTTCTCCCTCCTCTCTAATGTATCTATGCTTGACTGGTTCTCCCTCCTCCTCTTTAGTGTAGCTGTACTAGACTGGTTCTCCCTCCTCCTACTCTCTAATGTAGCTGTACTAGACTGTTTCTCCCTCCTCCTCTCTCATGTAACTGTATTTGACTGGTTCTCCATCCTCCTCCTCTCTAATTTAGCTGTACTAGACTGGTTCACACTCCTCCTCTCTGATGTATCATTACTAGACTGGTTCTCCCTCCTCCTCTCTAATGTAGCTGTACGAAACTTGTTCTCCCTCCTCCTCCTCTCTAATTTGTCTATACTAGACTGGTTCTCCCTCCTCCTCTCTAATGTATCTATACTAGACTGGTTCTCCCTCCTCCTCTTTAAGGTAGCATTACTAGACTGGTTCTCCCTCCTCCTCTCTAATGTATCTATACTAGGCTTGTTCTCCCTCCTCCTCCTCTCTAATGTAGCTGTACTAGACTGGTTCTCCCTCCTCCTCTCTAATGTAGCTATACTAGACTGGTTCTCACTCCTCTCTTATGTAGCTGTACTACACTGGTTATCCCTCCTCCTCCTCTCTAATGTAGCTCTACTAGACGTGTTCTCCCTCCTCCTCCTCTGTAATGTAGCTTTACTAGACTGGTTCTCACTCCTCCTCTCTAATATAGCATTACTAGACTGGTTCTCCCTCCTCCTCTCTAATGTAGCTATACTAGACTGGTTCTCCCTACTCCTCTCTAATGTATCTATACTAGGCTTGTTCTCCCTCCTCCACCTCTCTAATGTATCTATACTACACCTGTTCTCCCTCCTCCTCCGCTCTAATGTAGCTATACTAGACTGGTTGTCCCTCCTCCTCTCTAACGTATATATACTCCACTGGTTCTCCCTCCTCCTACTCCTCTCTAATGTAGCTGTACTAGACTGGTTCTCCCTCCTCCTCCTCTCTAATGTATCTATACTAGACTGGTTCTCCCTACTCCTCTCTAATGTATATATACTAGGCTTGTTCTCCCTCCTCCTCCTCTCTAATGTAGCTATACTAGACTGGTTTTCCCTCCTCATCCTCTCTTATGTAGCTGTACTAGACTGGTTCTCCCTCCTCCTCTCTAATGTAGCTGTACGAGACTTGTTCTCCCTCCTGCTCCTCTCTAATGTTGCTATACTTGACTGGTTTTCCCTCCTCCTCCTCTTTAATGTAGCTGTACTAGACTGGTTCTCCCTCCTGCTCCTCTCTAATGTTGCTATACTTGACTGGTGGTTCTCCATCCTCCTCCACTCTAATGTAGCTATACTAGACTGGTTCTCCCTCCTCCTCCTCTATAATGTAGCTGTACTAGACTGTTTATCCGTCCTCCTCTCTCATGTAGCTGTATTTGACTGGTTCTCCATCCTCCTCCTCTCTAATTTAGCTGTACTAGACTGGTTCTCACTCCTCCTCTCTAATGTAGCTGTATGAGACTTGTTCTCCCTCCTCCTCTTCTCTAATGTATCTATACTAGACTGGTTCTCCCTCCGTCTCCTCTCTAATGTATCTATACTAGACTGGTTCCCCCTCCTCTTTAATGTAGCATTACTAGACTGGTTCTCCATCCTCCTCTCTAATGTATCTATTCTAGGCTTGTTCTCCCTCCTCCTCCTCTCTAATGTAGCTTTACTAGACTGGTTCTCCCTCCTCCTCTCTAATGTAGCTATACTAGACTGGTTCTCCCTACTCCTCTCTAATGTATCTATACTAGGCTTGTTCTCCCTCCTCCACCTCTCTAATGTATCTATACTACACCTGTTCTCCCTCCTCCTCCGCTCTAATGTAGCTATACTAGACTGGTTGTCCCTCCTCCTCTCTAACGTATATATACTCCACTGGTTCTCCCTCCTCCTACTCCTCTCTAATGTAGCTGTACTAGACTGGTTCTCCCTCCTCCTCCTCTCTAATGTATCTATACTAGACTGGTTCTCCCTACTCCTCTCTAATGTATATATACTAGGCTTGTTCTCCCTCCTCCTCCTCTCTAATGTAGCTATACTAGACTGGTTTTCCCTCCTCATCCTCTCTTATGTAGCTGTACTAGACTGGTTCTCCCTCCTCCTCTCTAATGTAGCTGTACGAGACTTGTTCTCCCTCCTGCTCCTCTCTAATGTTGCTATACTTGACTGGTTTTCCCTCCTCCTCCTCTTTAATGTAGCTGTACTAGACTGGTTCTCCCTCCTGCTCCTCTCTAATGTTGCTATACTTGACTGGTGGTTCTCCATCCTCCTCCACTCTAATGTAGCTATACTAGACTGGTTCTCCCTCCTCCTCCTCTATAATGTAGCTGTACTAGACTGTTTATCCGTCCTCCTCTCTCATGTAGCTGTATTTGACTGGTTCTCCATCCTCCTCCTCTCTAATTTAGCTGTACTAGACTGGTTCTCACTCCTCCTCTCTAATGTAGCTGTATGAGACTTGTTCTCCCTCCTCCTCTTCTCTAATGTATCTATACTAGACTGGTTCTCCCTCCGTCTCCTCTCTAATGTATCTATACTAGACTGGTTCCCCCTCCTCTTTAATGTAGCATTACTAGACTGGTTCTCCATCCTCCTCTCTAATGTATCTATTCTAGGCTTGTTCTCCCTCCTCCTCCTCTCTAATGTAGCTTTACTAGACTGGTTCTCCCTCCTCCTCTCTAATGTAGCTATACTAGACTGGTTCTCCCTCCTCCTCCTCTCTAAAGTATCTATACTAGACTGGTTTTCCCCCCTCCTCCTCTTTAATGCAGCTGTACTTCACTGGTTCTCCCTCCTACCCCTCTCTAATGTATCTGAACTAGACTGGTTTTCCCTCCTCACTTATGTAGCTGTACTCCACTGGTTCTCCCCCCTCCTCCTCTCTAATGTAGCTGTACTAGACTGGTTCTCCCTCCGTCTCCTCTCTAATGTATCTATACTAGACTGGTTCCCCCTCCTCCTCTTTAATGTTGCATTACTAGACTGGTTCTCCATCCTCCTCTCTAATGTATCTATTCTAGGCTTGTTCTCCCTCCTCCTCCTCTCTAATGTAGCTTTACTAGACTGGTTCTCCCTCCTCCTCTCTAATGTAGCTGTACTGGACTGGTTCTCCCTCCTCCTCTCTAATGTAGCTATACTAGACTGGTTCTCCCGCCTCCTCCTCTTGAATGTAGCTATACCAGACTGGTTCTCCCTCCTACCCCTCTCTAATGTATCTGAACTAGACTGGTTTTCCCTCCTCACTTATGTAGCTGTACTCCACTGGTTCTCCCCCCTCCTCCTCTCTAATGTAGCTGTACTAGACTGGTTCTCCCTCCTCCTCTCTAATGTAGCTATACTAGACTGGCTCTCCCTCCTCCTCTCTAATGTAGCTGTACTAGACATGTTCTCCCTCCTCCTCCTCTGTAATGTAGCTTTACTAGACTGGTTCTCACTCCTCCTCTCTAACGTAGCATTACTAGACTGGTTCTCCCTCCTCCTCTCTAATGTAACTATACTAGGCTTGTTCTCCCTCCTCCACCTCTCTAATGTATCTATACTACACTGGTTCTCCCTCCTCCTCCTCTCTAATGTAGCTATACTAGACTGGTTTTCCCTCCTCCTCCTGTCTAATGTATCTATACTTGGCTGGTTCTCCCTCCTGCTACTCTCAAATGTAGCTATACTAGACTGGTTCTCTCTGCTCCTCCTCTATAATGTAGCTGTACTAGACTGGTTCTCCATCCTCCTGCTACTCTCAAATGTAGCTATTCTAGACTGGTTCTCCCTTCTCCTTCTCTCTAATGTATCTATACTAGACTGGTTCTCACTCCTCCTCCTCTCTAATGTAGCTATACTAGACTGGTCCTCCCTCCTCCTCCTCTCTAATGTAGCTTTACTGGACTGGTTTTCCCTCCTCCTCTCTAATGTAGCTATACTAGGCTGGTTCTCCCTCCTCCTCTCTAATGTAGCTATACTAGACTGGTTCTCCCTCCACCTCCTCTCTAATGTAGCTATACTGGACGGGTTTTCTCCCTCCTCCCACTCTCTAATGTATCTGTACTAGTCTGTTTTTCCCTCCTCCTCTCTTATGTAGCTATACTAGACAGGTTCTCCCTCCTCCCACTCTCTAATGTATCTGTACTAGTCTGTTTTTCCCTCCTCCTCTCTTATGTAGCTGTACGAGACTTGTTCTCCCTCCTGCTCCTCTCTAATGTTGCTATACTTGACTGGTTTTCCCTCCTCCTCCTCTCTAATGTAGCTGTACTAGACTGTTTCTCCCTCCTCCTCTCTCATGTAGCTGTATTTGACTGGTTCTCCATCCTCCTCCTCTCTAATTTAGCTGTACTAGACTGGTTCTCACTCCTCCTCTCTAATGTAGCTATACTAGACTGGTTCTCACTCCTCCTCTCTAATGTAACTATACTAGACTGGTTCTCCCTCCTCCTCCTCTCGAATGTAGCTATACTAGACTGGTTCTCCCTCCTCCCCCTCTCTAATGTATCTGTACTAGATTGGTTTTCCCTCCTTCTCTCTTATGTAGCTGTACTAGACTGTTTCTCCCTCCTCCTCCTCTATAATGTAGCTTTACTAGAATGGTTCTGCCTCCTCCTCTCTAATGTAGCTATACTAGCCTGGTTCTCCCTCCTCCTCTCTAATGTATCTATACTAGGCTTGTTCTCCCTCCTCCTCTCTAATGTATCTATACTAGACTCGTTTCCCCCCTCCTTCTCTTTAATGTAGCTGTACTACACTGGTTCTCCCTCCTCCTCCTCTCTAATGTAGCTGTACTTGATGTGGTCTCCCTCCTCCTCCTCTGTAATGTAGCATTACTAGACTGGTTCTCCCTCCTCCTCTCTAATTTATCTATACTAGACTGCTTTTCCCTCCTCCTCCTCTTTAATGTATCTATACTAGGCTTGTTCTCCCTCCTCCTCCTCTCTAATGTAGCTGTACTAGACTGGTTCTCCTTCCTCCTCTCTAATGTAGCTATACTAGACTGGTTCTCACTCCTCTCTTATGTAGCTGTACTACCCTGGTTATCCCTCCTCCTCCTCTCTAATGTAGCTGTACTAGACGTGTTCTCCCTCCTCCTCCTCTGTAATGTAGCTTTACTAGACTGGTTCTCACTCCTCCTCTAATGTAGCATTACTAGACTGGTTCTCCCTCCTCCTCTCTAATGTAGCTATACTAGACTGGTTTTCCCTCCTCCTCCTCTCTAATGTAGCTATACTAGACGGGTTCTCCCTCCTCCTCCTCTTTAATGTAGCTGTACTAGACTTGTGGTTCTCCCTCCTCCTCCTCTCTAATGTAGCTATACTAGACTGGTCCTCCCTCCTCCTCTCTAATGTATCTATACTAGGCTTGTTCTCCCTCCTCCTCCTCTCTAATGTAGCTGTACTAGACTGGTTCTCCCTCCTCCTCTCTAATGTAGCTATACTAGGCTGGTTCTCACTCCTCTCTTATGTAGCTGTACTACACTGGTCATCCCTCCTCCTCCTCTCTAATGTAGCTGTACTAGACGTGTTCTCCCTCCTCCTCCTCTGTAATTTAGCTTTACTAGACTGGTTCTCACTCCTCCTCTCTAATGTAGCATTACTACACTGGTTCTCCCTCCTCCTCTCTAATGTAGCTATACTAGACTGGTTCTCCCTCCTCCCACTCTCTAATGTATCTGTACTAGTCTGTTTTTCCCTCCTCCTCTCTTATGTAAATGTACGAGACTTGTTCTCCCTCCTGCTCCTCTCTAATGTAGCTATAAAAGGCTTGTTCTCCCTCCTCCACCTCTCTAATGTATCTATACTACACTGGTTCTCCCTGCTCTTCCTCTTTAATGTAGCTGTACTAGACTGGCTCTCCATCCTCCTGCTACTCTCAAATGTAGCTATTCTAGACTGGTTCTCCCTTCTCCTTCTCTCTAATGTATCTATACTAGACTGGTTCTCCCTCCTCCTCTCTAATGTAGCTGTACGAGACTTGTTCTCCCTCCTGCTCCTCTCTAATGTAGCTATACTAGACTTGTTCTACCTCCTCCTCCTCTCTAATGTATCTATACTACACTGGTTCTCCCTCCGCCTACTCTCTAATGTAGCTGTACTCGACTGGTTCTCCCTCCTCCTCCTCTCTAATGTATCTATGCTTGACTGGTTCTCCCTCCTCCTCCTCTCTAATGTATCTATAATAGACTGGTTCTCTCCCCTCCTCCTCTCTAATGTAGCTATACTAGACTGGTCCTCCCTCCTCCTCCTCTCTAATGTAGCTTTACTGGACTGGTTTTCCCTCCTCCTCTCTAATGTAGCTATACTAGACTGGTTCTCCCTCCTCCTCCTCTCTAATGTAGCTATAGTGGACGGGTTCTCCCTCCTCCCACTCTCTAATGTATCTGTACTAGTCTGTTTTTCCCTCCTCCTCTCTTATGTAGCTATACTAGACGGGTTCTCCCTCCTCCTCCTCTGTAATGTAGCTTTACTAGACTGGTTCTCACTCCTCCTCTAATGTAGCATTACTAGACTGGTTCTCCCTCCTCCTCTCTAATGTAGCTATACTAGACTGGTTTTCCCTCCTCCTCCTCTCTAATGTAGCTATACTAGACGGGTTCTCCCTCCTCCTCCTCTTTAATGTAGCTGTACTAGACTTGTGGTTCTCCCTCCTCCTCCTCTCTAATGTAGCTATACTAGACTGGTCCTCCCTCCTCCTCTCTAATGTATCTATACTAGGCTTGTTCTCCCTCCTCCTCCTCTCTAATGTAGCTGTACTAGACTGGTTCTCCCTCCTCCTCTCTAATGTAGCTATACTAGACTGGTTCTCACTCCTCTCTTATGTAGCTGTACTACACTGGTCATCCCTCCTCCTCCCTCTAATGTAGCTGTACTAGACGTGTTCTCCCTCCTCCTCCTCTGTAATTTAGCTTTACTAGACTGGTTCTCACTCCTCCTCTCTAATGTAGCATTACTACACTGGTTCTCCCTCCTCCTCTCTAATGTAGCTATACTAGACTGGTTCTCCCTCCTCCCACTCTCTAATGTATCTGTACTAGTCTGTTTTTCCCTCCTCCTCTCTTATGTAGCTGTACGAGACTTGTTCTCCCTCCTGCTCCTCTCTAATGTAGCTATAAAAGGCTTGTTCTCCCTCCTCCACCTCTCTAATGTATCTATACTACACTGGTTCTCCCTGCTCTTCCTCTTTAATGTAGCTGTACTAGACTGGCTCTCCATCCTCCTGCTACTCTCAAATGTAGCTATTCTAGACTGGTTCTCCCTTCTCCTTCTCTCTAATGTATCTATACTAGACTGGTTCTCCCTCCTCCTCTCTAATGTAGCTGTACGAGACTTGTTCTCCCTCCTGCTCCTCTCTAATGTAGCTATACTAGACTTGTTCTACCTCCTCCTCCTCTCTAATGTATCTATACTACACTGGTTCTCCCTCCGCCTACTCTCTAATGTAGCTGTACTCGACTGGTTCTCCCTCCTCCTCCTCTCTAATGTATCTATGCTTGACTGGTTCTCCCTCCTCCTCCTCTCTAATGTATCTATAATAGACTGGTTCTCTCCCCTCCTCCTCTCTAATGTAGCTATACTAGACTGGTCCTCCCTCCTCCTCCTCTCTAATGTAGCTTTACTGGACTGGTTTTCCCTCCTCCTCTCTAATGTAGCTATACTAGACTGGTTCTCCCTCCTCCTCCTCTCTAATGTAGCTATAGTGGACGGGTTCTCCCTCCTCCCACTCTCTAATGTATCTGTACTAGTCTGTTTTTCCCTCCTCCTCTCTTATGTAGCTATACTAGACGGGTTCTCCCTCCTCCCACTCTCTAATGTATCTGTACTAGTCTGTTTTTCCCTCCTCCTCTCTTATGTAGCTGTACGAGACTTGTTCTCCCTCCTGCTCCTCTCTAATGTTGCTATACTTGACTGGTTTTCCCTCCCCCTCCTCTCTAATGTAGCTGTACTAGACTGTTTCTCCCTCCTCCTCTCTCATGTAGCTGTATTTGACTGGTTCTCCATCCTCCTCCTCTCTAATTTAGCTGTACTAGACTGGTTCTCACTCCTCCTCTCTAATGTAGCTATACTAGACTGGTTCTCCCTCCTCCTCTCTAATGTAGCTATACTAGACTGGTTCTCCCTCCTCCTCCTCTCGAATGTAGCTATACTAGACTGGTTCTCCCTCCTCCCCCTCTCTAATGTATCTGTACTAGACTGGTTTTCCCTCCTCCTCTCTTATGTAGCTGTACTAGACTGGTTCTCCCTCCTCCTCCTCTATAATGTAGCTTTACTAGACTGGTTCTGCCTCCTCCTCTCTAATGTAGCTATACTAGCCTGGTTCTCCCTACTCCTCCTCTCTAATGTATCTATACTAGACTCGTTTCCCCCCTCCTTCTCTTTAATGTAGCTGTACTACACTGGTTCTCCCTCCTCCTCCTCCTCTCTAATGTAGCTGTACTTGATGTGGTCTCCCTCCTCCTCTTCTGTAATGTAGCATTACTAGACTGGTTCTCCCTCCTCCTCTCTAATTTATCTATACTAGACTGCTTTTCCCTCCTCCTCTTCTTTAATGTATCTATACTAGGCTTGTTCTCCCTCATCCTCCTCTCTAATGTAGCTGTACTAGACTGGTTCTCCCTCCTCCTCTCTAATGTAGCTATACTAGACTGGTTCTCACTCCTCTCTTATGTAGCTGTACTACACTGGTTATCCCTCCTCCTCCTCTCTAATGTAGCTGTACTAGACGTGTTCTCCCTCCTCCTCCTCTGTAATGTAGCTTTACTAGACTGGTTCTCACTCCTCCTCTAATGTAGCATTACTAGACTGGTTCTCCCTCCTCCTCTCTAATGTAGCTATACTAGACTGGTTCTCCCTACTCCTCTCTAATGTATCTATACTAGGCTTGTTCTCCCTCCTCCACCTCTCTAATGTATCTATACTAGACGGGTTCTCCATCCTCCTCCTCTTTAATGTAGCTGTACTAGACTTGTGGTTCTCCCTCCTCCTCCTCTCTAATGTAGCTATACTAGACTGGTCCTCCCTCCTCTCTAATGTATCTATACTAGGCTTGTTCTCCCTCCTCCTCCTCTCTAATGTAGCTGTACTAGACTGGTTCTCCATCCTCCTCTCTAATGTAGCTATACTAGACTGGTTCTCACTCCTCTCTTATGTAGCTGTACTACACTGGTTATCCCTCCTCATCCTCTCTAATGTAGCTGTACTAGACGTGTTCTCCCTCCTCCTCCTCTGTAATGTAGCTTTACTAGACTGGTTCTCCCTCCTCCTCTCTAATGTAGCTATACTAGACTGGTTCTCCCTACTCCTCTCTAATGTATCTATACTAGGCTTGTTCTCCCTCCTCCACCTCTCTAATGTATCTATACTACACTGGTTCTCCCTCCTCCTCCTCTCTAATGTAGCGATACTAGACTGGTTTTCCCTCCTCCTCCTCTCTAATGTAGCTATACTAGACGGGTTCTCCCTCCTCCCACTCTCTAATGTATCTGTACTAGACTGTTTTCCTTCCTCCTCTCTTATGTAGCTGTACTAGACTGGTTCTCCCTCCTCCTCTCTAATGTAGCTGTACGAGACTTGTTCTCCCTCCTGCTCCTCTCTAATGTTGCTATACTTGACTGGTTTTCCCTCCTCCTCCTCTTTAATGTAGCTGTACTAGACTGGTTCTCCCTCCTGCTCCTCTCTAATGTTGCTATACTTGACTGGTGGTTCTCCATCCTCCTCCTCTCTAATGTAGCTATACTAGACTGGTTCTCCCTCCTCCTCCTCTCTAATGTAGCTGTACTAGACTGTTTCTCACTCCTCCTCTCTAATGTAGCATTACTAGACTGGTTCTCCCTCCTCCTCTCTGATGTAGCTGTACTAGACTGGTTCTCACTCCTCCTCTCTAATGTAGCTGTACGAGACTTGTTCTCCCTCCTCCACCTCTCTAATGTATCTATACTACACTGGTTCTGCCTCCTCCTCCTCTCTAATGTAGCTATACTAGACTGGTTTTCCCTCCTCCTCCTCTCTAATGTAGCTATACTAGATGGGTTCTCCCTCCTCCTCCTCTTTAATGTAGCTGTACTAGACTTGTGGTTCTCCCTCCTCCTCCTCTCTAATGTAGCTTTACTAGACTGGTTATCCCTCCTCCTCTCTAATGTATCTATACTAGGCTTGTTCTCCCTCCTCCTCCTCTCTAATGTAGCTGTACTAGACTGGTTCTCCCTCCTCCTCTCTAATGTAGCTATACTAGACTGGTTATCCCTCCTCCTCCTCTCTAATGTAGCTGTACTAGACGTGTTCTACCTCCTCCTCCTCTGTAATGTAGCTTTACTAGACTGGTTCTCACTCCTCCTCTCTAATGTAGCATTACTAGACTGGTTCTCCCTCCTCCTCTCGAATGTAGCTATACTAGACTGGTTCTCCCTACTCCTCTCTAATGTATCTATACTAGGCTTGTTCTCCCTCCTCCACCTCTCTAATGTATCTATACTACACTGGTTCTCCCTCCTCCTCTCTAATGTAGCTATACTAGACTGGTTTTCCCTCCTCCTCCTCTCTAATATAGCTATACTAGACGGGTTCTCCCTCCTCCCACTCTCTAATGTATCTGTACTAGACTGTTTTCCCTCCTCCCACTCTCTTATGTAGCTGTACTAGACTGGTTCTCCCTCCTCCTCTCTAATGTAGCTGTACGAGACTTGTTCTCCCTCCTGCTCCTCTCTAATGTTGCTATACTTGACTGGTTTTCCCTCCTCCTCCTCTTTAATGTAGCTGTACTAGACTGGTTCTCCCTCCTGCTCCTCTCTAATGTTGCTATACTTGAATGGTGGTTCTCCATCCTCCTCCTCTCTAATGTAGCTATACTAGACTGGTTCTCCCTCCTCCTCCTCTCTAATGTAGCTGTACTAGACTGTTTCTCCCTCCTCCTCTCTCATGTAGCTGTATTTGACTGGTTCTCCATCCTCCTCCTCTCTAATTTAGCTGTACTAGACTGGTTCTCCCTCCTCCTCTCTAATGTATCTATACTAGGCTTGTTCTCCCTCCTCCTCCTCTCTAATGTAGCTGTACTAGACTGGTTCTCCCTCCTCCTCTCTAATGTAGCTATACTAGACTGGTTCTCCCTCATCCTCCTCTCGAATGTAGCTATACCAGACTGGTTCTCCCTCCTACCCCTCTCTAATGTAGCTGTACGAGACTTGTTCTCCCTCCTGCTCCTCTCTAATGTTGCTATACTTGACTGGTTTTCCCTCCTCCTCCTCTCTAATGTAGCTGTACTAGACTGTTTCTCCCTCCTCCTCTCTCATGTAGCTGTATTTGACTGGTTCTCCATCCTCCTCCTCTCTAATTTAGCTGTACTAGACTGGTTCTCACTCCTCCTCTCTAACGTAGCTATACTAGACTGGTTCTCCCTCCTGCTCCTCTCTAATGTTGCTATACTTGACTGGTGGTTCTCCATCCTCCTACTCTCTAATGTAGCTCTACTAGACTGGTTCTCCCTCCTCCTCCTCTCTAATGTAGCTGTACTAGACTGGTCCTCCCTCCTCCTCCTCTGTAATGTAGCTTTACTAGACTGGTTCTCACTCCTCCTCTAATGTAGCATTACTAGACTGGTTCTCCCTCCTCCTCTCTAATGTAGCTATACTAGACTGGTTCTCCCTACTCCTCTCTAATGTATCTATACTAGGCTTGTTCTCCCTCCTCCACCTCTCTAATGTATCTATACTAGACGGGTTCTCCATCCTCCTCCTCTTTAATGTAGCTGTACTAGACTTGTGGTTCTCCCTCCTCCTCCTCTCTAATGTAGCTATACTAGACTGGTCCTCCCTCCTCTCTAATGTATCTATACTAGGCTTGTTCTCCCTCCTCCTCCTCTCTAATGTAGCTGTACTAGACTGGTTCTCCATCCTCCTCTCTAATGTAGCTATACTAGACTGGTTCTCACTCCTCTCTTATGTAGCTGTACTACACTGGTTATCCCTCCTCATCCTCTCTAATGTAGCTGTACTAGACGTGTTCTCCCTCCTCCTCCTCTGTAATGTAGCTTTACTAGACTGGTTCTCCCTCCTCCTCTCTAATGTAGCTATACTAGACTGGTTCTCCCTACTCCTCTCTAATGTATCTATACTAGGCTTGTTCTCCCTCCTCCACCTCTCTAATGTATCTATACTACACTGGTTCTCCCTCCTCCTCCTCTCTAATGTAGCGATACTAGACTGGTTTTCCCTCCTCCTCCTCTCTAATGTAGCTATACTAGACGGGTTCTCCCTCCTCCCACTCTCTAATGTATCTGTACTAGACTGTTTTCCTTCCTCCTCTCTTATGTAGCTGTACTAGACTGGTTTTCCCTCCTCCTCCTCTTTAATGTAGCTGTACTAGACTGGTTCTCCCTCCTGCTCCTCTCTAATGTTGCTATACTTGACTGGTGGTTCTCCATCCTCCTCCTCTCTAATGTAGCTATACTAGACTGGTTCTCCCTCCTCCTCCTCTCTAATGTAGCTGTACTAGACTGTTTCTCACTCCTCCTCTCTAATGTAGCATTACTAGACTGGTTCTCCCTCCTCCTCTCTGATGTAGCTGTACTAGACTGGTTCTCACTCCTCCTCTCTAATGTAGCTGTACGAGACTTGTTCTCCCTCCTCCACCTCTCTAATGTATCTATACTACACTGGTTCTGCCTCCTCCTCCTCTCTAATGTAGCTATACTAGACTGGTTTTCCCTCCTCCTCCTCTCTAATGTAGCTATACTAGATGGGTTCTCCCTCCTCCTCCTCTTTAATGTAGCTGTACTAGACTTGTGGTTCTCCCTCCTCCTCCTCTCTAATGTAGCTTTACTAGACTGGTTATCCCTCCTCCTCTCTAATGTATCTATACTAGGCTTGTTCTCCCTCCTCCTCCTCTCTAATGTAGCTGTACTAGACTGGTTCTCCCTCCTCCTCTCTAATGTAGCTATACTAGACTGGTTATCCCTCCTCCTCCTCTCTAATGTAGCTATACTAGACTGGTTCTCCCTCCTCCTCCTCTCTAATGTAGCTGTACTAGACTGTTTCTCACTCCTCCTCTCTAATGTAGCATTACTAGACTGGTTCTCCCTCCTCCTCTCTGATGTAGCTGTACTAGACTGGTTCTCACTCCTCCTCTCTAATGTAGCTGTACGAGACTTGTTCTCCCTCCTCCACCTCTCTAATGTATCTATACTACACTGGTTCTGCCTCCTCCTCCTCTCTAATGTAGCTATACTAGACTGGTTTTCCCTCCTCCTCCTCTCTAATGTAGCTATACTAGATGGGTTCTCCCTCCTCCTCCTCTTTAATGTAGCTGTACTAGACTTGTGGTTCTCCCTCCTCCTCCTCTCTAATGTAGCTTTACTAGACTGGTTATCCCTCCTCCTCTCTAATGTATCTATACTAGGCTTGTTCTCCCTCCTCCTCCTCTCTAATGTAGCTGTACTAGACTGGTTCTCCCTCCTCCTCTCTAATGTAGCTATACTAGACTGGTTATCCCTCCTCCTCCTCTCTAATGTAGCTGTACTAGACGTGTTCTACCTCCTCCTCCTCTGTAATGTAGCTTTACTAGACTGGTTCTCACTCCTCCTCTCTAATGTAGCATTACTAGACTGGTTCTCCCTCCTCCTCTGTAATGTAGCTTTACTAGACTGGTTCTCACTCCTCCTCTCTAATATAGCATTACTAGACTGGTTCTCCCTCCTCCTCTCTAATGTAGCTATACTAGACTGGTTCTCCCTACTCCTCTCTAATGTATCTATACTAGGCTTGTTCTCCCTCCTCCACCTCTCTAATGTATCTATACTACACCTGTTCTCCCTCCTCCTCCGCTCTAATGTAGCTATACTAGACTGGTTGTCCCTCCTCCTCTCTAACGTATATATACTCCACTGGTTCTCCCTCCTCCTACTCCTCTCTAATGTAGCTGTACTAGACTGGTTCTCCCTCCTCCTCCTCTCTAATGTATCTATACTAGACTGGTTCTCCCTACTCCTCTCTAATGTATATATACTAGGCTTGTTCTCCCTCCTCCTCCTCTCTAATGTAGCTATACTAGACTGGTTTTCCCTCCTCATCCTCTCTTATGTAGCTGTACTAGACTGGTTCTCCCTCCTCCTCTCTAATGTAGCTGTACGAGACTTGTTCTCCCTCCTGCTCCTCTCTAATGTTGCTATACTTGACTGGTTTTCCCTCCTCCTCCTCTTTAATGTAGCTGTACTAGACTGGTTCTCCCTCCTGCTCCTCTCTAATGTTGCTATACTTGAATGGTGGTTCTCATCCTCCTCCTCTCTAATGTAGCTGTACTAGACTGTTTCTCCCTCCTCCTCTCTCATGTAGCTGTATTTGACTGGTTCTCCATCCTCCTCCTCTCTAATTTAGCTGTACTAGACTGGTTCTCCCTCCTCCTCTCTAATGTATCTATACTAGGCTTGTTCTCCCTCCTCCTCCTCTCTAATGTAGCTGTACTAGACTGGTTCTCCCTCCTCCTCTCTAATGTAGCTATACTAGACTGGTTCTCCCTCCTCCTCCTCTCGAATGTAGCTATACCAGACTGGTTCTCCCTCCTACCCCTCTCTAATGTATCTATACTAGGCTTGTTCTCCCTCCTCCTCCTCTCTAATGTAGCTGTACTAGACTGGTTCTCCCTCCTCCTCTCTAATGTAGCTGTACTAGACTGGTTCTCCCTCCTCCTCTCTAATGTAGCTATACTAGACTGGTTCTCCCTCCTCCTCCTCTCGAATGTAGCTATACCAGACTGGTTCTCCCTCCTACCCCTCTCTAATGTAGCTGTACGAGACTTGTTCTCCCTCCTGCTCCTCTCTAATGTTGCTATACTTGACTGGTTTTCCCTCCTCCTCCTCTCTAATGTAGCTGTACTAGACTGTTTCTCCCTCCTCCTCTCTCATGTAGCTGTATTTGACTGGTTCTCCATCCTCCTCCTCTCTAATTTAGCTGTACTAGACTGGTTCTCACTCCTCCTCTCTAACGTAGCTATACTAGACTGGTTCTCCCTCCTGCTCCTCTCTAATGTTGCTATACTTGACTGGTGGTTCTCCATCCTCCTACTCTCTAATGTAGCTCTACTAGACTGGTTCTCCCTCCTCCTCCTCTCTAATGTAGCTGTACTAGACTGGTCCTCCCTCCTCCTCTCTAATGTATCTATACTAGGCTTGTTCTCCCTCCTCCTCCCCTCTAATGTAGCTTTACTAGACTGGTTCTCCCTCCTCCTCTCTAATGTAGCTATACTAGACTGGTTCTCCCTCCTCCTCCTCTCTAAAGTATCTATACTAGACTGGTTTTCCCCCTCCTCCTCTTTAATGCAGCTGTACTTCACTGGTTCTCCCTCCTCCTCCTCTCTAATGTAGCTGTACTAGACTGGTTCTCCTTCCTCCTCTCTAATGTAGCTATACTAGACTGGTTCTCCCTCCTCCTCCTCTCGAATGTAGCTATACCAGACTGGTTCTCCCTCCTACCCCTCTCTAATGTAGCTGTACGAGACTTGTTCTCCCTCCTGCTCCTCTCTAATGTTGCTATACTTGACTGGTTTTCCCTCCTCCTCCTCTCTAATGTAGCTGTACTAGACTGTTTCTCCCTCCTCCACTCTCATGTAGCTGTATTTGACTGGTTCTCCATCCTCCTCCTCTCTAATTTAGCTGTACTAGACTGGTTCTCACTCCTCCTCTCTAACGTAGCTATACTAGACTGGTTCTCCCTCCTCCTCTCTAATGTAGCTATACTAGACTGGTTCTCCCTCCTCCTCCTCTCGAATGTAGCTATACTAGACTGGTTCTCCCTCCTCCTCTCTTATGTAGCTGTACTAGACTGGTTCTCCCTCCTCCTCCTCTATAATTTAGCTTTACTAGACTGGTTCTGCCCTCTCCTCCTCTCTAATGTAGCTATACTAGCCTGGTTCTCCCTCCTCCTCTCTAATGTATATATACTAGGCTTGTTCTCCCTCCTCCTCCTCTCTAATGTATCTATACTAGACTCGTTTCCCCCCTCCTTCTCTTTAATGTAGCTGTACTACACTGGTTCTCCCTCCTCCTCCTCTCTAATGTAGCTGTACTTGATGTGGTCTCCCTCCTCCTCCTCTGTAATGTAGCATTACTAGACTGGTTCTCCCTCCTCCTCTCTAATTTATCTATACTAGACTGCTTTTCCCTCCTCCTCCTCTTTAATGTATCTATACTAGGCTTGTTCTCCCTCATCCTCCTCTCTAATGTAGCTGTACTAGACTGGTTCTCACTCCTCCTCTCTAATGTAGCTATACTAGACTGGTTCTCACTCCTCTCTTATGTAGCTGTACTACACTGGTTATCCCTCCTCCTCCTCTCTAATGTAGCTGTACTAGACGTGTTCTCCCTCCTCCTCCTCTGTAATGTAGCTTTACTAGACTGTTTCTCACTCCTCCTCTAATGTAGCATTACTAGACTGGTTCTCCCTACTCCTCTCTAATGTATCTATACTAGGCTTGTTCTCCCTCCTCCACCTCTCTAATGTATCTATACTACACTGGTTCTCCCTCCTCCTCCTCTCTAATGTAGCTATACTAGACGGGTTCTCCCTCCTCCTCCTCTTTAATGTAGCTGTACTAGACTTGTGGTTCTCCCTCCTCCTCCTCTCTAATGTAGCTATACTAGACTGGTCCTCCCTCCTCCTCTGTAATGTATCTATACTAGGCTTGTTCTCCCTCCTCCTCCTCTCTAATGTATCTGTACTAGACTTGTTCTCCCTCCTCCTCTCTAATGTAGCTATACTAGACTGGTTCTCACTCCTCTCTTATGTAGCTGTACTACACTGGTTATCCCTCCTCCTCCTCTCTAATGTAGCTGTACTAGACGTGTTCTCCCTCCTCCTCCTCTGTAATGTAGCTGTACTAGACTGGTTCTCACTCCTCCTCTCTAACGTAGCTATACTAGACTGGTTCTCCCTCCTGCTCCTCTCTAATGTTGCTATACTTGACTGGTGGTTCTCCATCCTCCTACTCTCTAATGTAGCTATACTAGACTGGTTCTCCCTCCTCCTCCTCTCTAATGTAGCTGTACTAGACTGGTCCTCCCTCCTCCTCTCTAATGTATCTATACTAGGCTTGTTCTCCCTCCTCCTCCTCTCTAATGTAGCTTTACTAGACTGGTTCTCCCTCCTCCTCTCTAATGTAGCTATACTAGACTGGTTCTCCCTCCTCCTCCTCTCTAAAGTATCTATACTAGACTGGTTTTCCCCCTCCTCCTCTTTAATGCAGCTGTACTTCACTGGTTCTCCCTCCTCCTCCTCTCTAATGTAGCTGTACTAGACTGGTTCTCCTTCCTCCTCTCTAATGTAGCTATACTAGACTGGTTCTCCCTCCTCCTCCTCTCGAATGTAGCTATACCAGACTGGTTCTCCCTCCTACCCCTCTCTAATGTAGCTGTACGAGACTTGTTCTCCCTCCTGCTCCTCTCTAATGTTGCTATACTTGACTGGTTTTCCCTCCTCCTCCTCTCTAATGTAGCTGTACTAGACTGTTTCTCCCTCCTCCACTCTCATGTAGCTGTATTTGACTGGTTCTCCATCCTCCTCCTCTCTAATTTAGCTGTACTAGACTGGTTCTCACTCCTCCTCTCTAACGTAGCTATACTAGACTGGTTCTCCCTCCTCCTCTCTAATGTAGCTATACTAGACTGGTTCTCCCTCCTCCTCCTCTCGAATGTAGCTATACTAGACTGGTTCTCCCTCCTCCTCTCTTATGTAGCTGTACTAGACTGGTTCTCCCTCCTCCTCCTCTATAATTTAGCTTTACTAGACTGGTTCTGCCTCCTCCTCTCTAATGTAGCTATACTAGCCTGGTTCTCCCTCCTCCTCTCTAATGTATATATACTAGGCTTGTTCTCCCTCCTCCTCCTCTCTAATGTATCTATACTAGACTCGTTTCCCCCCTCCTTCTCTTTAATGTAGCTGTACTACACTGGTTCTCCCTCCTCCTCCTCTCTAATGTAGCTGTACTTGATGTGGTCTCCCTCCTCCTCCTCTGTAATGTAGCATTACTAGACTGGTTCTCCCTCCTCCTCTCTAATTTTTCTATACTAGACTGCTTTTCCCTCCTCCTCCTCTTTAATGTATCTATACTAGGCTTGTTCTCCCTCATCCTCCTCTCTAATGTAGCTGTACTAGACTGGTTCTCACTCCTCCTCTCTAATGTAGCTATACTAGACTGGTTCTCACTCCTCTCTTATGTAGCTGTACTACACTGGTTATCCCTCCTCCTCCTCTCTAATGTAGCTGTACTAGACGTGTTCTCCCTCCTCCTCTGTAATGTAGCTTTACTAGACTGTTTCTCACTCCTCCTCTAATGTAGCATTACTAGACTGGTTCTCCCTACTCCTCTCTAATGTATCTATACTAGGCTTGTTCTCCCTCCTCCACCTCTCTAATGTATCTATACTACACTGGTTCTCCCTCCTCCTCCTCTCTAATGTAGCTATACTAGACGGGTTCTCCCTCCTCCTCCTCTTTAATGTAGCTGTACTAGACTTGTGGTTCTCCCTCCTCCTCCTCTCTAATGTAGCTATACTAGACTGGTCCTCCCTCCTCCTCTGTAATGTATCTATACTAGGCTTGTTCTCCCTCATCCTCCTCTCTAATGTAGCTGTACTAGACTTGTTCTCCCTCCTCCTCCTCTCTAATGTAGCTGTACTAGACATGTTCTCCCTCCTCCTCCTCTGTAATGTAGCTTTACTAGACTGGTTCTCACTCCTCCTCTCTAATGTAGCATTACTAGACTGGTTCTCCCTCCTCCTCTCTAATGTAGCTATACTAGACTGGTTCTCCCTACTCCTCTCTAATGTATCTATACTAGGCTTGTTCTCCCTCCTCCACCTCTCTAATGTATCTATAGTACACTGGTTCTCCCTCCTCCTCCTCTCTAATGTAGCTATACTAGACGGGTTCTCCCTCCTCCTCCTCTTTAATGTAGCTGTACTAGACTTGTGGTTCTCCCTCCTCCTCCTCTCTAATGTAGCTATACTAGACTGGTCCTCCCTCCTCTCTAATGTATCTATACTAGGCTTGTTCTCCCTCCTCCTCCTCTCTAATGTAGCTGTACTAGACTGGTTCTCCCTCCTCCTCTCTAATGTAGCTATACTAGACTGGTTCTCCCTCCTCCTCTCTTATGTAGCTGTACTACACTGGTTATCCCTCCTCCTCCTCTCTAATGTAGCTGTACTAGACGTGTTCTACCTCCTCCTCCTCTGTAATGTAGCTTTACTAGACTGGTTCTCACTCCTCCTCTCTAATGTAGCATTACTAGACTGGTTCTCCCTCCTCCTCTCGAATGTAGCTATACTAGACTGGTTCTCCCTACTCCTCTCTAATGTATCTATACTAGGCTTGTTCTCCCTCCTCCACCTCTCTAATGTATCTATACTACACTGGTTCTCCCTCCTCCTCCTCTCTAATGTAGCTATACTAGACTGGTTTTCCCTCCTCCTCCTCTCTAATGTAGCTATACTAGACGTGTTCTCCCTCCTCCCACTCTCTAATGTATCTGTACTAGACTGTTTTTCCTCCTCTCTTATGTAGCTGTACTAGACTGGTTCTCCCTCCTCCTCTCTAATGTAGCTGTACGAGACTTGTTCTCCCTCCTGCTCCTCTCTAATGTTGCTATACTTGACTGGTTTTCCCTCCTCCTCCTCTTTAATGTAGCTGTACTAGACTGGTTCTCCCTCCTGCTCCTCTCTAATGTTGCTATACTTGACTGGTGGTTCTCCATCCTCCTCCTCTCTAATGTAGCTATACTACATTTACATTTTACATTTAAGTCATTTAGCAGACGCTCTTATCCAGAGCGACTTACAAATTGGTGAATTCACCTTCTGACATCAGTGGAACAGCCACTTTACAATAGTGCATCTAAATCATTTAAGGGGGGGGGTGAGAAGGATTACTTTATCCTATCCTAGGTATTCCTTGAAGAGGTGGGGTTTCAGGTGTCTCCTGAAGGTGGTGATTGACTCTGCTGTCCTGGCGTCGTGAGGGAGTTTGTTCCACCATTGGGGGGCCAGAGCCGCGAACAGTTTTGACTGGGCTGAGCGGGAACTGTGCTTCCTCAGTGGTAGGGAGGCGAGCAGGCCAGAGGTGGATGAACGCAGTGCCCTTGTTTGGGTGTAGGGCCTGATCAGAGCCTGGAGGTACTGCGTTGCCGTTCCCCTCACAGCTCCGTAGGCAAGCACCATGGTCTTGTAGCGGATGCGAGCTTCAACTGGAAGCCAGTGGAGAGAGCGGAGGAGCGGGGTGACGTGAGAGAACTTGGGAAGGTTGAACACCAGACGGGCTGCGGCGTTCTGGATGAGTTGTAGGGGTTTAATGGCACAGGCAGGGAGCCCAGCCAACAGCGAGTTGCAGTAATCCAGACGGGAGATGACAAGTGCCTGGATTAGGACCTGCGCCGCTTCCTGTGTGAGGCAGGGTCGTACTCTGCGGATGTTGTAGAGCATAAACCTACAGGAACGGGCCACCGCCTTGATGTTAGTTGAGAACGACAGGGTGTTGTCCAGGATCACGCCAAGGTTCTTAGCGCTCTGGGAGGAGGACACAATGGAGTTGTCAACCGTGATGGCGAGATCATGGAACGGGCAGTCCTTCCCCGGGAGGAAGAGCAGCTCCGTCTTGCCGAGGTTCAGCTTGAGGTGGTGATCCGTCATCCACACTGATATGTCTGCCAGACATGCAGAGATGCGGTCATCAGAAGGGGGAAAGGAGAAGATTAATTGTGTGTCGTCTGCATAGCAATGATAGGAGAGACCATGTGAGGTTATGACAGAGCCAAGTGACTTGGTGTATAGCGAGAATAGGAGAGGGCCTAGAACAGAGCCCTGGGGGACACCAGTGGTGAGAGCGCGTGGCGAGGAGACAGATTCTCGCCACACCACCTGGTAGGAGCGACCTGTCAGGTAGGACGCAATCCAAGCGTGGGCCGCGCCGGAGATGCCCAACTCGGAGAGGGTGGAGAGGAGGATCTGATGGTTCACAGTATCGAAGGCAGCTGATAGGTCTAGAAGGATGAGAGCAGAGGAGAGGGAGTTAGCTTTAGCAGTGCGGAGCGCCTCCGTGATACAGAGAAGAGCAGTCTCAGTTGAATGACTAGTCTTGAAACCTGACTGATTTGGATCAAGAAGGTCATTCTGAGAGAGATAGCGGGAGAGCTGGCCAAGGACGGCACGTTCAAGAGTTTTGGAGAGAAAAGAAAGAAGGGATACTGGTCTGTAGTTGTTGACATCGGAGGGATCGAGTGTAGGTTTTTTCAGAAGGGGTGCAACTCTCGCTCTCTTGAAGACGGAAGGGACGTAGCCAGCGGTCAGGGATGAGTTGATGAGCGAGGTGAGGTAAGGGAGAAGGTCTCCGAATGGTCTGGAGAAGAGAGGAGGGGATAGGGTCAAGCGGGCAGGTTGTTGGGCGGCCGGCCGTCACAAGAAGCGAGATTTCATCTGGAGAGAGAGGGGAGAAAGAGGTCAGAGCACAGGGTAGGGCAGTGTGAGCAGAACCAGCGGTGTCGTTTGACTTAGCAAACGAGGATCGGATGTCGTCGACCTTCTTTTCAAAATGGTTGACGAAGTCATCTGCAGAGAGGGAGGAGGGGGAGGGGGAGGAGGATTCAGGAGGGAGGAGAAGGTGGCAAAAAGCTTCCTAGGGTTAGAGGCAGATGCTTGGAATTTAGAGTGGTAGAAAGTGGCTTTAGCAGCAGAGACAGAGGAGGAAAATGTAGAGAGGAGGGAGTGAAAGGATGCCAGGTCCGCAGGGAGGCGAGTTTTCCTCCATTTCCGCTCGGCTGCCCGGAGCACTGTTCTGTGAGCTCGCAATGAGTCGTCGAGCCACGGAGCGGGAGGGGAGGACCGAGCCGGCCTGGAGGATAGGGGACATAGAGAGTCAAAGGATGCAGAAAGGGAAGAGAGGAGGGTTAAGGAGGCAGAATCAGGAGATAGGTTGGAGAAGGTATGAGCAGAGGGAAGAGATGATAGGATGGAAGAGGAGAGAGTAGCGGGGGAGAGAGAGCGAAGGTTGGGACGGCGCGATACCATCCCAGTAGGGGCAGTGTGGGAAGTGTTGGATGAGAGCGAGAGGGAAAAGGATACAAGGTAGTGGTCGGAGACTTGGAGGGGAGTTGCAATGAGGTTAGTGGAAGAACAGCATCTAGTAAAGATGAGGTCGAGCGTATTGCCTGCCTTGTGAGTAGGGGGGGAAGGGGAGAGGGTGAGGTCAAAAGAGGAGAGGAGTGGAAAGAAGGAGGCAGAGAGGAATGAGTCAAAGGTAGGCGTGGGGAGGTTAAAGTCGCCCAGGACTGTGAGAGGTGAGCCGTCCTCAGGAAAGGAGCTTATCAAGGCATCAAGCTCATTGATGAATTCTCCGAGGGAACCTGGAGGGCGATAAATGATAAGGATGTTAAGCTTGAAAGGGCTGGTAACTGTGACAGCATGGAATTCAAAGGAGGCGATAGACAGATGGGTAAGGGGAGAAAGAGAGAATGACCACTTGGGAGAGATGAGGATCCCGGTGCCACCACCCCGCTGACCAGAAGCTCTCGGGGTGTGCGAGAACACGTGGGCGGACGAAGAGAGAGCAGTAGGAGTAGCAGTGTTATCTGTGGTGATCCATGTTTCCATCAGTGCCAAGAAGTCGAGGGACTGGAGGGAGGCATAGGCTGAGATGAACTCTGCCTTGTTGGCCGCTGATCGGCAGTTCCAGAGGCTACCGGAGACCTGGAACTCCACGTGGGTCGTGCGCGCTGGGACCACCAGATTAGGGTGGCCGCGGCCACGCGGTGTGGATCGTTTGTATGGTCTGTGCAGAGAGGAGAGAACAGGGATAGATAGACACATAGTTGACAGGCTACAGAAGAGGCTACGCTAATGCAAAGGAGATTGGAATGACAAGTGGACTACACGTCTCTAATGTTCAGAAAGTTAAGCTTACGTAGCAAGAATCTTATTGACTAAAATGATTGAAATGATACAGTACTGCTGGAGTAGGCTAGCTGGGAGTGGCTGCGTTGTTGACACTACACTAATCAAGTCGTTCCGTCGAGTGTAATAGTTTCTACAGTGCTGCTATTCGGGGGCTAGTTGGCTAGCTAGCAGTGTTGATTACGTAACGTTACGTTAAAAGAACGACAATAGCTGGCTAGCTAACCTAGAAAATCGCTCTAGACTACACAATTGTCTTAGATACAAAGACGGCTATGTAGCTAGCTAGCTACGATCAAACAAATCAAACAGTTGTACTGTAATGAAGTGAAATGAAAATGTGATACTACCTGTGGAGCGAAGCGGAATGTTGACCGGGTTGCTAGGTTCAATTCGGTAGACGTTGGCTAGCTGTTGGCTAGCTAGCTCGCAGTATCTCCTACGTTAAGGACAACAAATAGCTGGCTAGCTAACCTCGGTAAATTAAGATAATCACTCTAAGTCTACACACTCTAAACTACACAATTATCTTGGATACAAAGACAGGAAAGACAACTATGTAGCTAGCTAACACTACACTAATCGAGTCGTTCAGTTGAGTGTAATAGTTTCTACAGTGCTAGTGGACGTTAGCTAGCTGCTGGGCAGATAGCAGTGTAGACTACGTTAGGACGACGAAATACGATAATTACGCAATTATCTTTGATGCAAAGACGGCTATGTAGCTAGCTAAGAAGAAATTGCTAAGATTAGACAAATCAAACCGTTGTACTATAATGAAATGTAATGAAAATGTAATGAAAAGTTATACTACCTGCGGACCGAAGTGTAGATGCGACCGCTCGCTCCAACCCGGAACCGGAAGTACGACTGGTTCTCCCTCCTCCTCCTCTCTAATGTAGCTGTACTAGACTGTTTCTCCCTCCTCCTCTCTCATGTAGCTGTATTTGACTGGTTCTCCATCCTCCTCCTCTCTAATTTAGCTGTACTAGACTGGTTCTCACTCCTCCTCTCTAATGTAGCTGTACGAGACTTGTTCTCCCTCCTCCTCCTCTCTAATGTATCTATACTAGACTGGTACTCCCTCCTCCTCTTTAATGTAGCATTACTAGACTGGTTCTCCCTCCTCCTCTCTAATGTATCTATACTAGGCTTGTTCTCACTCCTCCTCCTCTCTAATGTAGCTTTACTAGACTGGTTCTCCCTCCTCCTCTCTAATGTAGCTATACTAGACTGGTTCTCCCTCCTCCTCCTCTCTAAAGTATCTATACTAGACTGGTTTTCCCCCTCCTCCTCTTTAATGCAGCTGTACTTCACTGGTTCTCCCTCCTCCTCCTCTCTAATGTAGCTGTACTAGACTGGTTCTCCCTCCTCCTCTCTAATGTAGCTATACTAGACTGGTTCTCCCTCCTCCTCCTCTCGAATGTAGCTATACCAAACTGGTTCTCCCTCCTACCCCTCTCTAATGTATCTGTACTAGACTGGTTTTCCCTCTTCTCTTATGTAGCTGTACTAGACTGGTTCTCTCCCCTCCTCCTCTCTAATGTAGCTGTACTAGACTGGTTCTCCCTCCTCCTCTCTAATGTAGCTATACTAGACTGGCTCTCCCTCCTCCTCTCTAATGTATCTATACTAGGCTTGTTCTCCCTCAACCTCCTCTCTAATGTAGCTGTACTAGACTGGTTCTCACTCCTCCTCTCTAATGTAGCTATACTAGACTGGTTCTCACTCCTCTCTTATGTAGCTGTACTACACTGGTTATCCCTCCTCCTCCTCTCTAATGTAGCTGTACTAGACGTGTTCTCCCTCCTCCTCTGTAATGTAGCTTTACTAGACTGGTTCTCACTCCTCCTCTAATGTAGCATTACTAGACTGGTTCTCCCTCCTCCTCTCTAATGTAGCTATACTAGACTGGTTCTCCCTACTCCTCTCTAATGTATCTATACTAGGCTTGTTCTCCCTCCTCCACCTCTCTAATGTATCTATACTACACTGGTTCTCCCTCCTCCTCCTCTCTAATATAGCTATACTAGACTGGTTTTCCCTCCTCCTCCTCTTTAATGTAGCTGTACTAGACTTGTGGTTCTCCCTCCTCCTTCTCTCTAATGTAGCTATACTAGACTGGTCCTCCCTCCTCCTCTCTAATTTATCTATACTAGGCTTGTTCTCCCTCCTCCTCCTCTCTAATGTAGCTGTACTACACTGGTTATCCCTCCTCCTCCTCTCTAATGTAGCTGTACTAGACGTGTTCTCCCTCCTCCTCCTCTGTAATGTAGCTTTACTAGACTGGTTCTCACTCCTCCTCTCTAATGTAGCATTACTAGACTGGTTCTCCCTCCTCCTCTCTAATGTAGCTATACTAGACTGGTTCTCCCTACTCCTCTCTAATGTATCTATACTAGGCTTGTTCTCCCTCCTCCACCTCTCTAATGTATCTATACTACACTGGTTCTCCCTCCTCCTCCTCTCTAATGTAGCTATACTAGACTGGTTTTCCCTCCTCCTCCTCTCTAATGTAGCTATACTAGACGGGTTCTCCCTCCTCCTCCTCTTTAATGTAGCTGTACTAGACTTGTGGTTCTCCCTCCTCCTCCTCTCTAATGTAGCTATACTAGACTGCTCCTCCCTCCTCTCTAATGTATCTATACTAGGCTTGTTCTCCCTCCTCCTCCTCTCTAATGTAGCTGTACTAGACTGGTTCTCCCTCCTCCTCTCTAATGTAGCTATACTAGACTGGTTCTCACTCCTCTCTTATGTAGCTGTACTACACTGGTTATCCCTCCTCCTCCTCTCTAATGTAGCTGTACTAGACGTGTTCTACCTCCTCCTCCTCTGTAATGTAGCTTTACTAGACTGGTTCTCACTCCTCCTCTCTAATGTAGCATTACTAGACTGGTTCTCCCTCCTCCTCTCGAATGTAGCTATACTAGACTGGTTCTCCCTACTCCTCTCTAATGTATCTATACTAGGCTTGTTCTCCCTCCTCCACCTCTCTAATGTATCTATACTACACTGGTTCTCCCTCCTCCTCCTCTCTAATGTAGCTATACTAGACTGATTTTCCCTCCTCCTCCTCTCTAATGTAGCTATACCAGACGGGTTCTCCCTCCTCCCACTCTCGAATGTATCTGTACTAGACTGTTTTTCCTCCTCTCATATGTAGCTGTACTAGACTGGTTCTCCCTCCTCCTCTCTAATGTAGCTGTACGAGACTTGTTCTCCCTCCTGCTCCTCTCTAATGTTGCTACACTTGACTGGTTTTCCCTCCTCCTCCTCTTTAATGTAGCTGTACTAGACTGGTTCTCCCTCCTGCTCCTCTCTAATGTTGCTATACTTGACTGGTGGTTCTCCATCCTCCTCCTCTCTAATGTAGCTATACTAGACTGGTTCTCCCTCCTCCTCCTCTCTAATGTAGCTGTACTAGACTGTTTCTCCCTCCTCCTCTCTCATGTAGCTGTATTTGACTGGTTCTCCATCCTCCTCCTCTCTAATTTAGCTGTACTAGACTGGTTCTCACTCCTCCTCTCTAATGTAGCTGTACGAGACTTGTTCTCCCTCCTCCTCCTCTCTAATGTATCTATACTAGACTGGTTCTCCCTCCTCCTCTTTAATGTAGCATTACTAGACTGGTTCTCCCTCCTCCTCTCTAATGTATCTATACTAGGCTTGTTCTCCCACCTCCTCCTCTCTAATGTAGCTTTACTAGACTGGTTCTCCCTCCTCCTCTCTAATGTAGCTTTACTAGACTGGTTCTCCCTCCTCCTCTCTAAAGTATCTATACTAGACTGGTTTTCCCCCTCCTCCTCTTTAATGCAGCTGTACTTCACTGGTTCTCCCTCCTCCTCCTCTCTAATGTAGCTGTACTAGACTGGTTCTCCCTCCTCCTCTCTAATGTAGCTATACTAGACTGGTTCTCCCTCCTCCTCCTCTCGAATGTAGCTATACCAGACTGGTTCTCCCTCCTACCCCTCTCTAATGTATCTGTACTAGACTGGTTTTCCCTCCTCTCTTATGTAGCTGTACTAGACTGGTTCTCTCCCCTCCTCCTCTCTAATGTAGCTGTACTAGACTGGTTCTCCCTCCTCCTCTCTATAGTAGCTATACTAGACTGGCTCTCCCTCCTCCTCTCTAATGTATCTATACTAGGCTTGTTCTCCATCCTCCTCCTCTCTAATGTATCTATACTAGACTCGTTTTCCCCCCTCCTCCTCTTTAATGCACCTGTACTACACTGGTTCTCCCTCCTCCTCCTCTCTAATGTAGCTGTACTAGACATGTTCTCCCTCCTCCTCCTCTGTAATGTAGCTTTACTAGACTGGTTCTCACTCCTCCTCTCTAATGTAGCATTACTAGACTGGTTCTCCCTCCTCCTCTCTAATGTAACTATACTAGACTGGTTCTCACTCCTCCTCTCTAATGTAGCTTTACTCGACTGTTTCTCACTCCTCCTCTCTAATGTAACATTACTAGACATGTTCTCCCTCCTCCTCCTATCTAATGTATCTATACTAGGCTTGTTCTCCCTCCTTCACCTCTCTAATGTATATATACTTCACTGGTTCTCCCTCCCCCTCCTTCTCTTTAATGTAGCTATACTAGACTGGTCCTCCCTCCTCCTCCTCTCTAATGTAGCTTTACTAGACTTGTGGTTCTCCCTCCTCCTCCTCTCTAATGTAGCTATACTAGACTGGTCCTCCCTCCTCCTCCTCTCTAATGTAGCTTTACTAGACTGGTTCTCCCTCCTCTCTATTGTATCTATGCTTGACTGGTTCTCCATCCTCCTCTTTAATGTAGCTGTATTAGACTGGTTCTCCCTTTTCCTCCTCTCTAATGTATCTATGCTTGACTGGTTCTCGCTCCTCCTCCTCTTTAATGTAGCTGTACTAGACTGGTTCTCCCTCCTCCTGCTCTCTAATGTAGCTGTCCTGGACTGGTTTTCCCTCCTCCTACTATCTGATGTAGCTTTACTGGACTGGTTCCCCCTCTTCCTCCTCTCCAATGTAGCTATATTAGACTGGTTCTCCCTCCTCCTCTTTAATGTAACATTACGAGACTGGTTCTCCCTCCTCCTCTCTAATGTATCTATACTCCACTGGTTCTCCCTCCTCCTGCTCTATAATGTAGCTGTACTAGACTGGTTTACCCTCATCCTTCTCTCTAATATATCTATGCTTGACTGGTTCCCCCTCTTCCTCCTCTCCAAAGTTTCTATAGTAGACTGGTTCTCCCTCCTCCTCCTCTCTAATGTAGCTGTACTAGACTGGTTATCCCTCCTCCTCCTCTCTAATGTAGCTGTACTAGATTGGTTCTCCCTCCTCCACTTCTCTAATTGTATCTATGCTAGACTGGTTCTCCCTCCTCCTCCTCTGTAATGTAGCTTTACTCGACTGTTTCTCACTCCTCCTCTCTAATGTAGCTTTACTAGACTGGTTCTCCCTCCTCCTCTCTAATGTAGCTATACTAGACTGGTTCCCCCTCCTCCTCCTCTCAAATGTAGCTATACTAGACTGGTTCTCCCTCCTCCCCCTCTCTAATGTATCTGTACTAGACTGGTTTTCCCTCCTCCTCTCTTATGTAGCTGTACTAGACTGGTTCTCCCTCCTCCTCCTTTCTAATGTTGCTTTACTAGACTGGTTCTGCCTGCTCCTCTCTAATGTAGCTATACTAGCCTGGTTCTCCCTCCTCCTCTCTAATGTATCTATACTAGGCTTTTTCTCACTCCTCCTCCTCTCTAATGTAGCTATACTAAACTGGTCCTCCCTCCTCCTCCTCTCTAATGTAGCTTTACTAGACTGGTTCTCCCTCCTCTCTATTGTATCTATGCTTGACTGGTTCTCCCTCCTCCTCTTTAATGTAGCTGTACTAGACTGGTTCTCCCTCCTCCTGCTCTCTAATGTAGCTGTCCAGGACTGGTTTCCCCTCCTCCTACTATCTAATGTAGCTTTACTGGACTGGTTCTCCCCCTCCTCTCCAATGTAGCTATATTAGACTGGTTCTCCCTCCTCCTCTTTAATGTAACATTACGAGACTGGTTCTCCCTCCTCCTCTCTAATGTATCTATACTCCACTGGTACTCCCTCCTCCTGCTCTATAATGTAGCTGTACTAGACTGGTTTACCCTCATCCTCCTCTCTAATGTATCTATGCTTGACTGGTTCCCCCTCTTCCTCCTCTCCAAAGTTTCTATAGTAGACTGGTTCTCCCTCCTCCTCTCTAATGTAGCTGTACTAGACTGGTTATCACTCCTCCTCCTCTCTAATGTAGCTATACTAGACTGGTTCTCCCTCCTCCCCCTCTCTATGTATCTGTACTAGACTGGTTTTCCCTCCTCCTCTCTTATGTAGCTGTACTAGACTGGTTCTCCCTCCTCCTCCTCTCTAATGTAGCTTTACTAGACTGGTTCTGCCTCCTCCTCTCTAATGTAGCTATACTAGCCTGGTTCTCCCTGCTCCTCTCTAATGTATCTATACTAGGCTTGTTCTCCCTCCTCCTCCTCTCTAATGTATCTATACTAGACTCGTTTCCCCCCCTCCTTCTCTTTAATGTAGCTGTACTACACTGGTTCTCCCTCCTCCTCCTCTCTAATGTAGCTGTACTTGACGTGTTCTCCCTCCTCTTCCTCTGTAATGTAGCATTACTAGACTGGTTCTCCCTCCTCCTCTCTAATTTATCTATACTAGACTGCTTTTCCCTCCTCCTCCTCTTTAATGTAGCTGTACTAGACTTGTGGTTCTCCCTCCTCCTCCTCTCTAATGTAGCTATACTAGACTGGTCCTCCCTCCTCCTCCTCTCTAATGTAGCTTTACTAGACTGGTTCTCCCTCCTCTCTATTGTATCTATGCTTGACTGGTTCTCCATCCTCCTCTTTAATGTAGCTGTATTAGACTGGTTCTCCCTCTTCCTCCTCTCTAATGTATCTATGCTTGACTGGTTCTCGCTCCTCCTCCTCTTTAATGTAGCTGTACTAGACTGGTTCTCCCTCCTCCTGCTCTCTAATGTAGCTGTCCTGGACTGGTTTTCCCTCCTCCTACTATCTAATGTAGCTTTACTGGACTGGTTCTCCCCCTCCTCTCCAATGTAGCTATATTAGACTGGTTCTCCCTCCTCCTCTTTAATGTAACATTACGAGACTGGTTCTCCCTCCTACTCCTCTCTAATGTAGCTGTACTAGACTGGTTATCCCTCCTCCTCCTCTCTAATGTAGCTGTACTAGATTGGTTCTCCCTCCTCCACCTCTCTAATTGTATCTATGCTAGACTGGTTCTCCCTCCTCCTCCTCTGTAATGTAGCTTTACTCGACTGTTTCTCACTCCTCCTCTCTAATGTAGCTTTACTAGACTGGTTCTCCCTCCTCCTCTCTAATGTAGCTATACTAGACTGGTTCTCCCTCCTCCTCCTCTCAAATGTAGCTATACTAGACTGGTTCTCCCTCCTCCCCCTCTCTAATGTATCTGTACTAGACTGGTTTTCCCTCCTCCTCTCTTATGTAGCTGTACTAGACTGGTTCTCCCTCCTCCTCCTTTCAAATGTTGCTTTACTAGACTGGTTCTGCCTCCTCCTCTCTAATGTAGCTATACTAGCCTGGTTCTCCATCCTCCTCTCTAATATATCTATACTAGGCTTGTTCTCCCTCCTCCTCCTCTCTAATGTATCTATACTAGACTCGTTTCCCCCCCTCCACCTCTTTAATGTAGCTGTACTACACTGGTTCTCCCTCCTCCTCCTCTCTAATGGAGCTGTACTTGACGTGTTCTCCCTCCTCCTCCTCTGTAATGTAGCATTACTAGACTGGTTCTCCCTCCTCCTCTCTAATGTATCTATACTAGGCTACTTTTCCCTCCTCCTCCTCTTTAATGTAGCTGTACTAGACTTGTGGTCCTCCCTCCTCCTCCTCTCTAATGTAGCTTTACTAGACTGGTTCTCCCTCCTCTCTATTGTATCTATGCTTGACTGGTTCTCCATCCTCCTCTTTAATGTAGCTGTATTAGACTGGTTCTCCCTCTTCCTCCTCTCTAATGTATCTATGCTTGACTGGTTCTCGCTCCTCCTCCTCTTTAATGTAGCTGTACTAGACTGGTTCTCCCTCCTCCTGCTCTCTAATGTAGCTGTCCTGGACTGTTTTTCCCTCCTCCTACTATCTAATGTAGCTTTACTGGACTGGTTCTCCCCCTCCTCTCCAATGTAGCTATATTAGACTGGTTCTCCCTCCTCCTCTTTAATGTAACATTACGAGACTGGTTCTCCCTCCTACTCCTCTCTAATGTAGCTGTACTAGACTGGTTATCCCTCCTCCTCCTCTCTAATGTAGCTGTACTAGATTGGTTCTCCCTCCTCCACTTCTCTAATTGTATCTATGCTAGACTGGTTCTCCCTCCTCCTCCTCTGTAATGTAGCTTTACTCGACTGTTTCTCACTCCTCCTCTCTAATGTAGCTTTACTAGACTGGTTCTCCCTCCTCCTCTCTAATGTAGCTATACTAGACTGGTTCTCCCTCCTCCTCCTCTCAAATGTAGCTATACTAGACTGGTTCTCCCTCCTCCCCCTCTCTAATGTATCTGTACTAGACTGGTTTTCCCTCCTCCTCTCTTATGTAGCTGTACTAGACTGGTTCTCCCTCCTCCTCCTTTCAAATGTTGCTTTACTAGACTGGTTCTGCCTCCTCCTCTCTAATGTAGCTATACTAGCCTGGTTCTCCATCCTCCTCTCTAATATATCTATACTAGGCTTGTTCTCCCTCCTCCTCCTCTCTAATGTATCTATACTAGACTCGTTTCCCCCCCTCCACCTCTTTAATGTAGCTGTACTACACTGGTTCTCCCTCCTCCTCTCTAATGTAGCTGTACTTGACGTGTTCTCCCTCCTCCTCCTCTGTAATGTAGCATTACTAGACTGGTTCTCCCTCCTCCTCTCTAATGTATCTATACTAGGCTACTTTTCCCTCCTCCTCCTCTTTAATGTAGCTGTACTAGACTTGTGGTTCTCCCTCCTCCTCCTCTATAATGTAGCTATACTAGACTGGTCCTCCCTCCTCCTCCTCTCTAATGTAGCTTTACTAGACTGGTTCTCCCTCCTCTCTATTGTATCTAGGCTTGACTGGTTCTCCCTCCTCCTCTTTAATGTAGCTGTATTAGACTGGTTCTCCCTCCTCCTGCTCTCTAATGTAGCTGTCCTGGACTAGTTTTCCCTCCTCCTCCTCTCTAATGTATCTATGCTTGACTGGTTCCCCCTCTTCCTCCTCTCTAATGTAGCTTTACTGGACTGGGTCTCCCCCTCCTCTCTATTGTATCTATGCTTGACTGGTTCTCCCTCCTCCTCTTTAATGTAACATTACGAGACTGGTTCTCCCTCCTCCTGCTCTATAATGTAGCTGTACTAGACTGGTTTACCCTCATTCTCCTCTCTAATGTATCTATACTTGACTGGTTCCCCCTCTTCCTCCTCTCCAAAGTTTCTATAGTTGACTGGTTCTCCCTCCTCCTCTCTAATGTAGCTGTACTAGACTGGTTATCCCTCCTCCTCCTCTCTAATGTAGCTGTACTAGATTGGTTCTCCCTCCTCCACCTCTGTAATGTAGCTTTACTCGACTGTTTCTCACTCCTCCTCTCTAATGTAGCTTTACTAGACTGGTTCTCCCTTCTCCTCTCTAATGTATCTATACTAGGCTTGTTCTCCCTCCTCCTCCTATATAATGTAGCTATACTAGACTGGTTCTCCCTCCTCCTCTCTAATGTAGCTATACTAGACTGGTTCTCCCTCCTCCTCCTCTCGAATGTAGCTATACTAGACTGGTTCTCCCTCCTCCCCCTCTCTAATGTATCTGTACTAGACTGCTTTTCCCTCCTCCTCCTCTTTAATGTAGCTGTACTAGACTGGTTCTCCCTCTTCCTCCTCTCTAATGTATCTATGCTTGACTAGTTCTCGCTCCTCCTCTTTAATGTAGCTGTCCTGGACTGGTTTTCCCTCCTCCTCCTATCTAATGTAGCTTTACTGGACTGGTTCTCCCTCCTCCTCTCCAATGTAGCTATATTAGACTGGTTCTCCCTCCTCCTCTTTAATGTAACATTACGAGACTGGTTCTCCCTCCTCCTCTCTAATGTATCTATACTCCACTGGTTCTCCCTCCTCCTGCTCTATAATGTAGCTGTACTAGACTGGTTTACCCTCATCCTCCTCTCTAATGTATCTATGCTTGACTGGTTCCCCCTCTTCCTCCTCTCTAAAGTTTCTATAGTAGACTGGTTCTCCCTCCTCCTCCTCTCTAATGTAGCTGTACTAGACTGGTTATCCCTCCTCCTCCTCTCTAATGTAGCTGTACTAGATTGGTTCTCCCTCCTCCACCTCTCTAATTGTATCTATGCTAGACTGATTCTCCCTCCTCCTCCTCTGTAATGTAGCTTTACTCGACTGTTTCTCACTCCTCCTCTCTAATGTAGCTTTACTAGACTGGTTCTCCCTCCTCATCTCTAATGTATCTATACTAGGCTTGTTCTTCCTCCTCCTCCTCTCTAATGTATCTATACTAGGCTTGTTCTCCCTTCTCCTCTTTAATGCAGCTGTACTTCAATGGTTCTCCCTCCTCCTCCTCTCTAAAGTAGCTGTACTAGACTGGTTCTCCCTCCTCCTCTCTAATGTAGCTATACTAGACTGGTTCTCCCTCCTCCCCCTCTCTAATGTATCTGTACTAGACTGGTTTTCCCTCCTCCTCTCTTATGTATCTGTACTAGACTGGTTCTCCCTCCTCCTCCTCTCTAATGTAGCTTTACTAAACTGGTTCTGCCTCCTCCTCTCTAATGTAGCTATACTAGCCTGGTTCTCCCTCCTCCTCTCTAATGTATCTATACTAGGCTTGTTCTCCCTCCTCCTCCTCTCTAATGTATCTATGCTTGACTAGTTCTCGCTCCTCCTCCTCTTTAATGTAGCTGTCCTGGACTGGTTTTCCCTCCTCCTCCTATCTAATGTAGCTTTACTGGACTGGTTCTCCCTCCTCCTCTCCAATGTAGCTATATTAGACTGGTTCTCCCTCATCCTCTTTAATGTAACATTACGAGACTGGTTCTCCCTCCTCCTCTCTAATGTATCTATACTCCACTGGTTCTCCCTCCTCCTGCTCTATAATGTAGCTGTACTAGACTGGTTTACCCTCATCCTCCTCTCTAATGTATCTATGCTTGACTGGTTCCCCCTCTTCCTCCTCTCTAAAGTTTCTATAGTAGACTGGTTCTCCCTCCTCCTCCTCTCTAATGTAGCTGTACTAGACTGGTTATCCCTCCTCCTCCTCTCTAATGTAGCTGTACTAGATTGGTTCTCCCTCCTCCACCTCTCTAATTGTATCTATGCTAGACTGATTCTCCCTCCTCCTCCTCTGTAATGTAGCTTTACTCGACTGTTTCTCACTCCTCCTCTCTAATGTAGCTTTACTAGACTGGTTCTCCCTCCTCATCTCTAATGTATCTATACTAGGCTTGTTCTTCCTCCTCCTCCTCTCTAATGTATCTATACTAGGCTTGTTCTCCCTTCTCCTCTTTAATGCAGCTGTACTTCAATGGTTCTCCCTCCTCCTCCTCTCTAAAGTAGCTGTACTAGACTGGTTCTCCCTCCTCCTCTCTAATGTAGCTATACTAGACTGGTTCTCCCTCCTCCCCCTCTCTAATGTATCTGTACTAGACTGGTTTTCCCTCCTCCTCTCTTATGTATCTGTACTAGACTGGTTCTCCCTCCTCCTCCTCTCTAATGTAGCTTTACTAAACTGGTTCTGCCTCCTCCTCTCTAATGTAGCTATACTAGCCTGGTTCTCCCTCCTCCTCTCTAATGTATCTATACTAGGCTTGTTCTCCCTCCTCCTCCTCTCTAATGTAGCTTTACTAGACTGGTTCTGCCTCCTCCTCTTTAATGTAGCTGTACTACACTGGTTATCCCTCCTCCTCCTCTCTAATGTAGCTGTACTAGACTGGTTCTCACTCCTCCTCCTCTGTAATGTAGCTTTACTAGACTGGTTCTCACTCCTCCTCTCTAATGTAGCATTACTAGACTGGTTCTCCCTCCTCCTCTGAAATGTAGCTATACTAGACTGGTTCTCCCTCCTCCTCCTCTCGAATGTAGCTATACAATACTGGTTCTCCCTCCTCCTCTTTAATGTAGCTGTACTCGACTGGTCTCCCTCCTCCTGCTCTCTAATTTATCTATGCTTGACTGGTTTTCCCTCCTCCTCCTCTCTAATGTATCTACACTAGACTGGTTCTCCCTCCTCCTCTTTAATGTAGCATTACTAGACTGGTTCTCCCTCCTCCTCTCTAATGTATCTATACTAGGCATGTTCTCCCTCCTCCTCCTCTCTAAAGTATCTATACTAGACTGATTTTCCACCCTCCTCCTCTTTAATGCAATTGTACTTCACTGGTTCTCCCTCCTCCCCCTCTCTAATGTATCTGTACTAGACTGGTTTTCCCTCCTCCTCTCTTATGTAGCTGTACTAGACTGGTTCTCCCTCCTCCTTCTCTCAAATGTAGCTTTACTAGACTGGTTCTCCCTCCTCCTCCTCTCTAATGTAGCTGTACTAGATTGGTTCTCCCTCCTCCACCTCTCTAATTGTATCTATGCTACACTGGTTCTCCCTCCTCCTCTGTAATGTAGCTTTACTCGACTGTTTCTCACTCCTCCTCTCTAATGTAGCTTTACTAGACTGGTTCTCCCTCCTCATCTCTAATGTATCTATACTAGGCTTGTTCTTCCTCCTCCTCCTCTCTAATGTATCTATACTAGGCTTGTTCTCCCTCCTCCTCTTTAATGCAGCTGTACTTCAATGGTTCTCCCTCCTCCTCCTCTCTAATGTAGCTGTTCTAGACTGGTTCTCCCTCCTCCTCTCTAATGTAGCTATACTAGACTGGTTCTCCCTCCTCCTCCTCTCGAATGTAGCTATACTAGACTGGTTCTCCCTCCTCCCCCTCTCTAATGTATCTGTACTAGACTGGTTTTCCCTCCTCCTCTCTTATGTATCTGTACTAGACTGGTTCTCCCTCCTCCTCCTCTCTAATGTAGCTTTACTAGACTGGTTCTGCCTCCTCCTCTCTAATGTAGCTATACTAGCCTGGTTCTCCCTCCTCCTCTCTAATGTATCTATACTAGGCTTGTTCTCCCTCCTCCTCCTCTCTAATGTATCTATACTAGACTCGTTTACCCCCCTCGAATGTAGCTATACTAGACTGGTTCTCCCTCCTCCCCCTCTCTAATGTATCTGTACTAGACTGGTTTTCCCTCCTCCTCTTTAATGTAGCTGTACTACACTGGTTCTCCCTCCTCCTCCTCTCTAATGTAGCTCTACTTGACGTGTTCTCCCTCCTCCTCCACTGTAATGCAGCTTTACTAGACTGGTTCTCACTCCTCCTCTCTAATGTAGCATTACTAGACTGGTTCTCACTCCTCCTCTCTAATGTAGCATTACTAGACTGGTTTTCCTCTCCTCCTCCTCTCTAAAGTATCTATACTAGGCTTGTTCTCCCTCCTCCTCCTCTCTAATGTATCTATACTACACTGGTTCTCCCTCCTCCTCCTCTCTAATGTAGCATTACTAGACTGGTTTTCCTTCCTCCTCCTCTCTAATGTATCTATACTTGGCTGGTTCTCCCTCCTGCTACTCTCAAATGTAGCTATACTAGACTGGTTCTCCATCCTCCTCCTCTCTAATGTAGCTGTACGAGACCTGTTCTCCCTCCTGCTCTTCTCTAAATTAGCTATACTAGACGTGTTCTACCTCTTCCTCCTCTCTAATGTAGCTGTACTCGGCTGGTTCTCCCTCCTCCTCCTCCTCTCTAATGTATCTATGCTTGACTGGTTCTCCCTCCTCCTCTCTAATGTATCTATAATAGACTGGTTCTCCCTCCTCCTCCTCTCTAATGTAGCTATACTAGTCTAGTTCTCCCTCCTCCTCCTGTCTAATGTATCTATACTTGGCTAGATCTCCCTCCTCCTACTCTCTAATGTAGCTATACTAGACTGGTCCTCCCTCCTCATCCTCTCTAATGTAGCTTTACTAGACTGGTTCTCCATCCTCTCTAATGCATCTATGCTTGACTGGTTCTCCCTCCTCCTCTTTAATGTAGCAGTACTAAACTGATTCTCCATTCCTCCTCCCTAATGTATCTATACTAGACTGGTTTTCCCCCCTCCTCCTCTTTAATGCACCTGTACTGCATTGGTTCTCCCTCCTCCCACTCTCTAATGTATCTGTACTAGACTGGTTTCCCTCCTCCTCTCTTATGTAGCTGTACTAGACTGGTTCTCCCTACCTCCTCTCTAATGTAGCTGTAGGAGACTTGTTCTCCCTCCTCCCCCTCTCTAATGTATCTATACTAGACTGGTTTCCCCCCCTCCTCCTCTTTAATGTAGCTGTACTACACTGGTTCTCCCTCTTCCTCCTCTCTAATGTAGCTGTACTAGACTGGTTCTCCCTCCTCCTCCTCTCTAATGTAGCTATACAATACTGGTTCTCCCTCCTCCTCTTTAATGTAGCTGTACTCGACTGGTCTCCCTCCTCCTGCTCTCTAATTTATCTATGCTTGACTGGTTTTCCCTCCTCCTCCTCTCTAATGTATCTACACTAGACTGGTTCTCCCTCCTCCTCTTTAATGTAGCATTACTAGACTGGTTCTCCCTCCTCCTCTCTAAAGTATCTATACTAGGCATGTTCTCCCTCCTCCTCCTCTCTAAAGTATCTATACTAGACTGATTTTCCACCCTCCTCCTCTTTAATGCAATTGTACTTCACTGGTTCTCCCTCCTCCCCCTCTCTAATGTATCTGTACTAGACTGGTTTTCCCTCCTCCTCTCTAATGTAGCTGTACTAGATTGGTTCTCCCTCCTCCACCTCTCTAATTGTATCTATGCTAGACTGGTTCTCCCTCCTCCTCCTCTGTAATGTAGCTTTACTCGACTGTTTCTCACTCCTCCTCTCTAATGTATCTATACTAGGCTTGTTCTTCCTCCTCCTCCTCTCTAATGTATCTATACTAGGCTTGTTCTCCCTCCTCCTCTTTAATGCAGCTGTACTTCAATGGTTCTCCCTCCTCCTCCTCTCTAATGTAGCTGTACTAGACTGGTTCTCCCTCCTCCTCTCTAATGTAGCTATACTAGACTGGTTCTCCCTCCTCCTCCTCTCGAATGTAGCTATACTAGACTGGTTCTCCCTCCTCCCCATCTCTAATGTATCTGTACTAGACTGGTTTTCCCTCCTCCTCTCTTATGTATCTGTACTAGACTGGTTCTCCCTCCTCCTCCTCTCTAATGTTTTTTTACTAGACTGGTTCTGCCTCCTCCTCTCTAATGTAGCTATACTAGCCTGGTTCTCCCTCCTCCTCTCTAATGTATCTATACTAGGCTTGTTCTCCCTCCTCCTCCTCTCTAATGTATCTATACTAGACTCGTTTACCCCACTCCTCCTCTTTAATGTAGCTATACTAGCCTGGTTCTCCCTCCTCCTCTCTAATGTATCTATACTAGGCTTGTTCTCCCTCCTCCTCCTCTCTAATGTATCTATACTAGACTCGTTTACCCCACTCCTCCTCTTTAATGTAGCTGTACTACACTGGTTCTCACTCCCCTCACTCTCTAATGTATCTGTACTAGACTGGTTTTCACTCCTCCTCTCTTATGTAGCTGTACAAGACTGGTTCTCCCTCCTCCTCTCTAATGTAGCTGTACGAGACTTGTTCTCCCTTCTCCTCCTCTCTAATGTATCTATACTAGACTGGTTTTCCCTCCTCCTCCTCTCTAATGTAGCTGTACTAGACTGGTTCTCACTCCTCCTCTCTAATGTAGCATTACAAGACTGGTTCTCCCTCCTCCTCTCTAAGGTTTATATACTAGACTTGTTCTCCCTGCTCCTCCTCTCTAATGTAGCTGTACGAGACTTGTTCTCCCTCCTCCTCCTCTCTAATGTAGCTGTACTAGACTGGTGGTTCTCCCTCCTCCTCCTCTCTAATGTAGCTATACTAGACTGGTCCTCCCTCCTCCTCCTCTCTAATGTAGCTTTACTAGACTGGTTCTCCCTCCTCTCTATTGTATCTATGCTTGACTGGTTCTCCCTCCGCCTCTTTAATGTAGCTGTACTAGACTGGTTCTCCCTCTTCCTCCTCTCTAATGTATCTATGCATGACTGGTTCTCGCTCCTCCTCCTCTTTAATGTAGCTGTACTAGACTGGTTCTCCCTCCTCCTACTCTCTAATATAGCTTTACTGGACTGGTTTTCCCTCCTCCTCCTATCTAATGCAGCTTTACTAGACTGGTTATCCCTCCTCCGCTCTAATGTATCTATACTCCACTGGTTCTCCCTCCTCCTCCTCTATAATGTAGCTGTACTAGACTGGTTTTCCCTCACCCTCCTCTCTAATGTATCTATGCTTGACTGGTTCCCCCTCTTCCTGCTCTCTAATGTAGCTGTACTAGACTGGTTCTCCCTCCTCCTCTCTTATGTAGCTTTACTCGACTGTTTCTCACTCCTCCTCTCTAATGTAGCATTACTAGACTGGTTCTCCCTCCTCTTCTCTAATGTATCTCTACTAGGCTTGTTCTCCCTCCTCCTCCTCTCTAATGTATCTATTCTAGACTGGTTTTCCCCCCTCCTCCTCTTAATGTAGCTGTACTACACTGGTTCTCACTCTTCCTCCTCTCTAATGTAGCTGTACTAGACTGGTTCTCCCTCCTCCTCCTCTCTAATGTATCTATACTAGACTGGTTTTCCCTCCTCCTCCTCTTTAATGGAGCTGTACTAGACTGGTGGTTCTCCCTCCTCCTCCTCTCTAATGTAGCTATACTAGACTGGTCCTCCCTCCTCCACCTCTCTAATGTAGCTTTACTAGACTGGTTCTCCCTCCTCTCTATTGTATCTATGCTTGACTGGTTCTCCCTCCTCCTCTTTAATGTAGCTGTACTGGACTGGTTCTCCCCCTTCATCCTCTCTAATGTATCTATGCTTGACTGGTTCTCCCTCCTCCTCCTCTTTAATGTAGCTGTACTAGACTGGTTCTCCTTCCTCCTGCTCTCTAATGTAGCTGTACTGGACTTGTTTTCCCTCCTCCTCCTATCTAATGTAGCTTTACTAGACTGGTTCTCCCTCCTCCTCTCCAATGTAGCTATATTAGACTGGTTCTCCCTCCTCCTCTTTAATGTAGCATTACTTGACTGGTTCTCCCTCCTCCTCTCTAATGTATCTATACTCCACTGGTTCTCCCTCCTCCTCCTCTATAATGAAGATGTACTAGACTGGTTCTCCCTCCTCCGCCTCTCGAATGTAGCTATAGTAGACTGGTTCTATCTGCTCCTCCTCGTCTCTAATATAGCTGTACTAGACTGGTTCTCTCTAATCCTCCTCCTCTCTAATGTTGCTGTACTAGAATGGTTCTCCCTCCTCCTCTCTAATGTATCTATACTAGACTGGTTCTCCCTAACTCCTCCTATCTAATGAAGCTATACTAGACTGGTTCTCCCTCCTCCTCTCTAATGTATCTATACTAGACTGGTTGTCCCTCATCATCCTCTCGAATGTAGCTATACTAGACTGGTTCTCCCTCCTCCTCTCTAATTTAGCTATACTAGACTGGTTCTCCCTCCTCCTCTCTAATGTATCTATACTAGGCTTGTTCTCCCTCCTCCTTCTCTGTAATGTATCTATACTAGGCTTGTTCTCCCTCCTCCTCCTCTCTAATGTAGCTTTACTAGAATGGTTCTCCCTCCTCTCCAATGTAGCTATATTAGACTGGTTCTCCCTCCTCCTCTTTAATGTAGCATTACTTGACTGGTTCTCCCTCCTCCTCTCTTATGTAGCTTTACTCGACTGTTTCTCACTCCTCCTCTCTAATGTAGCATTACTAGACTGGTTCTCCCTCCTCTTCTCTAATGTATCTCTACTAGGCTTGTTCTCCCTCCTCCTCCTCTCTAATGTATCTATACTGGACTTGTTTTCCACCCTCCTCCTCTTTAATGTAGCTGTACAACACTGGTTCTCCCTCCTCCTCCTCTCTAATATAGCTGTACTGGACGTGTTCTCCCTCCTCCTTCTCTGTAATGTATCTATACTAGGCTTGTTCTCCCTCCTCCTCCTCTCTAATGTAGCTTTACTAGAATGGTTCTCCCTCCTCTCCAATGTAGCTATATTAGACTGGTTCTCCCTCCTCCTCTTTAATGTAGCATTACTTGACTGGTTCTCCCTCCTCCTCTCTAATGTATCTATACTCCACTGGTTCCCCCTCCTCCTCCTCTATAATGAAGATGTACTAGACTGGTTTACCCTCATCCTCCTCTCTAATGTATCTATGCTTGACTGGTTCCCACTCTTCCTCCTCTCTAATATTTCTATAGTAGACTGGTTCTCCCTCCTCCTCCTCTCTAATGTAGCATTACTAGACTGGTTCTCCCTCCTCCTCTCTAATGGAGCTATACTAGACTGGTTCTCACTCCTCCTCCTCTCTAAAGTATCTATGCTTGACTGGTTCTCCCTCCTCCTCCTCTCTAAAGTATCTATACTAGACTGGTTTTCCCCCCTCCTCCTCTTTAATGCACCTGTACTGCACTGGTTCTCCCTCCTCTTCCTCTCTAATGTAGCTGTACTAGACTGGTTCTGCCTCCTCCTCCTCCTCTCTAATGTAGCTATACTAGACTGGTACTCCCTCCTCCTACTCTCAAATGTAGCTATACTAGACTGGTCCTCCATCCTCCTCCTCTCTAATGTAGCTTTACTAGACTGGTTCTCCCTCCTCTCTAATGTATCTATGCTTGACTGGTTCTCCCTCCTCCTCTTTAATGTAGCTGTACTAGACTGGTCTCCCTCCTCCTACTCTCTAATTTATCTATGCTTGACTGGTTTTCCCCCTCCTCCTCTTTAATGTAGCTGTACTACACTGGTTCTCCCTCCTCCTCTCAAATGTGGTTATACTAGACATGTCTCCCTCCTCCTCCTCTATAATGTAGCTATACTAGACTGGTTCTCCCTCCTCCTCTCTAATGTATCTATACTAGGCTTGTTCTCCCTCCTCGTCCTCTCTAATGTATCTATACTAGACTGGTTTTCGCCCCTCCTCCTCTTTAATGCAGCTGTACTTCACTGGTTCTCCCTCCTTCTCTCTAATGTATCTGTACTAGACTGGTTTTCCCCCCTCCTCCTCTTTAATGCAGCTGTACTTCACTGGTTCTCCCTCCTCCTCCTCTATAATGTAGCTGTACAAGACTGGTTCTCCCTCCTCCTCTCTAATGTAGCTATACTAGACTGGTTCTCCCTCCTCCTCTCGAATGTAGCTATACTAGACTGGTTCTCCCTCTTCCCCCTCTCTAATGTATCTGTACTAGACTGGTTTTCCCTCCTCCTCTCTTATGTAGCTGTAGTAGACTGGTTCTCCCTCCTCCTCTCTAATGTGGCTTTACTATACTGGTTCACCCTCCTCCTCTCTAATGTAGCTATACTACACTGGTTCTCCCTCCTCCTCTCTAATGTATTTACATTTACATTTACATTTAAGTCATTTAGCAGACGCTCTTATCCAGAGCGACTTACAAATTGGTGAATTCACCTTCTGACATCCAGTGGAACAGCCACTTTACAATAGTGCATCTAAATCATTAAGGGGGGGGGGGGTGGTGAGAAGGATTACTTATCCTATTCCTTGAAGAGGTGGGGTTTCAGGTGTCTCCGGAAGGTGGTGATTGACTCCGCTGTCCTGGCGTCGTGAGGGAGTTTGTTCCACCATTGGGGGGCCAGAGCAGCGAACAGTTTTGACTTGGCTGAGCGGGAACTGTACTTCCTCAATGGTAGGGAGGCGAGCAGGCCAGAGGTGGATGAACGCAGTGCCCTTGCTTGGGTGTAGGGCCTGATCAGAGCCTGGAGGTACTGCGGTGCCGTTCCCCTCACAGCTCCGTAGGCAAGCACCATGGTCTTGTAGCGGATGCGAGCTTCAACTGGAAGCCAGTGGAGAGAGCGGAGGAGCGGGGTGACGTGAGAGAACTTGGGAAGGTTGAACACCAGACGGGCTGCGGCGTTCTGGATGAGTTGTAGGGGTTTAATGGCACAGGCAGGGAGCCCAGCCAACAGCGAGTTGCAGTAATCCATGTATCTATACTAGGCGTGTTCTCACTCCTCCTCCTCTCTAATGTATCTATACCGGACTCATTTTCCCCCCTCCTCCTCTCTAATGTAGCTGTACTACACTGGTTCTCCCTCCTCCTCCTCTCTAATGTAGCTGTACTAGCCTGGTTCTCCCTCCTCCTCCACTGTAATGTAGCATTACTAGACTGCTTCTCCCTCCTCCTCTCTACTGTAGCTATACTAGACTGGTTCTCACTCCTCCTCTCTAATGTAGCTTTACTCGACTGTTTCTCACTCCTCCTCTCTAATGTAGCTGTACTAGACTGGTTCTCCCTCCTCCTCCTCTCTAATGTATCTATAATACACTGGTTCTCCCTCCTCCTCCTCTCTAATGTAGCTATACTGGACTGGTTTTCCCTCCTCCTGTCCAATGTATCTATACTTGGCTGGTTCTCCCTCCTGCTACTCTCAAATGTAGCTATACTAGACTGGTTCTCCCTGCTCCTCCTCTTTAATGTAGCTGTACTAGACTGGTTCTCACTCCTCCTCTCTAATGTAGCTATACTAGACTTGTTCTATCTCATCCTCCTCCTCTCTAATGTATCTATTCTACAATGGTTCTCCCTCCGTCTCCTCTCTAATGTTGCTGTACTCGACTGGTTCTCCCTCCTCCTCCTCTCTAATGTATCTATAATAGACTGGTTCTCACTCTTCCCCCTCTCTAATGTAGCTGTACTCGACTTGTTCTCCCTCCTCCTCCTCTCCAATGTATCTATGCTTGACTGATTCTCCCTCCTCCTCTCTAATGTAGCTATACTAGACTGGTTCTCACTCCTCCTCTCTAATGTAGCTATACTAGACTGGTTCTCACTTCTCCTCTCTAATGTAGCTTTACTCGACTGGTTATCCCTCCTCCTCTCTAATGTATATATAATAGACTGGTTCTCCCTCCTGGTACTCTCAAATGTAGCTATACTAGACTGGTTCTCACTCCTCCTCTCTAATGTAGCATTACTAGACTGGTTCTCCCTCCTCCTCTTAAATGTATCTATATTAGGCTTGTTCTCACTCCTCCTCCTCTCTAAAGTATCTATACTAGACTGGTTTTCCCCCCTCCTCCTCTTTAATGCACCTGTACTGCACTGGTTCTCCCTCCTCTTCCTCTCTAATGTAGCTGTACTAGACTGGTTCTCCCTCCTCCTCCTCCTCTCTAATGTAGCTATACTAGACTGGTCCTCCCTCATCCTCCTCTCTAATGTAGCTTTACTAGACTGGTTCTCCCTCCTCTAATGTATCTATACTAGACTGGTTTTCCCCCCTCCTCCTCTTTAATGTAGCTGTACAAGACGGGTTCTCCCTCCTCCTCTCTAATGTAGCTATACTAGACTGGTTCTCCCTCCTCCTCTCTAATGTAGCTATACTAGTCTGGTTTTCCCCCCTCCTCCTCTTTAATGTAGCTGTACAAGACTGGTTCTCCCTCCTCCTCTCTAATGTAGCTATACTAGACTGGTTCTCCCTCCGCCTCCTCTCTAATGTAGCTGTACTCGACTGGTTCTCCCTCCTCCTCCTCTCTAATGGATCTATAATAGACTGGTTCTCCCTCTTCCCCCTCTCTAATGTATCTGTACTAGACTGGTTTTCCCTCCTCCTCTCTTATGTAGCTGTAAAAGACTGGTTCTCCCTCCTCCTCCTCTCTAATGTGGCTTTACTAGACTGGTTCTCCCTCCTCCTCTCTAATGTAGCTATACCAGACTGGTTCTCCCTCCTCATCTCTAATGTATCTATACTAGACGTGGTCTCCTCCTCCTCCTCTCTAATGTATCTATACTGGACTCGTTTTCCCCCTCCTCCTCTCTAATGTAGCTGTAATACACTGGTTCTCCCTACTCCTCCTCTCTAATGTAGCTGTACTAGACTGGTTCTCCCTCCTCCTCCTCTGTAATGTAGCATTACTAGACTGGTTCTCCCTCCTCCTCTCTAATGTAGCTATACTAGACTGGTTCTCACTCCTCCTCTCTAATGTAGCTATACTAGACTGGTTCTCCCTCCTCCTCCTCTCTAATGTATCTATAATAGACTGGTTCTCCCTCTTCCCCCTCTCTAATGTATCTGTACTAGACTGGTTTTCCCTCCTCCTCTCTTATGTAGCTGTAAAAGACTGGTTCTCCCTCCTCCTCCTCTCTAATGTGGCTTTACTAGACTGGTTCTCCCTCCTCCTCTCTAATGTAGCTATACCAGACTGGTTCTCCCTCCTCCTCTCTAATGTATCTATTCTAGGCGTGGTCTCCCTCCTCCTCCTCTCTAATGTATCTATACTGGACTCGTTTTCCCCCCTCCTCCTCTCTAATGTAGCTGTAATACACTGGTTCTCCCTACTCCTCCTCTCAAATGTAGCTTTACTAGACTGGTTCTCCCTCCTCCTCTCTAATGTAGCTGTACTAGATGTGTCCTCCCTCCTCCTCCTCTGTAATGTAGCTTTACAAGACTGGTTCTCCCTCCTCTCTGATGTAGCTATACTAGACTGGTTCTCACTCATCCTCTCTAATGTATCTATACTACACTGGTTCCCCCTCCTCCTCCTCTCTAATGTAGCTATACTAGACTGGTTTTCCCTCACCCTCCTCTCTAATGTATCTATGCTTGACTGGTTTTCCCTCACCCTCCTCTCTAATTTATCTATACTTGGCTGGTTCTCCCTCCTGCTACTCTCAAATGTAGCTATACTAGACTGGTTCTCCCTGCTCCTCCTCTGTAATGTAGCTGTACTAGACTGGTTCTCCATCCTCATCCTCTCTAATGTATCTATACTAGGCTTGGTTTCCCTCGTCCTCCTCTTTAATGTAGCTGTACTACACTGGTTCTCCCTCCTCCTCCTCTCTAATGTAGCTGTACTAGACTGGTTCTCCCTCCTCCTCCTCTCTAATGTAGCTATACTAGACTGGTTCTCCCTCCTCCTCCTCTCTAATGTATCTATGCTTGACTGGTTCTCCCTCCTACTCTCTAGTGTATCTATAATAGACTGGTTCTCCCTCCTTCTCCTCTCTAATGTATCTATACTTGGCTGGATCTCCCTCCTCCTCCTCTCTAATGTAGCTGTACTACACTGGTTCTCCCTCCTCCTCCTCTTTAATGTAGCTGTACTAGACTGGTTCTCCCTCCTCCTACTCTCTAATGTAGCTATACTAGACTGGTCCTCCCTCCTCCTCCTCTCTAATGTAGCTTTACTAGACTGGTTCTCACTCCCCTCACTCTCTAATGTATTTTACTAGACTGGTTTTCACTCCTCCTCTCTTATGTAGCTGTACAAGACTGGTTCTCCCTCCTCCTCTCTAATGTAGCTGTACGAGACTTGTTCTCCCTTCTCCTCCTCTCTAATGTATCTATACTAGACTGGTTTTCCCTCCTCCTCCTCTCTAATGTAGCTGTACTAGACTGGTTCTCACTCCTCCTCTCTAATGTAGCATTACAAGACTGGTTCTCCCTCCTCCTCTCTAAGGTTTATATACTAGACTTGTTCTCCCTGCTCCTCCTCTCTAATGTAGCTGTACGAGACTGGTTCTCCCTCCTCCTCCTCTGTAATGTAGCATTACTAGACTGGTTCTCCCTCCTCCTCTCTAATGTAGCTATACTAGACTGGTTCTCACTCTTCCCCCTCTCTAATGTAGCTGTACTCGACTTGTTCTCCCTCCTCCTCCTCTCCAATGTATCTATGCTTGACTGATTCTCCCTCCTCCTCTCTAATGTAGCTATACTAGACTGGTTCTCACTCCTCCTCTCTAATGTAGCTATACTAGACTGGTTCTCACTTCTCCTCTCTAATGTAGCTTTACTCGACTGGTTATCCCTCCTCCTCTCTAATGTATATATAATAGACTGGTTCTCCCTCCTGGTACTCTCAAATGTAGCTATACTAGACTGGTTCTCACTCCTCCTCTCTAATGTAGCATTACTAGACTGGTTCTCCCTCCTCCTCTTAAATGTATCTATATTAGGCTTGTTCTCACTCCTCCTCCTCTCTAAAGTATCTATACTAGACTGGTTTTCCCCCTCCTCCTCTTTAATGCACCTGTACTGCACTGGTTCTCCCTCCTCTTCCTCTCTAATGTAGCTGTACTAGACTGGTTCTCCCTCCTCCTCCTCCTCTCTAATGTAGCTATACTAGACTGGTCCTCCCTCATCCTCCTCTCTAATGTAGCTTTACTAGACTGGTTCTCCCTCCTCTAATGTATCTATACTAGACTGGTTTTCCCCCTCCTCCTCTTTAATGTAGCTGTACAAGACGGGTTCTCCCTCCTCCTCTCTAATGTAGCTATACTAGACTGGTTCTCCCTCCTCCTCTCTAATGTAGCTATACTAGTCTGGTTTTCCCCCTCCTCCTCTTTAATGTAGCTGTACAAGACTGGTTCTCCCTCCTCCCTCTCTAATGTAGCTATACTAGACTGGTTCTCCCTCCGCCTCCTCTCTAATGTAGCTGTACTCGACTGGTTCTCCCTCCTCCTCCTCTCTAATGGATCTATAATAGACTGGTTCTCCCTCTTCCCCCTCTCTAATGTATCTGTACTAGACTGGTTTTCCCTCCTCCTCTCTTATGTAGCTGTAAAAGACTGGTTCTCCCTCCTCCTCCTCTCTAATGTGGCTTTACTAGACTGGTTCTCCCTCCTCCTCTCTAATGTAGCTATACCAGACTGGTTCTCCCTCCTCATCTCTAATGTATCTATACTAGACGTGGTCTCCCTCCTCCTCCTCTCTAATGTATCTATACTGGACTCGTTTTCCCCCTCCTCCTCTCTAATGTAGCTGTAATACACTGGTTCTCCCTACTCCTCCTCTCTAATGTAGCTGTACTAGACTGGTTCTCCCTCCTCCTCTGTAATGTAGCATTACTAGACTGGTTCTCCCTCCTCCTCTCTAATGTAGCTATACTAGACTGGTTCTCACTCCTCCTCTCTAATGTAGCTATACTAGACTGGTTCTCCCTCCTCCTCCTCTCTAATGTATCTATAATAGACTGGTTCTCCCTCTTCCCCCTCTCTAATGTATCTGTACTAGACTGGTTTTCCCTCCTCCTCTCTTATGTAGCTGTAAAAGACTGGTTCTCCCTCCTCCTCCTCTCTAATGTGGCTTTACTAGACTGGTTCTCCCTCCTCCTCTCTAATGTAGCTATACCAGACTGGTTCTCCCTCCTCCTCTCTAATGTATCTATTCTAGGCGTGGTCTCCCTCCTCCTCCTCTCTAATGTATCTATACTGGACTCGTTTTCCCCCTCCTCCTCTCTAATGTAGCTGTAATACACTGGTTCTCCCTACTCCTCCTCTCAAATGTAGCTTTACTAGACTGGTTCTCCCTCCTCCTCTCTAATGTAGCTGTACTAGATGTGTCCTCCCTCCTCCTCCTCTGTAATGTAGCTTTACAAGACTGGTTCTCCCTCCTCTCTGATGTAGCTATACTAGACTGGTTCTCACTCATCCTCTCTAATGTATCTATACTACACTGGTTCCCCCTCCTCCTCCTCTCTAATGTAGCTATACTAGACTGGTTTTCCCTCACCCTCCTCTCTAATGTATCTATGCTTGACTGGTTTTCCCTCACCCTCCTCTCTAATTTATCTATACTTGGCTGGTTCTCCCTCCTGCTACTCTCAAATGTAGCTATACTAGACTGGTTCTCCCTGCTCCTCCTCTGTAATGTAGCTGTACTAGACTGGTTCTCCATCCTCATCCTCTCTAATGTATCTATACTAGGCTTGGTTTCCCTCGTCCTCCTCTTTAATGTAGCTGTACTACACTGGTTCTCCCTCCTCCTCCTCTCTAATGTAGCTGTACTAGACTGGTTCTCCCTCCTCCTCCTCTCTAATGTAGCTATACTAGACTGGTTCTCCCTCCTCCTCCTCTCTAATGTATCTATGCTTGACTGGTTCTCCCTCCTACTCTCTAGTGTATCTATAATAGACTGGTTCTCCCTCCTTCTCCTCTCTAATGTATCTATACTTGGCTGGATCTCCCTCCTCCTCCTCTCTAATGTAGCTGTACTACACTGGTTCTCCCTCCTCCTCCTCTTTAATGTAGCTGTACTAGACTGGTTCTCCCTCCTCCTACTCTCTAATGTAGCTATACTAGACTGGTCCTCCCTCCTCCTCCTCTCTAATGTAGCTTTACTAGACTGGTTCTCACTCCCCTCACTCTCTAATGTATTTTACTAGACTGGTTTTCACTCCTCCTCTCTTATGTAGCTGTACAAGACTGGTTCTCCCTCCTCCTCTCTAATGTAGCTGTACGAGACTTGTTCTCCCTTCTCCTCCTCTCTAATGTATCTATACTAGACTGGTTTTCCCTCCTCCTCCTCTCTAATGTAGCTGTACTAGACTGGTTCTCACTCCTCCTCTCTAATGTAGCATTACAAGACTGGTTCTCCCTCCTCCTCTCTAAGGTTTATATACTAGACTTGTTCTCCCTGCTCCTCCTCTCTAATGTAGCTGTACGAGACTGGTTCTCCCTCCTCCTCCTCTGTAATGTAGCATTACTAGACTGGTTCTCCCTCCTCCTCTCTAATGTAGCTATACTAGACTGGTTCTCACTCCTCCTCTCTAATGTAGCTATACTAGACTGGTTCTCCCTCCTCCTCCTCTCTAATGTATCTATAATAGACTGGTTCTCCCTCTTCCCCCTCTCTAATGTATCTGTACTAGACTGGTTTTCCCTCCTCCTCTCTTATGTAGCTGTAAAAGACTGGTTCTCCCTCCTCCTCCTCTCTAATGTGGCTTTACTAGACTGGTTCTCCGTCCTCCTCTCTAATGTAGCTATACCAGACTGGTTCTCCCTCCTCCTCTCTAATGTATCTATTCTAGGCGTGGTCTCCCTCCTCCTCCTCTCTAATGTATCTATACTGGACTCGTTTTCCCCACTCCTCCTCTCTAATGTAGCTGTAATACACTGGTTCTCCCTACTCCTCCTCTCTAATGTAGCTGTACTAGACTGGTTCTCCCTCCTCCTCCTCTGTAATGTAGCATTACTAGACTGGTTCTCCCTCCTCCTCTCTAATGTAGCTATACTAGACTGGTTCTCACTCCTCCTCTCAAATGTAGCTATGCTAGACTGGTTCTCCCTGCTCCTCCTCTTTAATGTAGCTGTACTAGACTGGTTCTCACTCCTCCTCTCTAATGTAGCTATACTAGACTTGTTCTACCTCCTCCTCCTCTCTAATGTATCTATTCTACAATGGTTCTCCCTCCGCCTCCTCTCTAGTGTAGCTGTACTCGACTGGTTCTCCCTCCTCCTCCTCTCTAATGTATCTGTGCTTGGCTGGTTCTCCCTCCTCCTCTCTAATGTATCTATAATAGACTGGTTCTCCCTCCTCCTCCTCTCTAATGTAGCTATACTAGACTGGTTCTCCCTCCTCCTACTCTCTAATGTTGCTATACTTGACTGGTGGTTCTCCATCCTCCTCCTCTCTAATTGAGATATACTAGATTGGTTCTCCCTCCTCCTCCTCTCTAATGTAGCTGTACTAGACTGTTTCTCCCTCCTACTCTCTCATGTAGCTGTATTTGACTGGTTCTCCCTCTGCCTCCTCTCTAATGTAGCTGTACTCGACTTGTTCTCCCTCCTCCTCCTCTCTAATGTATCTATGCTTGACTGGTTCTCCCTCCTCCTCTCTAATGTATATATATAATAGACTGGTTCTCCCTCCTCCTCCTCTCTAATGTAGCTATACTAGACTGGTTCTCCCTCCACCTCCTGTCTAATGTATCTATACTTGGCTGGATCTCCCTCCTCCTACTCTCCAATGTAGCTATACTAGACTGGTTCTCCCTCCTCCTCCTCTCTAATGTAGCTATACTAGACTTGTTCTCCCCCTCCTCCTCTCTAATGTATCTATGCTTCACTGGTTCTCCCTCCTCCTCCTCTCTAATGTAGCTATACTAGACTGGTTCTCCCTCCTCCTCTCTAATGTAGCTGTACTAGACTCGTTCTCCCTCCTCCTCCTCTCTAATGTATCTATACTAGACGGATTCTCCCTCCTCCTCTCTAATGTATCTATACTAGACTGGTTTTCCCTCCTCCTCTTTAATGTAGCTGTACTAGACTGGTTCTCCCTCCTCCTCCTCTCTAATGTATCTATGCTTGACTGGTTCTCCCTCCTCCTCTCTAATGTATATATAATAGACTGGTTCTCCCTCCTCCTCTCTAATGTAGCTACTCTAGACTGGTTTTCCCTCACCCTCCTCTCTAATGTATCTATGCTTGACTGGTTCCCCCTCTTCCTGCTCTCTAATGTAGCTGTACTAGACTGGTTCTCCCTCCTCCTCTCTTATGTAACTTTACTCGACTGTTTCTCACTCCTCCTCTCTAATGTAGCATTACTAGACTGGTTCTCCCTCCTCTTCTCTAATGTATCTCTACTAGGCTTGTTCTCCCTCCTCCTCCTCTCTAATGTATCTATACTAGACTGGTTTTCCCCCCTCCTCCTCTTAATGTAGCTGTACTACACTGGTTCTCACTCTTCCTCCTCTCTAATGTAGCTGTACTAGACTGGTTCTCCCTCCTCCTCCTCTCTAATGTATCTATACTAGACTGGTTTTCCCTCCTCCTCCTCTTTAATGGAGCTGTACTAGACTGGTGGTCCTCCCTCCTCCACCTCTCTAATGTAGCTTTACTAGACTGGTTCTCCCTCCTCTCTATTGTATCTATGCTTGACTGGTTCTCCCTCCTCCTCTTTAATGTAGCTGTACTGGACTGGTTCTCCCCCTTCATCCTCTCTAATGTATCTATGCTTGACTGGTTCTCCCTCCTCCTCCTCTTTAATGTAGCTGTACTAGACTGGTTCTCCTTCCTCCTGCTCTCTAATGTAGCTGTACTGGACTTGTTTTCCCTCCTCCTCCTATCTAATGTAGCTTTACTAGACTGGTTCTCCCTCCTCCTCTCTAATGTAGCTATACTAGACTGGTTCTCACTCCTCCTCTCAAATGTAGCTATGCTAGACTGGTTCTCCCTGCTCCTCCTCTTTAATGTAGCTGTACTAGACTGGTTCTCACTCCTCCTCTCTAATGTAGCTATACTAGACTTGTTCTACCTCCTCCTCCTCTCTAATGTATCTATTCTACAATGGTTCTCCCTCCGCCTCCTCTCTAGTGTAGCTGTACTCGACTGGTTCTCCCTCCTCCTCCTCTCTAATGTATCTGTGCTTGGCTGGTTCTCCCTCCTCCTCTCTAATGTATCTATAATAGACTGGTTCTCCCTCCTCCTCCTCTCTAATGTAGCTATACTAGACTGGTTCTCCCTCCTCCTACTCTCTAATGTTGCTATACTTGACTGGTGGTTCTCCATCCTCCTCCTCTCTAATTGAGATATACTAGATTGGTTCTCCCTCCTCCTCCTCTCTAATGTAGCTGTACTAGACTGTTTCTCCCTCCTACTCTCTCATGTAGCTGTATTTGACTGGTTCTCCCTCTGCCTCCTCTCTAATGTAGCTGTACTCGACTTGTTCTCCCTCCTCCTCCTCTCTAATGTATCTATGCTTGACTGGTTCTCCCTCCTCCTCTCTAATGTATATATATAATAGACTGGTTCTCCCTCCTCCTCCTCTCTAATGTAGCTATACTAGACTGGTTCTCCCTCCTCCTCCTGTCTAATGTATCTATACTTGGCTGGATCTCCTCCTCCTACTCTCCAATGTAGCTATACTAGACTGGTTCTCCCTCCTCCTCCTCTCTAATGTAGCTATACTAGACTTGTTCTCCCCCCCCTCCTCCTCTCTAATGTATCTATGCTTCACTGGTTCTCCCTCCTCCTCCTCTCTAATGTAGCTATACTAGACTGGTTCTCCCTCCTCCTCTCTAATGTAGCTGTACTAGACTCGTTCTCCCTCCTCCTCCTCTCTAATGTATCTATACTAGACGGATTCTCCCTCCTCCTCTCTAATGTATCTATACTAGACTGGTTTTCCCTCCTCCTCTTTAATGTAGCTGTACTAGACTGGTTCTCCCTCCTCCTCCTCTCTAATGTATCTATGCTTGACTGGTTCTCCCTCCTCCTCTCTAATGTATATATAATAGACTGGTTCTCCCTCCTCCTCTCTAATGTAGCTACTCTAGACTGGTTTTCCCTCACCCTCCTCTCTAATGTATCTATGCTTGACTGGTTCCCCCTCTTCCTGCTCTCTAATGTAGCTGTACTAGACTGGTTCTCCCTCCTCCTCTCTTATGTAGCTTTACTCGACTGTTTCTCACTCCTCCTCTCTAATGTAGCATTACTAGACTGGTTCTCCCTCCTCTTCTCTAATGTATCTCTACTAGGCTTGTTCTCCCTCCTCCTCCTCTCTAATGTATCTATACTAGACTGGTTTTCCCCCCTCCTCCTCTTAATGTAGCTGTACTACACTGGTTCTCACTCTTCCTCCTCCCTAATGTAGCTGTACTAGACTGGTTCTCCCTCCTCCTCCTCTCTAATGTATCTATACTAGACTGGTTTTCCCTCCTCCTCCTCTTTAATGGAGCTGTACTAGACTGGTGGTTCTCCCTCCTCCTCCTCTCTAATGTAGCTATACTAGACTGGTCCTCCCTCCTCCACCTCTCTAATGTAGCTTTATTAGACTGGTTCTCCCTCCTCTCTATTGTATCTATGCTTGACTGGTTCTCCCTCCTCCTCTTTAATGTAGCTGTACTGGACTGGTTCTCCCCTTCATCCTCTCTAATGTATCTATGCTTGACTGGTTCTCCTCCTCCTCCTCTTTAATGTAGCTGTACTAGACTGGTTCTCCTTCCTCCTGCTCTCTAATGTAGCTGTACTGGACTTGTTTTCCCTCCTCCTCCTATCTAATGTAGCTTTACTAGACTGGTTCTCCCTCCTCCTCTCCAATGTAGCTATATTAGACTGGTTCTCCCTCCTCCTCTTTAATGTAGCATTACTTGACTGGTTCTCCCTCCTCCTCTCTAATGTATCTATACTCCACTGGTTCTCCCTCCTCCTCCTCTATAATGAAGATGTACTAGACTGGTTCTCCCTCCTCCGCCTCTCGAATGTAGCTATAGTAGACTGGTTCTATCTGCTCCTCCTCGTCTCTAATATAGCTGTACTAGACTGGTTCTCTCTAATCCTCCTCCTCTCTAATGTTGCTGTACTAGAATGGTTCTCCCTCCTCCTCTCTAATGTATCTATACTAGACTGGTTCTCCCTCCTCCTCCTATCTAATGAAGCTATACTAGACTGGTTCTCCCTCCTCCTCTCTAATGTATCTATACTAGACTGGTTGTCCCTCATCCTCCTCTCGAATGTAGCTATACTAGACTGGTTCTCCCTCCTCCTCTCTAATTTAGCTATAGTAGACTGGTTCTCCCTCCTCCTCTCTAATGTATCTATACTAGGCTTGTTCTCCCTCCTCCTCCTCTCTAATGTATCTATACTGGACTTGTTTTCCACCCTCCTCCTCTTTAATGTAGCTGTACAACACTGGTTCTCCCTCCTCCTCCTCTCTAATATAGCTGTACTGGACGTGTTCTCCCTCCTCCTTTTCTGTAATGTATCTATACTAGGCTTGTTCTCCCTCCTCCTCCTCTCTAATGTAGCTTTACTAGAATGGTTCTCCCTCCTCTCCAATGTAGCTATATTAGACTGGTTCTCCCTCCTCCTCTTTAATGTAGCATTACTTGACTGGTTCTCCCTCCTCCTCTCTAATGTATCTATACTCCACTGGTTCTCCCTCCTCCTCCTCTATAATGAAGATGTACTAGACTGGTTTACCCTCATCCTCCTCTCTAATGTATCTATGCTTGACTGGTTCCCACTCTTCCTCCTCTCTAATATTTCTATAGTAGACTGGTTCTCCCTCCTCCTCCTCTCTAATGTAGCATTACTAGACTGGTTCTCCCTCCTCCTCTCTAATGGAGCTATACTAGACTGGTTCTCACTCCTCCTCCTCTCTAAAGTATCTATGCTTGACTGGTTCTCCCTCCTCCTCCTCTCTAAAGTATCTATACTAGACTGTTTTTCCCCCCTCCTCCTCTTTAATGCACCTGTACTGCACTTGTTCTCCCTCCTCTTCCTCTCTAATGTAGCTGTACTAGACTGGTTCTGCCTCCTCCTCCTCCTCTCTAATGTAGCTATACTAGACTGGTACTCCCTCCTCCTACTCTCAAATGTAGCTATACTAGACTGGTCCTCCCTCCTCCTCCTCTCTAATGTAGCTTTACTAGACTGGTTCTCCCTCCTCTCTAATGTATCTATGCTTGACTGGTTCTCCCTCCTCCTCTTTAATGTAGCTGTACTAGACTGGTCTCCCTCCTCCTACTCTCTAATTTATCTATGCTTGACTGGTTTTCCCCCTCCTCCTCTTTAATGTAGCTGTACTACACTGGTTCTCCCTCCTCCTCTCAAATGTGGTTATACTAGACATGTCTCCCTCCTCCTCCTCTATAATGTAGCTGTACTAGACTGGTTCTCCCTCCTCCTCTCTAATGTATCTATACTAGGCTTGTTCTCCCTCCTCGTCCTCTCTAATGTATCTATACTAGACTGGTTTTCGCCCCTCCTCCTCTTTAATGCAGCTGTACTTCACTGGTTCTCCCTCCTTCTCTCTAATGTATCTGTACTAGACTGGTTTTCCCCCCTCCTCCTCTTTAATGCAGCTGTACTTCACTGGTTCTCCCTCCTCCTCCTCTATAATGTAGCTGTACAAGACTGGTTCTCCCTCCTCGTCTCTAATGTAGCTATACTAGACTGGTTCTCCCTCCTCCTCTCGAATGTAGCTATACTAGACTGGTTCTCCCTCTTCCCCCTCTCTAATGTATCTGTACTAGACTGGTTTTCCCTCCTCCTCTCTTATGTAGCTGTAGTAGACTGGTTCTCCCTCCTCCTCTCTAATGTGGCTTTTCTATACTGGTTCACCCTCCTCCTCTCTAATGTAGCTATACTACACTGGTTCTCCCTCCTCCTCTCTAATGTATCTATACTAGGCGTTTTCTCACTCCTCCTCCTCACTAATGTATCTATACCGGACTCATTTTCCCCCCTCCTCCTCTCTAATGTAGCTGTACTACACTGGTTCTCCCTCCTCCTCCTCTCTAATGTAGCTGTACTAGACTGGTTCTCCCTCCTCCTCCACTGTAATGTAGCATTACTAGACTGCTTCTCCCTCCTCCTCTCTACTGTAGCTATACTAGACTGGTTCTCACTCCTCCTCTCTAATGTAGCTTTACTCGACTGTTTCTCACTCCTCCTCTCTAATGTAGCATTACTAGACTGGTTCTCCCTCCTCCTCCTCTCTAATGTATCTATAATACACTGGTTCTCCCTCCTCCTCCTCTCTAATGTAGCTATACTGGACTGGTTTTCCCTCCTCCTGTCCAATGTATCTATACTTGGCTGGTTCTCCCTCCTGCTACTCTCAAATGTAGCTATACTAGACTGGTTCTCCCTGCTCCTCCTCTTTAATGTAGCTGTACTAGACTGGTTCTCACTCCTCCTCTCTAATGTAGCTATACTAGACTTGTTCTATCTCATCCTCCTCCTCTCTAATGTATCTATTCTACAATGGTTCTCCCTCCGCCTCCTCTCTAATGTTGCTGTACTCGACTGGTTCTCCCTCCTCCTCCTCTCTAATGTATCTATAATAGACTGGTTCTCACTCTTCCCCCTCTCTAATGTAGCTGTACTCGACTTGTTCTCCCTCCTCCTCCTCTCCAATGTATCTATGCTTGACTGATTCTCCCTCCTCCTCTCTAATGTAGCTATACTAGACTGGTTCTCACTCCTCCTCTCTAATGTAGCTATACTAGACTGGTTCTCACTCCTCCTCTCTAATGTAGCTTTACTCGACTGGTTATCCCTCCTCCTCTCTAATGTATATATAATAGACTGGTTCTCCCTTCTGGTACTCTCAAATGTAGCTATACTAGACTGGTTCTCACTCCTCCTCTCTAATGTAGCATTACTAGACTGGTTCTCCCTCCTCCTCTTAAATGTATCTATATTAGGCTTGTTCTCCCTCCTCCTCCTCTCTAAAGTATCTATACTAGACTGGTTTTCCCCCCTCCTCCTCTTTAATGCACCTGTACTGCACTGGTTCTCCCTCCTCTTCCTCTCTAATGTAGCTGTACTAGACTGGTTCTCCCTCCTCCTCCTCCTCTCTAATGTAGCTATACTAGACTGTTACTCCCTCCTCCTACTCTCAAATGAAGCTATACTAGACTGGTCCTCCCTCATCCTCCTCTCTAATGTAGCTTTACTAGACTGGTTCTCCCTCCTCTAATGTATCTATACTAGACTGGTTTTCCCCCCTCCTCCTCTTTAATGTAGCTGTACAAGACGGGTTCTCCCTCCTCCTCTCTAATGTAGCTATACTAGACTGGTTCTCCCTCCTCCTCTCTAATGTAGCTATACTAGTCTGGTTTTCCCCCCTCCTCCTCTTTAATGTAGCTGTACAAGACTGGTTCTCCCTCCTCCTCTCTAATGTAGCTATACTAGACTGGTTCTCCCTCCGCCTCCTCTCTAATGTAGCTGTACTCGACTGGTTCTCCCTCCTCCTCCTCTCTAATGGATCTATAATAGACTGGTTCTCCCTCTTCCCCCTCTCTAATGTATCTGTACTAGACTGGTTTTCCCTCCTCCTCTCTTATGTAGCTGTAAAAGACTGGTTCTCCCTCCTCCTCCTCTCTAATGTGGCTTTACTAGACTGGTTCTCCCTCCTCCTCTCTAATGTAGCTATACCAGACTGGTTCTCCCTCCTCATCTCTAATGTATCTATACTAGGCGTGGTCTCCCTCCTCCTCCTCTCTAATGTATCTATACTGGACTCGTTTTCCCCCTCCTCCTCTCTAATGTAGCTGTAATACACTGGTTCTCCCTACTCCTCCTCTCTAATGTAGCTGTACTAGACTGGTTCTCCCTCCTCCTCCTCTGTAATGTAGCATTACTAGACTGGTTCTCCCTCCTCCTCTCTAATGTAGCTATACTAGACTGGTTCTCACTCCTCCTCTCTAATGTAGCTATACTAGACTGGTTCTCCCTCCCCCTCCTCTCTAATGTATCTATAATAGACTGGTTCTCCCTCTTCCCCCTCTCTAATGTATCTGTACTAGACTGGTTTTCCCTCCTCCTCTCTTATGTAGCTGTAAAAGACTGGTTCTCCCTCCTCCTCCTCTCTAAGTGGCTAATGTGGCTTTACTAGACTGGTTCTCCCTCCTCCTCTCTAATGTAGCTATACCAGACTGGTTCTCCCTCCTCCTCTCTAATGTATCTATTCTAGGCGTGGTCTCCCTCCTCCTCCTCTCTAATGTATCTATACTGGACTCGTTTTCCCCCCTCCTCCTCTCTAATGTAGCTGTAATACACTGGTTCTCCCTACTCCTCCTCTCTAATGTAGCTGTACTAGACTGGTTCTCCCTCCTCCTCCTCTGTAATGTAGCATTACTAGACTGGTTCTCCCTCCTCCTCTCTAATGTAGCTATTCTAGACTGGTTCTCACTCCTCCTCTCTAATGTAGCTATACTAGACTGGTTCTCACTCCTCATCTCTAATGTAGCTTTACTCAACTGGTTCTCACTCCTCCTCTCTAATGTAGCTATATTAGACTTGTTCTACCTCCTCCTCCTCTCTAATGTATCTATACTACACTGGTTCTCCCTCTGCCCCCTCTCTAATGTAGCTGTACTCGACTTGTTCTCCCTCCTCCTCTCCAATGTATCTATGCTTGACTGGTTCTCCCTCCTCCTCTCTAATGTATATATAATAGACTGGTTCTCCCTCCTGCTACTCTCAAATGTAGCTATGCTAGACTGGTTCTCCCTGCTCCTCCTCTTTAATGTGGCTGTACTAGACTGGTTCTCACTCCTCCTCTCTAATGTAGCTATACTAGACTTGTTCTACCTCCTCCTCCTCTCTAATGTATCTATTCTACAATGGTTCTCCCTCCGCCTCCTCTCTAGTGTAGCTGTACTCGACTGGTTCTCCCTCCTCCTCCTCTCTAATGTATATGTGCTTGACTGGTTCTCCCTCATCCTCTCTAATGTATCTATAATAGACTGGTTCTCCCTCCTCCTCCTCTCTAATGTAGCTATACTAGACTGGTTCTCCCTCCTCCTACTCTCTAATGTTGCTATACTTGACTGGTGGTTCTCCATCCTCCTCCTCTCTAATTGAGATATACTAGATTGGTTCTCCCTCCTCCTCCTCTCTAATGTAGCTGTACTAGACTGTTTCTCCCTCCTACTCTCTCATGTAGCTGTATTTGACTGGTTCTCCCTCTGCCTCCTCTCTAATGTAGCTGTACTCGACTTGTTCTCCCTCCTCCTCCTCTCTAATGTATCTATGCTTGACTGGTTCTCCCTCCTCCTCTCTAATGTATATATATAATAGACTGGTTCTCCCTCCTCCTCCTCTCTAATGTAGCTATACTAGACTGGTTCTCCCTCCTCCTCCTGTCTAATGTATCTATACTTGGCTGGATCTCCCTCCTCCTACTCTCCAATGTAGCTATACTAGACTGGTTCTCCCTCCTCCTCCTCTCTAATGTAGCTATACTAGACTTGTTCTCCCCCCTCCTCCTCTCTAATGTATCTATGCTTCACTGGTTCTCCCTCCTCCTCCTCTCTAATGTAGCTATACTAGACTGGTTCTCCCTCCTCCTCTCTAATGTAGCTGTACTAGACTGGTTCTCCCTCCTCCTCCTCTCTAATGTATCTATACTAGACGGATTCTCCCTCCTCCTCTCTAATGTATCTATACTAGACTGGTTTTCCCTCCTCCTCTTTAATGTAGCTGTACTAGACTGGTTCTCCCTCCTCCTCCTCTCTAATGTATCTATGCTTGACTGGTTCTCCCTCCTCCTCTCTAATGTATATATAATAGACTGGTTCTCCCTCCTCCTCTCTAATGTAGCTACTCTAGACTGGTTCTCCCTCCTCCTCCTCTCTAATGTATCTATACTAGACGGATTCCCCCTCCTCCTCTCTAATGTATCTATGCTTCACTGGTTCTCCCTCCTCCTCCTCTCTAATGTAGCTATACTAGACTGGTTCTCCCTCCTCCTCTCTAATGTAGCTGTACTAGACTGGTTCTCCCTCCTCCTCCTCTCTAATGTATCTATGCTTGACTGGTTCTCCCTCCTCCTCTCTAATGTATATATAATAGACTGGTTCTCCCTCCTCCTCCTCTCTAATGTAGCTATACTAGACTGGTTCTCCCTCCTCCTCCTGTCTAATGTATCTATACTTGGCTGGATCTCCCTCCTCCTCTCTAATGTAGCTATACTAGACTGGTTCTCCATCCTCCTCCTCTCTCATGTAGCTGTATTTGACTGGTTCTCCCTCCTCCTCCTCTTTAATGTAGCTGTACGAGACTGGTTCTCCCTCCTCCTCTCTAATGTAGCTATACTAGACTGGTTCTCACTCCTCCTCTCTAATGTAGCTATACTAGACTGGTTCTCACTCCTCCTCTCTAATGTAGTTATACTAGACTGGTTCTCACTCCTCATCTCTAATGTAGCTTTACTCAACTGGTTCTCACTCCTCCTCTCTAATGTAGCTATATTAGACTTGTTCTACCTCCTCCTCCTCTCTAATGTATCTATACTACACTGGTTCTCCGTCTGCCCCCTCTCTAATGTAGCTGTATTCGACTTGTTCTCCCTCCTCCTCCTCTCCAATGTATCTATGCTTGGCTGGTTCTCCCTCCTCTTCTCTAATATATATATAATAGACTGGTTCTACCTCCTCCTCTCTAATGTATATATATAATAGACTGGTTCTCCCTCCTCCTCCTCTCTAATGTAGCTATACTAGACTGGTTCTCCCTCCTCCTCCTGTCTAATGTATCTATACTTGGCTGGATCTCCCTCCTCCTACTCTCCAATGTAGCTTTACTAGACTGGTTCTCCCTCCTCCTCCTGTCTAATGTATCTATACTTGGCTGGATCTCCCTCCTCCTCTCTAATTAAGCTATACTAGACTGGTTATCCATCCTCCTCCTCTCTCATGTAGCTGTATTTGACTGGTTCTCCCTCCTCCTCCTCTTTAATGTAGCTGTACGAGACTGGTTCTCCCTCCTCCTCTCTAATGTAGCTATACTAGACTGGTTCTCACTCCTCCTCTCTAATGTAGCTATACTAGACTGGTTCTCACTCCTCCTCTCTAATGTAGTTATACTAGACTGGTTCTCACTCCTCATCTCTAATGTAGCTTTACTCAACTGGTTCTCACTCCTCCTCTCTAATGTAGCTATATTAGACTTGTTCTACCTCCTCTCTAATGTAGCTATACTAGACTGGTTCTCCCTCCTCTTCCTGTCTAATGTATCTATACTTGGCTGGATCTCCCTCCTCCTCTCTAATGTAGCTATACTAGACTGGTTATCCATCCTCCTCCTCTCTCATGTAGCTGTATTTGACTGGTTCTCCCTCCTCCTCCTCTTTAATGTATATATAATAGACTGGATCTCCCTCCTGCTACTCTCAAATGTAGCTATACTAGACTGGTTCTCCCTGCTCCTCCTCTTTAATGTAGCTGTACTAGACTGGTTCTCACTCCTCCTCTCTAATGTAGCTATACTAGACTTGTTCTACCTCCTCCTCCTCTCTAATGTATCTATTCTACAATGGTTCTCCCTCCGCCTCCTCTCTAATGTAGCTGTACTCGACTGGTTCTCCCTCCTCCTCCTCTCTAATGTATCTGTGCTTGACTGGTTCTCCCTCCTCCTCTCTAATGTATCTATAATAGACTGGTTCTACCTCCTCCTCCTCTCTAATGTAGCTATGCTTCACTGGTTCTCCCTCCTCCTCTCTAATGTAGCTATACTAGACTGGTTCTCCCTCCTCCTCTCTAATGTAGCTACTCTAGACTGGTTCTCCCTCCTCCTCCTCTCTAATGTATCTATACTAGACGGATTCTCCCTCCTCCTCTCTAATGTATCTATACTAGACTGGTTTTCCCTCCTCCTCTTTAATGTAGCTGTACTAGACTGGTTCTCCCTCCTCCTCCTCTCTAATGTATCTATGCTTGACTGGTTCTCCCTCCTCCTCTCTAATGTATATATAATAGACTGGTTCTCCCTCCTCCTCCTCTCTAATGTAGCTATGCTTCACTGGTTCTCCCTCCTCCTCCTCTCTAATGTAGCTATACTAGACTGGTTCTCCCTCCTCCTCTCTAATGTAGCTACTCTAGACTGGTTCTCCCTCCTCCTCCTCTCTAATGTATCTATACTAGACGGATTCTCCCTACTCCTCTCTAATGTATCATTACTCCTCTTTAATTGAGATATACTAGATTGGTTCTCCCTCCTCCTCCTCTCTAATGTAGCTGTACTAGACTGTTTCTCCCTCCTACTCTCTAATGTAGCTGTACTTGACTTGTTCTCCCTCCTCCTCCTCTCTAATGTATCTATGCTTGACTGGTTCTCCCTCCTCCTCTCTAATGTATATATATAATAGACTGGTTCTCCCTCCTCCTCCTCTCTAATGTAGCTATACTAGACTGGTTCTCCCTCCTCCTCCTGTCTAATGTATCTATACTTGGCTGGATCTCCCTCCTCCTACTCTCCAATGTAGCTTTACTAGACTGGTTCTCCCTCCTCCTCCTCTCTAATGTAGCTATACTAGACTTGTTCTCCCCCTCCTCCTCTCTAATGTATCTATGCTTCACTGGTTCTCCCTCCTCCTCCTCTCTAATGTAGCTATACTAGACTGGTTCTCCCTCCTCCTCTCTAATGTAGCTACTCTAGACTGGTTCTCCCTCCTCCTCCTCTCTAATGTATCTATACTAGACGGATTCTCCCTCCTCCTCTCTAATGTATCTATACTAGACTGGTTTTCCCTCCTCCTCTTTAATGTAGCTGTACTAGACTGGTTCTCCCTCCTCCTCCTCTCTAATGTATCTATGCTTGACTGGTTCTCCCTCCTCCTCTCTAATGTATATATAATAGACTGGTTCTCCCTCCTCCTCCTCTCTAATGTAGCTATGCTTCACTGGTTCTCCCTCCTCCTCCTCTCTAATGTAGCTATACTAGACTGGTTCTCCCTCCTCCTCTCTAATGTAGCTACTCTAGACTGGTTCTCCCTCCTCCTCCTCTCTAATGTATCTATACTAGACGGATTCTCCCTACTCCTCTCTAATGTATCATTACTCCTCTTTAATTGAGATATACTAGATTGGTTCTCCCTCCTCCTCCTCTCTAATGTAGCTGTACTAGACTGTTTCTCCCTCCTACTCTCTAATGTAGCTGTACTTGACTTGTTCTCCCTCCTCCTCCTCTCTAATGTATCTATGCTTGACTGGTTCTCCCTCCTCCTCTCTAATGTATATATATAATAGACTGGTTCTCCCTCCTCCTCCTCTCTAATGTAGCTATACTAGACTGGTTCTCCCTCCTCCTCCTGTCTAATGTATCTATACTTGGCTGGATCTCCCTCCTCCTACTCTCCAATGTAGCTTTACTGGACTGGTTCTCCCTCCTCCTCCTCTCTAATGTAGCTATACTAGACTTGTTCTCCCCCCTCCTCCTCTCTAATGTATCTATGCTTCACTGGTTCTCCCTCCTCCTCCTCTCTAATGTAGCTATACTAGACTGGTTCTCCCTCCTCCTCTCTAATGTAGCTACTCTAGACTGGTTCTCCCTCCTCCTCTTCTCTAATGTATCTATACTAGATGGATTCTCCCTCCTCCTCTCTAATGTATCTATACTAGACTGGTTTTCCCTCCTCCTCTTTAATGTAGCTGTACTAGACTGGTTCTCCCTCCTCCTCCTCTCTAATGTATCTATGCTTGACTGGTTCTCCCTCCTCCTCTCTAATGTATATATAATAGACTGGTTCTCCCTCCTCCTCCTCTCTAATGTAGCTATACTAGACTGGTTCTACCTCCTCCTCCTGTCTAATGTATCTATACTTGGCTGGATCTCCCTCCTCCTCTCTAATGTAGCTATACTAGACTGGTTATCCATCCTCCTCCTCTCTCATGTAGCTGTATTTGACTGGTTCTCCCTCCTCCTCCTCTTTAATGTAGCTGTACGAGACTGGTTCTCCCTCCTCCACCTCTCTAATTGTATCTATGCTAGACTGGTTCTCCCTCCTCCTCCTCTTTAATGTAGCTTTGCTAGACTGGTTCTCCCTCCTCCTCTCTAATGTATCTATACTATACTGGTTCTCCCTCATCTCTCATGCAGCTATACTAGACTGGTTCTCCCTCTTCCTCTCTAATGTTGCTGTACTAGAATGATTCTCCCTCCTCCTCTCTAATGTATATATAATAGACTGGTTCACCCTCATCCTCCTCTTTAATGTAGCTTTACTACACTGGTTCTCCCTCTGCCCCCTCTCTAATGTAGCTGTACTCGACTTGTTCTCCCTCCTCCTCCTCTCCAATGAATCTATGCTTGACTGGTTCTCCCTCCTCCTCCTCTCTGATGTATATATATAATAGACTGGTTCTCCCTCCTGCTACTCTCAAATGTAGCTATGCTAGACTGGTTCTCACTCCTCCTCTCTAATGTAGCTATACTAGACTTGTTCTACCTCCTCCTCCTCTCTAATGTATCTATTCTACAATGGTTCTCCCTCCGCCTCCTCTCTAATGTAGCTGTACTCGACTGGTTCTCCCTCCACCTCCTCTCTAATGTATCTGTGCTTGACTGGTTCTCCCTCCTCCTCTCTAATGTATCTATAATAGACTGGTTCTCCCTCCTCCTCCTCTCTAATGTAGCTATGCTTCACTGGTTCTCCCTCCTCCTCCTCTCTAATGTAGCTATACTAGACTGGTTCTCCCTCCTCCTCTCTAATGTAGCTACTCTAGACTGGTTCTCCCTCCTCCTCCTCTCTAATGTATCTATACTAGACGGATTCTCCCTACTCCTCTCTAATGTATCTATACTAGACTGGTTTTCCCTCCTCCTCTTTAATGTAGCTGTACTAGACTGGTTCTCCCTCCTCCTCCTCTCTAATGTATCTATGCTTGACTGGTTCTCCCTCCTCCTCTCTAATGTATATATAATAGACTGGTTCTCCCTCCTCCTCCTCTCTAATGTAGCTATACTAGACTGGTTCTCCCTCCTCCTCCTGTCTAATGTATCTATACTTGGCTGGATCTCCCTCCTCCTCTCTAATGTAGCTATACTAGACTGGTTCTCCATCCTCCTCCTCTCTCATGTAGCTGTATTTGACTGGTTCTCCCTCCTCCTCCTCTTTAATGTAGCTGTACGAGACTGGTTCTCCCTCCTCCACCTCTCTAATTGTATCTATGCTAGACTGGTTCTCCCTCCTCCTCCTCTTTAATGTAGCTTTGCTAGACTGGTTCTCCCTCCTCCTCTCTAATGTATCTATACTATACTGGTTCTCCCTCATCTCTCATGCAGCTATACTAGACTGGTTCTCCCTCTTCCTCTCTAATGTTGCTTTACTAGAATGATTATCCCTCCTCCTCTCTAATGTATCTATAATAGACTGGTTCACCCTCATCCTCCTGTTTAATGTAGCTTTACTAGACTGTTTCTACCTCCTCCTCTCTAATGTATCTATACTAGACTGGTTCTCCCATCTCCTCCTCTCTAGTGTATCTATACTAGACTGGTTGTCCCTCATCCTCCTCTCGAATGTAGCATTACTAGACTGGTTCTCCCTCCTCCTCCTCTCTAATGTATCTATACTAGGCTTGTTCTCCCTCGTCCTCCTCTCTAATGTATCTATTCTACAATGGTTCTCCCTCCGCCTCCTCTCTAATGTAGCTGTACTCGACTGGTTCTCCCTCCTCCTCCTCTCTAATGTATCTATGCTTGACTGGTTCCCCCTCCTCCTCTCTAATGTATCTATAATAGACTGGTTCTCCCTCCTCATCCTCTCTAATGTAGCTATACTAGACTGGTTCTCCCTCCTCCTCCTCTCTAATGTATCTATACTAGACTGGTTTTCCCTCCTCCTCCTCTTTATTGTAGCTGAACTAGACTGGTTCTCCCTCCTGCTCCTCTCTAATGTTGCTATACTTGACTGGTGGTTCTCCATCCTCCTCCTCTCTTATTGAGATATACTAGATTGGTTCTCCCTCCTCCTCCTCTCTAATGTAGCTGTACTAGACTGTTTCTCCCTCCTCCTCTCTCATGTAGCTGTATTTGACTGGTTCTCCCTCTGCCTCCTCTCTAATGTATATATAATAGACTGGTTCTCCCTCCTCCTCCTCTCTAATGTAGCTATACTAGACTGATTTTCCCTCCTCCTCCTGTCTAATGTATCTATACTTGGCTGGATCTCCCTCCTCCTACTCTCCAATGTAGCTTTACTAGACTGGTTCTCCCTCCTCCTCCTCTCTAATGTAGCTATACTAGACTTGTTCTACCTCCTCCTCCTCTCTAATGTATCTATTCTACAATGGTTCTCCCTCCGCCTCCTCTCTAATGTAGCTGTACTCGACTGGTTCTCCCTCCTCCTCCTCTCTAATGTATCTGTGCTTGACTGGTTCTCCCTCCTCCTCTCTAATGTATCTATAATAGACTGGTTCTCCCTCCTCCTCCTCTCTAATGTAGCTATACTAGACTGGTTCTCCCTCCTCCTCCTCTCTAATGTAGCTATACTAGACTGGTTCTCCCTCCTCCTCCTGTCTAATGTATCTATACTAGACTGGTTTTCCCTCCTCCTCTTTAATGTAGCTGTACTAGACTGGTTCTCCCTCCTCCTCCTCTCTAATGTATCTATGCTTGACTGGTTCTCCCTCCTCCTCTCTAATGTATATATAATAGACTGGTTCTCCCTCCTCCTCCTCTCTAATGTAGCTATACTAGACTGGTTCTCCCTCCTCCTCCTGTCTAATGTATCTATACTTGGCTGGATCTCCCTCCTCCTCTCTAATGTAGCTATACTAGACTGGTTCTCACTCCTCCTCCTCTCTCATGTAGCTGTATTTGACTGGTTCTCCCTCCTCCTCCTCTTTAATGTAGCTGTACTAGACTGGTTCTCCCTCCTCCGCCTCTCTAATGTAGCTATAGTAGACTGGTTCTATCTGCTCCTCCTCATCTCTAATATAGCTGTACTAGACTGGTTCTCTCTCCTCCTCCTCTCTAATGTTGCTGTACTAGAATGATTATCCCTCCTCCTCTCTAATGTATCTATAATAGACTGGTTCACCCTCATCCTCCTCTTTAATGTAGCTTTACTAGACTGTTTCTACCTCCTCCTCTCTAATGTATCTATACTATACTGGTTGTCCCTCATCCTCCTCTCTAATGAAGCTATACTAGACTGGTTCTCCCTCCTCCTCTCTAATGTATCTATACTATACTGGTTCTCCCGTCTTCTCCTCTCTAGTGTATCTATACTAGACTGGTTGTCCCTCATCCTCCTCTCGAATGTAGCATTACTAGACTGGTTCTCCCTCCTCCTCCTCTCTAATGTATCTATACTAGGCTTGTTCTCCCTCATCCTCCTCTCTAATGTATCTATACTACACTGGTTCTCCCTCCTCCTCTCTAATGTAGCTATACTAGACTGGTTCTTCCTCCGCCTCCTCTCTAATGTAGCTGTACTCGACTGGTTCTCCATCCTCCTCCTCTCTAATGTATCTATGCTTGACTGGTTCTCCCTCCTCCTCTCTAATGTATCTATAATAGACTGGTTCTCCCTCCTCATCCTCTCTAATGTAGCTATACGAGACTGGTTTTCCCTCCTCCTCCTCTTTAATGTAGCTGAACTAGACTGGTTCTCCCTCCTGCTCCTCTCTAATGTTGCTATACTTGACTGGTGGTTCTCCATCCTCCTCCTCTCTAATTGAGATATACTAGATTGGTTCTCCCTCCTCCTCCTCTCTAATGTAGCTGTACTAGACTGTTTCTCCCTCCTCCTCTCTCATGTAGCTGTATTTGACTGGTTCTCCCTCTGCCTCCTCTCTAATGTAGCTGTACTCGACTTGTTCTCCCTTCTCCTCCTCTCTAATGTATCTATGCTTGACTGGTTCTCCCTCCTCCTCTCTAATGTATATATAATAGACTGGATCTCCCTCCTCCTACTGACCAATGTAGCTTTACTAGACTGGTTCTCCCTCCTCCTCCTCTCTAATGTAGCTATACTAGACTTGTTCTCCCCCCTCTTCCTCTCTAATGTATCTATGCTTCACTGGTTCTCCCTCCTCCTCCTCTCTTATGTAGCTATACTAGACTGGTTCTCCCTCCTCCTCTCTAATGTAGCTACTCTAGACTGGTTCTCCCTCCTCCTCCTCTCTAATGTATCTATACTAGACGGATTCTCCCTCCTCCTCTCTAATGTATCTATACTAGACTGGTTTTCTCTCCTCCTCCTGTCTAATGTATCTATACTTGGCTGGATCTCCCTCCTCCTCTCTAATGTAGCTATACTAGACTGGTTCTCCCTCCTCCTCTCTAATGTATCTATACTAGGCGTGGTCTCCCTCCTCCTCCTCTCTAATGTATCTATACTACACTGGTTCTCCCTCCTCCTCTCTAATGTAGCTATACTAGACTGGTTTGCCCTCCTCCTCCTGTCCAATGTATCTATACTTGGCTGGTTCTCCCTCCTGCTACTCTCAAATGTAGCTATACTAGACTGGTTCTCCCTGCTCCTCCTCTTTAATGTAGCTGTACTAGACTGGTTCTCCCTCCTGCTCCTCTCTAATGTTGCTATACTTGACTGGTGGTTCTCCATCCTCCTCCTCTCTAATTCAGATATCTTAGACTGGTTCTCCCTCCTCCTCCTCTCTAATGTAGCTGTACTAGACTGGTTTTCCCTCCTCCTCTCTAATGTATCTATACTAGACTGGTTCTCCATCCTCCTCCTCTCTAATGTATCTATACTACACTGGTTCTCCCCCCTTCTACTCTCAAATGTAGCTATACTAGACTGGTTCTCCCTGCTCCTCCTCTTTAATGTAGCTGTACTAGACTGGTTCTCCATCCTCCTCCTCTCTAATGTAGCTGCACAAGACTTGTTCTCCCTCCTGCTCCTCTCTAATGTAGCTATACTAGACTGCTTCTCACTCCTCCTCTCTAATGTAGCTATACTAGACTGCTTCTCACTCCTCCTCTCTAATGTAGCTATACTAGACTTGTTCTCCCTCCGCCTCCTCTCTAATGTAGCTGTACTCGACTTGTTCTCCCTCCTCCTCCTCTCTAATGTATCTATGCTTGACTGGTTCTCCCTCCTCCTCTCTAATGTATATATAATAGACTGGTCCTCCCTCCTCCTCCTCTCTAATGTAGCTTTACTAGACTGGTTCTCCCTCCTCCTCCTCTCTAATGTAGCTATACTAGACTGGTTCTCCCTCCTCCTCCTCTCTAATGTAGCTATACTAGACTGGTTCTCCCTCCTCCTACTCTCTAATGTTGCTATACTTGACTGGTGGTTCTCCATCCTCCTCCTATTTAATTGAGATATACTAGATTGGTTCTCCCTCCTCCTCCTCTCTAATGTAGCTGTACTAGACTGTTTCTCCCTCCTACTCTCTAATGTAGCTGTACTTGACTTGTTCTCCCTCCTCCTCCTCTCTAATGTATCTATGCTTGACTGGTTCTCCCTCCTCCTCTCTAATGTATATATATAATAGACTGGTTCTCCCTCCTCCTCCTCTCTAATGTAGCTATACTAGACTGGTTCTCCCTCCTCCTCCTGTCTAATGTATCTATACTTGGCTGGATCTCCCTCCTCCTACTCTCCAATGTAGCTTTACTAGACTGGTTCTCCCTCCTCCTCCTCTCTAATGTAGCTATACTAGACTTGTTCTCCCCCCTCCTCCTCTCTAATGTATCTATGCTTCACTGGTTCTCCCTCCTCCTCCTCTCTAATGTAAATATACTAGACTGGTTCTCCCTCCTCCTCTCTAATATAGCTACTCTAGACTGGTTCTCCCTCCTCCTCCTCTCTAATGTATCTATACTAGACGGATTCTCCCTACTCCTCTCTAATGTATCTATACTAGACTGGTTTTCCCTCATCCTCTTTAATGTAGCTGTACTAGACTGGTTATCCCTCCTCCTCCTCCTCTCTAATGTATCTATGCTTGACTGGTTCTCCCTCCTCCTCTCAAATGTATATATAATAGACTGGTTCTCCCTCCTCCTCCTCTCTAATGTAGCTATACTAGACTGGTTCTCCCTCCTCCTCCTGTCTAATGTATCTATACTAGACTGGTTTTCCCTCCTCCTCTTTAATGTAGCTGTACTAGACTGGTTCTCCCTCCTCCTCCTCTCTAATGTATCTATGCTTGACTGGTTCTCCCTCCTCCTCTCTAATGTATATATAATAGACTGGTTCTCCCTCCTCCTCCTCTCTAATGTAGCTATACTAGACTGGTTCTCCCTCCTCCTCCTGTCTAATGTATCTATACTTGGCTGGATCTCCCTCCTCCTCTCTAATGTAGCTATACTAGACTGGTTCTCACTCCTCCTCCTCTCTCATGTAGCTGTATTTGACTGGTTCTCCCTCCTCCTCCTCTTTAATGTAGCTGTACTAGACTGGTTCTCCCTCCTCCGCCTCTCTAATGTAGCTATAGTAGACTGGTTCTATCTGCTCCTCCTCATCTCTAATATAGCTGTACTAGACTGGTTCTCTCTCCTCCTCCTCTCTAATGTTGCTGTACTAGAATGATTATCCCTCCTCCTCTCTAATGTATCTATAATAGACTGGTTCACCCTCATCCTCCTCTTTAATGTAGCTTTACTAGACTGTTTCTACCTCCTCCTCTCTAATGTATCTATACTATACTGGTTGTCCCTCATCCTCCTCTCTAATGAAGCTATACTAGACTGGTTCTCCCTCCTCCTCTCTAATGTATCTATACTATACTGGTTCTCCCGTCTTCTCCTCTCTAGTGTATCTATACTAGACTGGTTGTCCCTCATCCTCCTCTCGAATGTAGCATTACTAGACTGGTTCTCCCTCCTCCTCCTCTCTAATGTATCTATACTAGGCTTGTTCTCCCTCATCCTCCTCTCTAATGTATCTATACTACACTGGTTCTCCCTCCTCCTCTCTAATGTAGCTATACTAGACTGGTTCTTCCTCCGCCTCCTCTCTAATGTAGCTGTACTCGACTGGTTCTCCATCCTCCTCCTCTCTAATGTATCTATGCTTGACTGGTTCTCCCTCCTCCTCTCTAATGTATCTATAATAGACTGGTTCTCCCTCCTCATCCTCTCTAATGTAGCTATACGAGACTGGTTCTCCCTCCTCCTCCTGTCTAATGTATCTATACTAGACTGGTTTTCCCTCCTCCTCTTTAATGTAGCTGTACTAGACTGGTTCTCCCTCCTCCTCCTCTCTAATGTATCTATGCTTGACTGGTTCTCCCTCCTCCTCTCTAATGTATATATAATAGACTGGTTCTCCCTCCTCCTCCTCTCTAATGTAGCTATACTAGACTGGTTCTCCCTCCTCCTCCTGTCTAATGTATCTATACTTGGCTGGATCTCCCTCCTCCTCTCTAATGTAGCTATACTAGACTGGTTCTCACTCCTCCTCCTCTCTCATGTAGCTGTATTTGACTGGTTCTCCCTCCTCCTCCTCTTTAATGTAGCTGTACTAGACTGGTTCTCCCTCCTCCGCCTCTCTAATGTAGCTATAGTAGACTGGTTCTATCTGCTCCTCCTCATCTCTAATATAGCTGTACTAGACTGGTTCTCTCTCCTCCTCCTCTCTAATGTTGCTGTACTAGAATGATTATCCCTCCTCCTCTCTAATGTATCTATAATAGACTGGTTCACCCTCATCCTCCTCTTTAATGTAGCTTTACTAGACTGTTTCTACCTCCTCCTCTCTAATGTATCTATACTATACTGGTTGTCCCTCATCCTCCTCTCTAATGAAGCTATACTAGACTGGTTCTCCCTCCTCCTCTCTAATGTATCTATACTATACTGGTTCTCCCGTCTTCTCCTCTCTAGTGTATCTATACTAGACTGGTTGTCCCTCATCCTCCTCTCGAATGTAGCATTACTAGACTGGTTCTCCCTCCTCCTCCTCTCTAATGTATCTATACTAGGCTTGTTCTCCCTCATCCTCCTCTCTAATGTATCTATACTACACTGGTTCTCCCTCCTCCTCTCTAATGTAGCTATACTAGACTGGTTCTTCCTCCGCCTCCTCTCTAATGTAGCTGTACTCGACTGGTTCTCCATCCTCCTCCTCTCTAATGTATCTATGCTTGACTGGTTCTCCCTCCTCCTCTCTAATGTATCTATAATAGACTGGTTCTCCCTCCTCATCCTCTCTAATGTAGCTATACGAGACTGGTTTTCCCTCCTCCTCCTCTTTAATGTAGCTGAACTAGACTGGTTCTCCCTCCTGCTCCTCTCTAATGTTGCTATACTTGACTGGTGGTTCTCCATCCTCCTCCTCTCTAATTGAGATATACTAGATTGGTTCTCCCTCCTCCTCCTCTCTAATGTAGCTGTACTAGACTGTTTCTCCCTCCTCCTCTCTCATGTAGCTGTATTTGACTGGTTCTCCCTCTGCCTCCTCTCTAATGTAGCTGTACTCGACTTGTTCTCCCTTCTCCTCCTCTCTAATGTATATATGCTAGACTGGTTCTCCCTCCTCCTCTCTAATGTATATATAATAGACTGGATCTCCCTCCTCCTACTGACCAATGTAGCTTTACTAGACTGGTTCTCCCTCCTCCTCCTCTCTAATGTAGCTATACTAGACTTGTTCTCCCCCCTCTTCCTCTCTAATGTATCTATGCTTCACTGGTTCTCCCTCCTCCTCCTCTCTTATGTAGCTATACTAGACTGGTTCTCCCTCCTCCTCTCTAATGTAGCTACTCTAGACTGGTTCTCCCTCCTCCTCCTCTCTAATGTATCTATACTAGACGGATTCTCCCTCCTCCTCTCTAATGTATCTATACTAAACTGGTTTTCCCTCCTCCTCCTGTCTAATGTATCTATACTTGGCTGGATCTCCCTCCTCCTCTCTAATGTAGCTATACTAGACTGGTTCTCCCTCCTCCTCTCTAATGTATCTATACTAGGCGTGGTCTCCCTCCTCCTCCTCTCTAATGTATCTATACTACACTGGTTCTCCCTCCTCCTCTCTAATGTAGCTATACTAGACTGGTTTGCCCTCCTCCTCCTGTCCAATGTATCTATACTTGGCTGGTTCTCCCTCCTGCTACTCTTAAATGTAGCTATACTAGACTGGTTCTCCCTGCTCCTCCTCTTTAATGTAGCTGTACTAGACTGGTTCTCCCTCCTGCTCCTCTCTAATGTTGCTATACTTGACTGGTGGTTCTCCATCCTCCTCCTCTCTAATTGAGATATCTTAGACTGGTTCTCCCTCCTCCTCCTCTCTAATGTAGCTGTACTAGACTGGTTTTCCCTCCTCCTCTCTAATGTATCTATACTAGACTGGTTCTCCATCCTCCTCCTCTCTAATGTATCTATACTACACTGGTTCTCCCCCCTGCTACTCTCAAATGTAGCTATACTAGACTGGTTCTCCCTGCTCCTCCTCTTTAATGTAGCTGTACTAGACTGGTTCTCCATCCTCCTCCTCTCTAATGTAGCTGCACAAGACTTGTTCTCCCTCCTGCTCCTCTCTAATGTAGCTATACTAGACTGCTTCTCACTCCTCCTCTCTAATGTAGCTATACTAGACTGCTTCTCACTCCTCCTCTCTAATGTAGCTATACTAGACTTGTTCTACCTCCTCGTCCTCTCTAATGTATCTATACTACACTGGTTCTCCCTCCGCCTCCTCTCTAATGTAGCTGTACTCGACTTGTTCTCCCTCCTCCTCCTCTCTAATGTATCTATGCTTGACTGGTTCTCCCTCCTCCTCTCTAATGTATATATAATAGACTGGTCCTCCCTCCTCCTCCTCTCTAATGTAGCTTTACTAGACTGGTTCTCCCTCCTCCTCCTCTCTAATGTAGCTATACTAGACTGGTTCTCCCTCCTCCTCCTCTCTAATGTATCTATACTAGACTGGTTTTCCCTCCTCCCCTTTAATGTAGCTGTATTAGACTGGTTCTCCCTCCTCCTCTCTAATGTATCTATACTAGACTGGTTCTCCCTGCTCCTCCTCTCTAAAGTTGCTGTACTAGACTGGTTCTCTCTCCTCCTCTCTAATGTAGCTGTACAAGTCTGGTTCTCCTTCCTCCTCTCTAATGTAGCTGTACTAGACTGGTTCTCCCTCCTCCTCTCTAATGTATCTATACTAGCCTGGTACTCCCTCCTCCTCTCTAATGTAGCTTTACTAGGCTGGTTTTCCCTCCTCCTCTCTAATGTATCTATGCTTGACTGGTTCTCCCTCCTCCTCTCTAATGTATATATAATAGACTGGATCTCCCTCCTCCTACTCTCCAATGTAGCTTTACTAGACTGGTTCTCCCTCCTCCTCCTCTCTAATGTAGCTATACTAGACTTGTTCTCCCCCTCCTCCTCTCTAATTTATCTATGCTTCACTGGTTCTCCCTCCTCCTCCTCTCTTATGTAGCTATACTAGACTGGTTCTCCCTCCTCCTCTCTAATGTAGCTACTCTAGACTGGTTCTCCCTCCTCCTCCTCTCTAATGTATCTATACTAGACGGATTCTCCCTCCTCCTCTCTAATGTATCTATACTAGACTGGTTTTCACTCCTCCTCCTGTCTAATGTATCTATACTTGGCTGGATCTCCCTCCTCCTCTCTAATGTAGCTATACTAGACTGGTTCTCCCTCCTCCTCTCTAATGTATCTATACTAGGCGTGGTCTCCCTCCTCCTCCTCTCTAATGTATCTATACTACACTGGTTCTCCCTCCTCCTCCTCTCTAATGTAGCTATACTAGACTGGTTTGCCCTCCTCCTCCTGTCCAATGTATCTATACTTGGCTGGTTCTCCCTCCTGCTACTCTCAAATGTAGCTATACTAGACTGGTTCTCCCTGCTCCTCCTCTTTAATGTAGCTGTACTAGACTGGTTCTCCCTCCTGCTCCTCTCTAATGTTGCTATACTTGACTGGTGGTTCTCCATCCTCCTCCTCTCTAATTGAGATATATTAGACTGGTTCTCCCTCCTCCTCCTCTCTAATGTAGCTGTACTAGACTGTTTCTCCCTCCTCCTCTCTCATGTAGCTGTATTTGACTGGTTCTACCTCCTCTCTAATTTAGCTGGACTAGACTGGTTTTCCCTCCTCCTCTCTAATGTATCTATACTAGACTGGTTCTCCATCCTCCTCCTCTCTAATGTATCTATACTACACTGGTTCTCCCCCCTGCTACTCTCAAATGTAGCTATACTAGACTGGTTCTCCCTGCTACTCCTCTTTAATGTAGCTGTACTAGACTGGTTCTCCATCCTCCTCCTCTCTAATGTAGCTGCACAAGACTTGTTCTCCCTCCTGCTCCTCTCTAATGTAGCTATACTAGACTGCTTCTCACTCCTCCTCTCTAATGTAGCTATACTAGACTTGTTCTACCTCCTCGTCCTCTCTAATGTATCTATACTACACTGGTTCTCCCTCCGCCTCCTCTCTAATGTAGCTGTACTCGACTTGTTCTCCCTCCTCCTCCTCTCTAATGTATCTATGCTTGACTGGTTCTCCCTCCTCCTCTCTAATGTATATATAATAGACTGGTTCTCCCTCCTCCTCCCCTCTAATGTAGCTATACTAGACTGGTTCTCCCTCCTCCTCCTGTCTAATGTATATATACTTGGCTGGATCTCCCTCCTCCTACTCTCCAATGTAGCTATACTAGACTGGTCCTCCCTCCTCCTCCTCTCTATTGTAGCTTTACTAGACTGGTTCTCCCTCCTCCTCCTCTTTAATGTAGCTATACTAGACTGGTTCTCCCTCCTCCTCCTCTCTAATGTAGCTACTCTGGACTGGTTCTCCCTCCTCCTCCTCTCTAATGTATCTATACTAGACGGGTTCTCCCTCCTCCTCTCTTATGTAACTATACTAGACTGGTTTTCCCTCCTCCTCTTTAATGTAGCTGTACTAGACTGGTTCTCCCTCCTCCTCTCTAATGTAGCTGTACTAGACTGGTTCTCCCTACTCCTCTCGAATGTAGCTGTATTAGACTGGTTCTCCCTCCTCCTCTCTAATGTATCTATACTAGACTGGTTCTCCCTGCTCCTCCTCTCTAAAGTTGCTGTACTAGACTGGTTCTCTCTCCTCCTCCTCTCTAATGTAGCTGTACAAGTCTGGTTCTCCTTCCTCCTCTCTAATGTAGCTGTACTAGACTGGTTCTCCCTCCTCCTCTCTAATGTATCTATACTAGCCTGGTTCTCCCTCCTCCTCTCTAATGTAGCTTTACTAGGCTGGTTTTCCCTCCTCCTCTCTAATGTATCTATACTAGACTGGTTCTCCATCCTCCTCCTCTCTAATGTAGCTGTACGAGACTGGTTCTCACTCCTCCTCTCTTATGTAGCATTACTAGACTGGTTCTCCCTCCTCTTCTCTAATGTTTATATACTAGACTGGTTCTCCCTGCTCCTGCTCTTTAATGTAGCTTTGCTCGACTGGTTCTCCCTCCTCCTCTCTAATGTGTCTATACTATACTGGTTCTCCCTCATCTCTCATGCAGATGTACTAGACTGGTTCTCCCTCATCCGCCTCTCTAATGTAGCTATAGTAGACTGCTCCTTTACTATCTGCTCCTCCTCGTCTCTAATATAGCTGTACTCGACTGGTTCTCTCTCCTCCTCCTCTCTAATGTTGCTGTACTAGACTGTTTCTACCTCCTCCTCTCTAATGTATCTATACTAGACTGGTTCTCGCTACTCCTCCTCTCTAATGAAGCTATACTAGACTGGTTCTCCCTCCTCCTCTCTAATGTATCTATACTATACTGGTTCTCCCGTCTCCTCCTCTCTAGTGTATCTATACTAGACTGGTTGTCCCTCATCCTCCTCTCCAATGTAGCTATACTAGACAGGTTCTCCTTCATCCTCTCTAATGTAACTGCACTAGACTGGTTCTCCCTCCTCCTTTTTAATGTAGCTTTACTTGGCTGGTTTTTCCCTCATCCTCTCTAATGTATCTATACAAGACTGGTTCTCCATCCTCCTCCTCTCCAATGTAGCTGTACGAGACTGGTTCTCACTCCTCCTCTCTAATGTAGCATTACTAGACTGGTTCTCCCTCCTCCTCTCTAATGTATCTATACTAGACTGGTTCTCCCTGCTCCTCCTCTCTAAAGTTGCTGTACTAGACTGGTTCTCTCTCCTCCTCCTCTCTAATGTAGCTGTACAAGTCTGGTTCTCCTTCCTCCTCTCTAATGTAGCTGTACTAGACTGGTTCTCCCTCCTCCTCTCTAATGTATCTATACTAGCCTGGTTCTCCCTCCTCCTCTCTAATGTAGCTTTACTAGGCTGGTTTTCCCTCCTCCTCTCTAATGTATCTATACTAGACTGGTTCTCCATCCTCCTCCTCTCTAATGTAGCTGTACGAGACTGGTTCTCACTCCTCCTCTCTTATGTAGCATTACTAGACTGGTTCTCCCTCCTCTTCTCTAATGTTTATATACTAGACTGGTTCTCCCTGCTCCTCCTCTTTAATGTAGCTTTGCTCGACTGGTTCTCCCTCCTCCTCTCTAATGTGTCTATACTATACTGGTTCTCCCTCATCTCTCATGCAGATGTACTAGACTGGTTCTCCCTCATCCGCCTCTCTAATGTAGCTATAGTAGACTGCTCCTTTACTATCTGCTCCTCCTCCTCTCTAATGTAGCTGTACAAGTCTGGTTCTCCTTCCTCCTCTCTAATGTAGCTGTACTAGACTGGTTCTCCCTCCTCCTCTCTAATGTATCTATACTAGCCTGGTTCTCCCTCCTCCTCTCTAATGTAGCTTTACTAGGCTGGTTTTCCCTCCTCCTCTCTAATGTATCTATACTAGACTGGTTCTCCATCCTCCTCCTCTCTAATGTAGCTGTACGAGACTGGTTCTCACTCCTCCTCTCTTATGTAGCATTACTAGACTGGTTCTCCCTCCTCTTCTCTAATGTTTATATACTAGACTGGTTCTCCCTGCTCCTCCTCTTTAATGTAGCTTTGCTCGACTGGTTCTCCCTCCTCCTCTCTAATGTGTCTATACTATACTGGTTCTCCCTCATCTCTCATGCAGATGTACTAGACTGGTTCTCCCTCATCCGCCTCTCTAATGTAGCTATAGTAGACTGCTCCTTTACTATCTGCTCCTCCTCGTCTCTAATATAGCTGTACTCGACTGGTTCTCTCTCCTCCTCCTCTCTAATGTTGCTGTACTAGACTGTTTCTACCTCCTCCTCTCTAATGTATCTATACTAGACTGGTTCTCCCTACTCCTCCTCTCTAATGAAGCTATACTAGACTGGTTCTCCCTCCTCCTCTCTAATGTATCTATAATATACTGGTTCTCCCGTCTCCTCCTCTCTATTGTATCTATACTAGGCTTGTTCTCCCTCCTCCTCCTCTCTAATGTAGCTATACTAGACAGGTTCTCCCTCATCCTCTCTAATGTAACTGCACTAGACTGGTTCTCCCTCCTCCTCCTCTCTAATGTAGCTGGACTAGACTGGTTCTCCCTCCTCCTTTTTAATGTAGCTTTACTTGGCTGGTTTTTCCCTCATCCTCTCTAATGTATCTATACAAGACTGGTTCTCCATCCTCCTCCTCTCCAATGTAGCTGTACGAGACTGGTTCTCACTCCTCCTCTCTAATGTAGCATTACTAGACTGGTTCTCCCTCCTCCTCTCTAATGTTTATATACTAGACTGGTTCTCCCTGCTCCTCCTCTCTAATGTAGCTGTACGAGACTTGTTCTCCCTCCTCCTCCTCTCTAATGTATCTATACTAGACTGGTTTTCCCTCCTCTTCCTCTTTAATGTAGCTGTACTAGACTGGTGGTTCTTCCTCCTCCTTCTCTCTAATGTAGCTATACTAGACTGGTCCTCCCTCCTCCTCCTCTCTAATGTAGCTTTACTAGACTGGTTCTCCCTCCTCTCTATTGTATCTATGCTTGACTGGTTCTCCCTCCTCCTCTTTAATGTAGCTGTACTAGACTGGTTCTCACTCCTCCTGCTCTCTAATATAGCTGTACTGGACTGTTTTTCCCTCCTCCTCCTATCTAATGTAGCATTACTAGACTGGTTCTCCCTCCTCCTCTCTAATGTATCTATACTCCACTGGTTCTCCCTCCTCCTCCTCTTTAATGTAGCTGTACTACACTGGTTCTCCCTCCTCCTCTCTAATGTAGCTGTACTAGACTGGTTCTCCCTCCTCCTCCTCTGTAATGTAGCATTACTAGACTGGTTCTCCCTCCTCCTCTCTAATGTAGCTAAGGTAGACTGGTTCTCACTCCTCCTCTCTAATGTAGCTATACTAGACTGGTTCTCACTCCTCCTCTCTAATGTAGCTTTACTCGACTGTTTCTCACTCCTCCTCTCTAATGTAGCATTACTAGACTGGTTCTCCCTCCTCCTCCTCTCTAATGTGTCTATACTAGGCTTGTTCTCCCTCCTCATCCTCTCTAATGTATCTATACTACACTGGTTCTCCCTCCTCCTCCTCTCTAATGTAGCTATACTAGACTGGTTTTCCCTCCTCCTCTCTAATGTATCTATACTTGGCTGGTTCTCACTCCTGCTACTCTCAAATGTAGCTATACTAGACTGGTTCTCCCTGCTCCTCCTCTTTAATGTAGCTGTACTAGACTGGTTCTCACTCCTCCTCTCTAATGTAGCTATACAAGACTTGTTCTACCTCCTCCTCCTCTCTAATGTATCTATTCTACAATGGTTCTCCCTCCGCCTCCTCTCTAATGTAGCTGTACTCGACTGGTTCTCCCTCCTCCTCCTCTCTAATGTATCTATGCTTGACTGGTTTTCCCTCCTCCTCCTCTTTAATGTAGCTGTACTAGACTGTTTCTACCTCCTCCTCTCTAATGTATCTATACTAGACTTGTTCTCCCTCCTCCTCCTCTCTAATGAAGCTATACTAGACTGGTTCTCCCTCCTCCTCTCTAATGTATCTATACCATACTGGTTCTCCCGTCTCCTCCTCTCTAGTGTATCTATACTAGACTGGTTGTCCCTCATCCTCCTCTCGAATGTAGCTATACTAGACTGGTTCTCACTCCTCCTCTCTAATGTAGCTATACTAGACTTGTTCTACCTCCTCGTCCTCTCTAATGTATCTATACTACACTGGTTCTCCCTCCGCCTCCTCTCTAATGTAGCTGTACTCGACTTGTTCTCCCTCCTCCTCCTCTCTAATGTATCTATGCTTGACTGGTTCTCCCTCCTCCTCTCTAATGTATCTATACTATACTGGTTCTCCCGTCTCCTCCTCTCTAGTGTATCTATACTAGACTGGTTCTCCCTCCTCCTCCTCTCTAATGTATCTATACTAGACTGGTTCTCCCTCCTCCTCCTGTCTAATGTATCTATACTTGGCTGGATCTCCCTCCTCCTACTCTCCAATGTAGCTATACTAGACTGGTCCTCCCTCCTCTTCCTCTCTAATGTAGCTTTACTAGACTGGTTCTCCCTCCTCCTCCTCTCTAATGTATCTATACTACACTGGTTCTCCCTCCTCCTCCTCTCTAATGTAGCTATACTAGACTGGTTTTCCCTCCTCCTCTCTAATGTATCTATACTTGGCTGGTTCTCACTCCTGCTACTCTCAAATGTAGCTATACTAGACTGGTTCTCCCTGCTCCTCCTCTTTAATGTAGCTGTACTAGACTGTTTCTACCTCCTCCTCTCTAATGTATCTATACTAGACTTGTTCTCCCTCCTCCTCCTCTCTAATGAAGCTATACTAGACTGGTTCTCCCTCCTCCTCTCTAATGTATCTATACCATACTGGTTCTCCCGTCTCCTCCTCTCTAGTGTATCTATACTAGACTGGTTGTCCCTCATCCTCCTCTCGAATGTAGCTATACTAGACTGGTTCTCACTCCTCCTCTCTAATGTAGCTATACTAGACTTGTTCTACCTCCTCGTCCTCTCTAATGTATCTATACTACACTGGTTCTCCCTCCGCCTCCTCTCTAATGTAGCTGTACTCGACTTGTTCTCCCTCCTCCTCCTCTCTAATGTATCTATGCTTGACTGGTTCTCCCTCCTCCTCTCTAATGTATCTATACTATACTGGTTCTCCCGTCTCCTCCTCTCTAGTGTATCTATACTAGACTGGTTCTCCCTCCTCCTCCTCTCTAATGTATCTATACTAGACTGGTTCTCCCTCCTCCTCCTGTCTAATGTATCTATACTTGGCTGGATCTCCCTCCTCCTACTCTCCAATGTAGCTATACTAGACTGGTCCTCCCTCCTCTTCCTCTCTAATGTAGCTTTACTAGACTGGTTCTCCCTCCTCCTCCTCTCTAATGTATCTATACTACACTGGTTCTCCCTCCTCCTCCTCTCTAATGTAGCTATACTAGACTGGTTTTCCCTCCTCCTCTCTAATGTATCTATACTTGGCTGGTTCTCACTCCTGCTACTCTCAAATGTAGCTATACTAGACTGGTTCTCCCTGCTCCTCCTCTTTAATGTAGCTGTACTAGACTGGTTCTCACTCCTCCTCTCTAATGTAGCTATACAAGACTTGTTCTACCTCCTCCTCCTCTCTAATGTATCTATTCTACAATGGTTCTCCCTCCGCCTCCTCTCTAATGTAGCTGTACTCGACTGGTTCTCCCTCCTCCTCCTCTCTAATGTATCTATGCTTGACTGGTTTTCCCTCCTCCTCCTCTTTAATGTAGCTGTACTAGACTGGTTCTCCCTCCTGCTCCTCTCTAATGTTGCTATACTTGACTGGTGGTTCTCCATCCTCCTCCTCTCTAATTGAGATATATTAGACTGGTTCTCCCTCCTCCTCCTCTCTAATGTAGCTGTACTAGACTGTTTCTCCCTCCTCCTCTCTCATGTAGCTGTATTTGACTGGTTCTACCTCCTCTCTAATTTAGCTGGACTAGACTGGTTTTCACTCCTCCTCTCTAATGTTTCTATACTAGACTGGTTCTCCATCCTCCTCCTCTCTAATGTAGCTGTACTAGACCTGTTCTCAATCCTCCTCTCTAATGTAGCATTACTAGAATGGTTCTCCCTCCTCCTCTCTAATGTATCTATATTAGACTGGTTCACGCTCGTCCTCCTCTTTAATGTAGCTTTACTAGACTGTTTCTACCTCCTCCTCTCTAATGTATCTATACTAGACTTGTTCTCCCTCCTCCTCCTCTCTAATGAAGCTATACTAGACTGGTTCTCCCTCCTCCTCTCTAATGTATCTATACCATACTGGTTCTCCCGTCTCCTCCTCTCTAGTGTATCTATACTAGACTGGTTGTCCCTCATCCTCCTCTCGAATGTAGCTATACTAGACTGGTTCTCACTCCTCCTCTCTAATGTAGCTATACTAGACTTGTTCTACCTCCTCGTCCTCTCTAATGTATCTATACTACACTGGTTCTCCCTCCGCCTCCTCTCTAATGTAGCTGTACTCGACTTGTTCTCCCTCCTCCTCCTCTCTAATGTATCTATGCTTGACTGGTTCTCCCTCCTCCTCTCTAGTGTATCTATACTATACTGGTTCTCCCGTCTCCTCCTCTCTAGTGTATCTATACTAGACTGGTTCTCCCTCCTCCTCCTCTCTAATGTATCTATACTAGACTGGTTCTCCCTCCTCCTCCTGTCTAATGTATCTATACTTGGCTGGATCTCCCTCCTCCTACTCTCCAATGTAGCTATACTAGACTGGTCCTCCCTCCTCTTCCTCTCTAATGTAGCTTTACTAGACTGGTTCTCCCTCCTCCTCCTCTCTAATGTATCTATACTACACTGGTTCTCCCTCCTCCTCCTCTCTAATGTAGCTATACTAGACTGGTTTTCCCTCCTCCTCTCTAATGTATCTATACTTGGCTGGTTCTCACTCCTGCTACTCTCAAATGTAGCTATACTAGACTGGTTCTCCCTGCTCCTCCTCTTTAATGTAGCTGTACTAGACTGGTTCTCACTCCTCCTCTCTAATGTAGCTATACAAGACTTGTTCTACCTCCTCCTCCTCTCTAATGTATCTATTCTACAATGGTTCTCCCTCCGCCTCCTCTCTAATGTAGCTGTACTCGACTGGTTCTCCCTCTTCCTCCTCTCTAATGTATCTATGCTTGACTGGTTTTCCCTCCTCCTCCTCTTTAATGTAGCTGTACTAGACTGGTTCTCCCTCCTGCTCCTCTCTAATGTTGCTATACTTGACTGGTGGTTCTCCATCCTCCTCCTCTCTAATTGAGATATATTAGACTGGTTCTCCCTCCTCCTCCTCTCTAATGTAGCTGTACTAGACTGTTTCTCCCTCCTCCTCTCTCATGTAGCTGTATTTGACTGGTTCTACCTCCTCTCTAATTTAGCTGGACTAGACTGGTTTTCACTCCTCCTCTCTAATGTTTCTATACTAGACTGGTTCTCCATCCTCCTCCTCTCTAATGTAGCTGTACTAGACCTGTTCTCACTCCTCCTCTCTAATGTAGCATTACTAGAATGGTTCTCCCTCCTCCTCTCTAATGTATCTATATTAGACTGGTTCACGCTCGTCCTCCTCTTTAATGTAGCTTTACTAGACTGTTTCTACCTCCTCCTCTCTAATGTATCTATACTAGACTTGTTCTCCCTCCTCCTCCTCTCTAATGAAGCTATACTAGACTGGTTCTCCCTCCTCCTCTCTAATGTATCTATACTATACTGGTTCTCCCGTCTCCTCCTCTCTAGTGTATCTATACTAGACTGGTTGTCCCTCATCCTCCTCTCGAATGTAGCTATACTAGACTGGTTCTCACTCCTCCTCTCTAATGTAGCTATACTAGACTTGTTCTACCTCCTCGTCCTCTCTAATGTATCTATACTACACTGGTTCTCCCTCCGCCTCCTCTCTAATGTAGCTGTACTCGACTTGTTCTCCCTCCTCCTCCTCTCTAATGTATCTATGCTTGACTGGTTCTCCCTCCTCCTCTCTAATGTATCTATACTATACTGGTTCTCCCGTCTCCTCCTCTCTAGTGTATCTATACTAGACTGGTTCTCCCTCCTCCTCCTCTCTAATGTATCTATACTAGACTGGTTCTCCCTCCTCCTCCTGTCTAATGTATCTATACTTGGCTGGATCTCCCTCCTCCTACTCTCCAATGTAGCTATACTAGACTGGTCCTCCCTCCTCTTCCTCTCTAATGTAGCTTTACTAGACTGGTTCTCCCTCCTCCTCCTCTCTAATGTAGCTACTCTAGACTGGTTCTCCCTCCTCCTCCTCTCTAATGTATCTATACTAGACTGGTTCTCCCTCCTCCTCCTGTCTAATGTATCTATACTTGGCTGGATCTCCCTCCTCCTACTCTCCAATGTAGCTATACTAGACTGGTCCTCCCTCCTCTTCCTCTCTAATGTAGCTACTCTAGACGGGTTCTCCCTCCTCCTCTCTAATGTATCTATACTAGACTGGTTTTCCCTCCTCCTCCTCTCTCATCTAGCTGTATTAGACTGGATCTACCTCCTCCTCTCTAATGTAGCTGTACTAGACTGGTTCTCCCTCCTCCTCCTCTCTAATGTAGCTGTACTAGACTGGTTCTCCCTCCTCCTCCTCTCTCATGTAGCTGTATTAGACTGGATCTACCTCCTCCTCTCTAATGTAGCTGTACTAGACTGGTTTTCCCTCCTCCTCCCTTATGTAGCTGTACTAGACTGGTTCTCCCTCCTCCTCTCTAATGTATCTATACTAGACTGGTTTTCCCTCCTCCTCTCTAATGTAGCTGTAGTAGACTGGTTCTCCCTGCTCCTCCTCTCTAAAGTTGCTGTACTAGACTGGTTCTCTCTCCTCCTCCTCTCTAATGTAGCTGTACAAGTCTGGTTCTCCTTCCTCCTCTCTAATGTAGCTGTACTAGACTGGTTCTCCCTCCTCCTCTCTAATGTATCTATACTAGCCTGGTTCTCCCTCCTCCTCTCTAATGTAGCTTTACTAGGCTGGTTTTCCCTCCTCCTCTCTAATGTATCTATACTAGACTGGTTCTCCATCCTCCTCCTCTCTAATGTAGCTGTACGAGACTGGTTCTCACTCCTCCTCTCTTATGTAGCATTACTAGACTGGTTCTCCCTCCTCCTCTCTAATGTTTATATACTAGACTGGTTCTCCCTGCTCCTCCTCTTTAATGTAGCTTTGCTCGACTGGTTCTCCCTCCTCCTCTCTAATGTGTCTATACTATACTGGTTCTCCCTCATCTCTCATGCAGCTGTACTAGACTGGTTCTCCCTCATCCGCCTCTCTAATGTAGCTATAGTAGACTGCTCCTTTACTATCTGCTCCTCCTCGTCTCTAATATAGCTGTACTCGACTGGTTCTCTCTCCTCCTCCTCTCTAATGTTGCTGTACTAGACTGTTTCTACCTCCTCTCTAGTGTATCTATACTAGACAGGTTATCCCTCATCTTCTCTAATGTATCTATACTAGACTGGTTCTCCATCCTCCTCCTCTCTAATGTTGCTGTACTAGACTGTTTCTACCTCCTCCTCTCTAGTGTATCTATACTAGACAGGTTATCCCTCCTCCTCTCTAATGTAGCTGGACTAGACTGGTTCTCCCTCCTCCTTTTTAATGTAGCTTTACTTGGCTGGTTTTTCCCTCATCCTCTCTAATGTATCTATACTAGACTGGTTCTCCATCCTCCTCTCCAATGTAGCTGTACGAGACTGGTTCTCACTCCTCCTCTCCAATGTAGCATTACTAGACTGGTTCTCCCTCCTCCTCTCTAATGTTTATATACTAGACTGGTTCTCCCTGCTCCTCCTCTCCAATGTAGCTATACTAGACTGGTCCTCCCTCCTCCTCCTCTCTAATGTAGCTTTACTAGACTGGTTCTCCCTCCTCCTCCTCTTTAATGTAGCTATACTAGACTGGTTCTCCCTCCTCCTCCTCTCTAATGTAGCTACTCTGGGCTGGTTCTCCCTCCTCCTCCTCTCTAATGTATCTATACTAGACGGGTTCTCCCTCCTCCTCTCTTATGTAACTATACAAGACTGGTTCTCCATCCTCCTCTTTAATGTAGCTGTACTAGACTGGTTCTCCCTCCTCCTCTCTAATGTAGCTGTATTAGACTGGTTCTCCCTCCTCCTCTCTAATGTATCTATACTAGACTGGTTCTCCCTGCTCCTCCTCTCTAAAGTTGCTGTACTAGACTGGTTCTCTCTCCTCCTCCTCTCTAATGTAGCTGTACAAGTCTGGTTCTCCTTCCTCCTCTCTAATGTAGCTGTACTAGACTGGTTCTCCCTCCTCCTCTCTAATGTATCTATACTAGCCTGGTTCTCCCTCCTCCTCTCTAATGTAGCTTTACTAGGCTGGTTTTCCCTCCTCCTCTCTAATGTATCTATACTAGACTGGTTCTCCATCCTCCTCCTCTCTAATGTAGCTGTACGAGACTGGTTCTCACTCCTCCTCTCTTATGTAGCATTACTAGACTGGTTCTCCCTCCTCTTCTCTAATGTTTATATACTAGACTGGTTCTCCCTGCTCCTGCTCTTTAATGTAGCTTTGCTCGACTGGTTCTCCCTCCTCCTCTCTAATGTGTCTATACTATACTGGTTCTCCCTCATCTCTCATGCAGATGTACTAGACTGGTTCTCCCTCATCCGCCTCTCTAATGTAGCTATAGTAGACTGCTCCTTTACTATCTGCTCCTCCTCGTCTCTAATATAGCTGTACTCGACTGGTTCTCTCTCCTCCTCCTCTCTAATGTTGCTGTACTAGACTGTTTCTACCTCCTCCTCTCTAATGTATCTATACTAGACTGGTTCTCCCTACTCCTCCTCTCTAATGAAGCTATACTAGACTGGTTCTCCCTCCTCCTCTCTAATGTATCTATACTATACTGGTTCTCCCGTCTCCTCCTCTCTAGTGTATCTATACTAGACTGGTTGTCCCTCATCCTCCTCTCCAATGTAGCTATACTAGACAGGTTCTCCCTCATCCTCTCTAATGTAACTGCACTAGACTGGTTCTCCCTCCTCCTCCTCTCTAATGTAGCTGGACTAGACTGGTTCTCCCTCCTCCTTTTTAATGTAGCTTTACTTGGCTGGTTTTTCCCTCATCCTCTCTAATGTATCTATAAAAGACTGGTTCTCCATCCTCCTCCTCTCCAATGTAGCTGTACGAGACTGGTTCTCACTCCTCCTGTCTAATGTAGCATTACTAGACTGGTTCTCCCTCCTCCTCTCTAATGTATCTATACTAGACTGGTTCTCCCTGCTCCTCCTCTCTAAAGTTGCTGTACTAGACTGGTTCTCTCTCCTCCTCCTCTCTAATGTAGCTGTACAAGTCTGGTTCTCCTTCCTCCTCTCTAATGTAGCTGTACTAGACTGGTTCTCCCTCCTCCTCTCTAATGTATCTATACTAGCCTGGTTCTCCCTCCTCCTCTCTAATGTAGCTTTACTAGGCTGGTTTTCCCTCCTCCTCTCTAATGTATCTATACTAGACTGGTTCTCCATCCTCCTCCTCTCTAATGTAGCTGTACGAGACTGGTTCTCACTCCTCCTCTCTTATGTAGCATTACTAGACTGGTTCTCCCTCCTCTTCTCTAATGTTTATATACTAGACTGGTTCTCCCTGCTCCTCCTCTTTAATGTAGCTTTGCTCGACTGGTTCTCCCTCCTCCTCTCTAATGTGTCTATACTATACTGGTTCTCCCTCATCTCTCATGCAGATGTACTAGACTGGTTCTCCCTCATCCGCCTCTCTAATGTAGCTATAGTAGACTGCTCCTTTACTATCTGCTCCTCCTCCTCTCTAATGTAGCTGTACAAGTCTGGTTCTCCTTCCTCCTCTCTAATGTAGCTGTACTAGACTGGTTCTCCCTCCTCCTCTCTAATGTATCTATACTAGCCTGGTTCTCCCTCCTCCTCTCTAATGTAGCTTTACTAGGCTGGTTTTCCCTCCTCCTCTCTAATGTATCTATACTAGACTGGTTCTCCATCCTCCTCCTCTCTAATGTAGCTGTACGAGACTGGTTCTCACTCCTCCTCTCTTATGTAGCATTACTAGACTGGTTCTCCCTCCTCTTCTTTAATGTTTATATACTAGACTGGTTCTCCCTGCTCCTCCTCTTTAATGTAGCTTTGCTCGACTGGTTCTCCCTCCTCCTCTCTAATGTGTCTATACTATACTGGTTCTCCCTCATCTCTCATGCAGATGTACTAGACTGGTTCTCCCTCATCCGCCTCTCTAATGTAGCTATAGTAGACTGCTCCTTTACTATCTGCTCCTCCTCGTCTCTAATATAGCTGTACTCGACTGGTTCTCTCTCCTCCTCCTCTCTAATGTTGCTGTACTAGACTGTTTCTACCTCCTCCTCTCTAATGTATCTATACTAGACTGGTTCTCCCTACTCCTCCACTCTAATGAAGCTATACTAGACTGGTTCTCCCTCCTCCTCTCTAATGTATCTATACTATACTGGTTCTCCCGTCTCCTCCTCTCTAGTGTATCTATACTAGGCTTGTTCTCCCTCCTCCTCCTCTCTAATGTAGCTATACTAGACAGGTTCTCCCTCATCCTCTCTAATGTAACTGCACTAGACTGGTTCTCCCTCCTCCTCCTCTCTTATGTAGCTGGACTAGACTGGTTCTCCCTCCTCCTTTTTAATGTAGCTTTACTTGGCTGGTTTTTCCCTCATCCTCTCTAATGTATCTATACAAGACTGGTTCTCCATCCTCCTCCTCTCCAATGTAGCTGTACGAGACTGGTTCTCACTCCTCCTCTCTAATGTAGCATTACTAGACTGGTTCTCCCTCCTCCTCTCTAATGTTTATATACTAGACTGGTTCTCCCTGCTCCACCTCTCTAATGTAGCTGTACGAGACTTGTTCTCCCTCCTCCTCCTCTCTAATGTATCTATACTAGACTGGTTTTCCCTACTCCTCCTCTTTAATGTAGCTGTACTAGACTGGTGGTTCTTCCTCCTCCTTCTCTCTAATGTAGCTATACTAGACTGGTCCTCCCTCCTCCTCCTCTCTAATGTAGCTTTACTAGACTGGTTCTCCCTCCTCTCTATTGTATCTATGCTTGACTGGTTCTCCCTCCTCCTCTTTAATGTAGCTGTACTAGACTGGTTCTCACTCCTCCTGCTCTCTAATATAGCTGTACTGGACTGTTTTTCCCTCCTCCTCCTATCTAATGTAGCATTACTAGACTGGTTCTCCCTCCTCCTCTCTAATGTATCTATACTCCACTGGTTCTCCCTCCTCCTCCTCTTTAATGTAGCTGTACTACACTGGTTCTCCCTCCTCCTCTCTAATGTAGCTGTACTAGACTGGTTCTCCCTCCTCCTCCTCTGTAATGTAGCATTACTAGACTGGTTCTCCCTCCTCCTCTCTAATGTAGCTATAGTAGACTGGTTCTCACTCCTCCTCTCTAATGTAGCTATACTAGACTGGTTCTCACTCCTCCTCTCTAATGTAGCTTTACTCGACTGTTTCTCACTCCTCCTCTCTAATGTAGCATTACTAGACTGGTTCTCCCTCCTCCTCCTCTCTAATGTGTCTATACTAGGCTTGTTCTCCCTCCTCCTCCTCTCTAATGTATCTATACTACACTGGTTCTCCCTCCTCCTCCTCTCTAATGTAGCTATACTAGACTGGTTTTCCCTCCTCCTCTCTAATGTATCTATACTTGCCTGGTTCTCACTCCTGCTACTCTCAAATGTAGCTATACTAGACTGGTTCTCCCTGCTCCTCCTCTTTAATGTAGCTGTACTAGACTGGTTCTCACTCCTCCTCTCTAATGTAGCTATACAAGACTTGTTCTACCTCCTCCTCCTCTCTAATGTATCTATTCTACAATGGTTCTCCCTCCGCCTCCTCTCTAATGTAGCTGTACTCGACTGGTTCTCCCTCCTCCTCCTCTCTAATGTATCTATGTTTGACTGGTTCTCCCTCCTCCTCTCTAATGTATCTATACTAGACTGGTTTTCCCTCCTCCTCCTCTTTAATGTAGCTGTACTAGACTGGTTCTCCCTCCTGCTCCTCTCTAATGTTGCTATACTTGACTGGTGGTTCTCCATCCTCCTCCTCTCTAATTGAGATATATTAGACTGGTTCTCCCTCCTCCTCCTCTCTAATGTAGCTGTACTAGACTGTTTCTCCCTCCTCCTCTCTCATGTAGCTGTATTTGACTGGTTCTACCTCCTCTCTAATTTAGCTGGACTAGACTGGTTTTCACTCCTCCTCTCTAATGTTTCTATACTAGACTGGTTCTCCATCCTCCTCCTCTCTAATGTAGCTGTACTAGACCTGTTCTCACTCCTCCTCTCTAATGTATCTATACTATACTGGTTCTCCCGTCTCCTCCTCTCTAATGTATCTATATTAGACTGGTTCACGCTCGTCCTCCTCTTTAATGTAGCTTTACTAGACTGTTTCTACCTCCTCCTCTCTAATGTATCTATGCTAGACTTGTTCTCCCTCCTCCTCCTCTCTAATGAAGCTATACTAGACTGGTTCTCCCTCCTCCTCTCTAATGTATCTATACTATACTGGTTCTCCCGTCTCCTCCTCTCTAGTGTATCTATACTAGACTGGTTGTCCCTCATCCTCCTCTCGAATGTAGCTATACTAGACTGGTTCTCACTCCTCCTCTCTAATGTAGCTATACTAGACTTGTTCTACCTCCTCGTCCTCTCTAATGTATCTATCCTACACTGGTTCTCCCTCCGCCTCCTCTCTAATGTAGCTGTACTCGACTTGTTCTCCCTCCTCCTCCTCTCTAATGTATCTATGCTTGACTGGTTCTCCCTCCTCCTCTCTAATGTATCTATACTATACTGGTTCTCCCGTCTCCTCCTCTCTAGTGTATCTATACTAGACTGGTTCTCCCTCCTCCTCCTCTCTAATGTATCTATACTAGACTGGTTCTCCCTCCTCCTCCTGTCTAATGTATCTATACTTGGCTGGATCTCCCTCCTCCTACTCTCCAATGTAGCTATACTAGACTGGTCCTCCCTCCTCTTCCTCTCTAATGTAGCTTTACTAGACTGGTTCTCACTCCTGCTACTCTCAAATGTAGCTATACTAGACTGGTTCTCCCTGCTCCTCCTCTTTAATGTAGCTGTACTAGACTGGTTCTCACTCCTCCTCTCTAATGTAGCTATACAAGACTTGTTCTACCTCCTCCTCCTCTCTAATGTATCTATTCTACAATGGTTCTCCCTCCGCCTCCTCTCTAATGTAGCTGTACTCGACTGGTTCTCCCTCCTCCTCCTCTCTAATGTATCTATGCTTGACTGGTTTTCCCTCCTCCTCCTCTTTAATGTAGCTGTACTAGACTGGTTCTCCCTCCTGCTCCTCTCTAATGTTGCTATACTTGACTGGTGGTTCTCCATCCTCCTCCTCTCTAATTGAGATATATTAGACTGGTTCTCCCTCCTCCTCCTCTCTAATGTAGCTATACTAGACTTGTTCTACCTCCTCGTCCTCTCTAATGTATCTATACTACACTGGTTCTCCCTCCGCCTCCTCTCTAATGTAGCTGTACTCGACTTGTTCTCCCTCCTCCTCCTCTCTAATGTATCTATGCTTGACTGGTTCTCCCTCCTCCTCTCTAATGTATCTATACTATACTGGTTCTCCCGTCTCCTCCTCTCTAGTGTATCTATACTAGACTGGTTCTCCCTCCTCCTCCTCTCTAATGTATCTATACTAGACTGGTTCTCCCTCCTCCTCCTGTCTAATGTATCTATACTTGGCTGGATCTCCCTCCTCCTACTCTCCAATGTAGCTATACTAGACTGGTCCTCCCTCCTCTTCCTCTCTAATGTAGCTTTACTAGACTGGTTCTCCCTCCTCCTCCTCTCTAATGTAGCTACTCTAGACTGGTTCTCCCTCCTCCTCCTCTCTAATGTATCTATACTAGACGGGTTCTCCCTCCTCCTCTCTAATGTATCTATACTAGACTGGTTTTCCCTCCTCCTCCTCTCTCATCTAGCTGTATTAGACTGGATCTACCTCCTCCTCTCTAATGTAGCTGTACTAGACTGGTTCTCCCTCCTCCTCCTCTCTAATGTAGCTGTACTAGACTGGTTCTCCCTCCTCCTCCTCTCTCATGTAGCTGTATTAGACTGGATCTACCTCCTCCTCTCTAATGTAGCTGTACTAGACTGGTTTTCCCTCCTCCTCCCTTATGTAGCTGTACTAGACTGGTTCTCCCTCCTCCTCTCTAATGTATCTATACTAGACTGGTTTTCCCTCCTCCTCTCTAATGTAGCTGTAGTAGACTGGTTCTCCCTGCTCCTCCTCTCTAAAGTTGCTGTACTAGACTGGTTCTCTCTCCTCCTCCTCTCTAATGTAGCTGTACAAGTCTGGTTCTCCTTCCTCCTCTCTAATGTAGCTGTACTAGACTGGTTCTCCCTCCTCCTCTCTAATGTATCTATACTAGCCTGGTTCTCCCTCCTCCTCTCTAATGTAGCTTTACTAGGCTGGTTTTCCCTCCTCCTCTCTAATGTATCTATACTAGACTGGTTCTCCATCCTCCTCCTCTCTAATGTAGCTGTATGAGACTGGTTCTCACTCCTCCTCTCTTATGTAGCATTACTAGACTGGTTCTCCCTCCTCCTATCTAATGTTTATATACTAGACTGGTTCTCCCTGCTCCTCCTCTTTAATGTAGCTTTGCTCGACTGGTTCTCCCTCCTCCTCTCTAATGTGTCTATACTATACTGGTTCTCCCTCATCTCTCATGCAGCTGTACTAGACTGGTTCTCCCTCATCCGCCTCTCTAATGTAGCTATAGTAGACTGCTCCTTTACTATCTGCTCCTCCTCGTCTCTAATATAGCTGTACTCGACTGGTTCTCTCTCCTCCTCCTCTCTAATGTTGCTGTACTAGACTGTTTCTACCTCCTCTCTAGTGTATCTATACTAGACAGGTTATCCCTCATCTTCTCTAATGTATCTATACTAGACTGGTTCTCCATCCTCCTCCTCTCTAATGTTGCTGTACTAGACTGTTTCTACCTCCTCCTCTCTAGTGTATCTATACTAGACAGGTTATCCCTCCTCCTCTCTAATGTAGCTGGACTAGACTGGTTCTCCCTCCTCCTTTTTAATGTAGCTTTACTTGGCTGGTTTTTCCCTCATCCTCTCTAATGTATCTATACTAGACTGGTTCTCCATCCTCCTCTCCAATGTAGCTGTACGAGACTGGTTCTCACTCCTCCTCTCTAATGTAGCATTACTAGACTGGTTCTCCCTCCTCCTCTCTAATGTTTATATACTAGACTGGTTCTCCCTGCTCCTCCTCTCTAATGTAGCTGTACGAGACTTGTTCTCCCTCCTCCTCCTCTCTAATGTATCTATACTAGACTGGTTTTCCCTCCTCCTCCTCTTTAATGTAGCTGTACTAGACTGGTGGTTCTTCCTCCTCCTTCTCTCTAATGTAGCTATACTAGACTGGTCCTCCCTCCTCCTCCTCCTCTCTAATGTAGCTTTACTAGACTGGTTCTCCCTCCTCTCTATTGTATCTATGCTTGACTGGTTCTCCCTCCTCCACCTCTTTAATGTAGCTGTACTAGACTGGTTCTCACTCCTCCTGCTCTCTAATATAGCTGTACTGGACTGGTTCTACCTCCTCCTCCTCTCTAATGTATCTATGCTTGACTGGTTCTCCCTCCTCCACCTCTCTAATGTATCTATACTCCACTGGTTCTCCCTCCTCCTCCTCTTTAATGTAGCTGTACTACACTGGTTCTCCCTCCTCCTCCTCTCTAATGTAGCTGTACTAGACTGGTTCTCCCGAATCCTCTCTAATGTAGCTATAGTAGACTGGTTCTCACTCCTCCTCTCTAATGTAGCTATACTAGACTGGTTCTCACTCCTCCTCTCTAATATAGCTTTACTCGACTGTTTCTCACTCCTCCTCTCTAATGTAGCATTACTAGACTGGTTCTCCCTGCTCCTCCTCTCTAATGTATCTATACTAGGCTTGCTCTCCCTCCTCCTCCTCTCTAATGTATCTATACTACACTGGTTCTCCCTCCTCCTCCTCTCTAATGTAGCTATACTAGACTGGTTTTCCCTCCTCCTCCTGTCCAATGTATCTATACTTGGCTGGTTCTCCCTCCTGCTACTCTCAAATGTAGCTATACTAGACTGGTTCTCCCTGCTCCTCCTCTTTAATGTAGCTGTACTAGACTGGTTCTCACTCCTCCTCTCTAATGTAGCTATACAAGACTTGTTCTACCTCCTCCTCCTCTCTAATGTATCTATTCTACAATGGTTCTCCCTCCGCCTCCTCTCTAATGTAGCTGTACTCGACTGGTTCTCCCTCCTCCTCCTCTCTAATGTATCTATGCTTGACTGGTTCTCCCTCCTCCTCTCTAATGTATCTATACTAGACTGGTTTTCCCTCCTCCTCCTCTTTAATGTAGCTGTACTAGACTGGTTCTCCCTCCTGCTCCTCTCTAATGTTGCTATACTTGACTGGTGGTTCTCCATCCTCCTCCTCTCTAATTGAGATATATTAGACTGGTTCTCCCTCCTCCTCCTCTCTAATGTAGCTGTACTAGACTGTTTCTCCCTCCTCCTCTCTCATGTAGCTGTATTTGACTGGTTCTACCTCCTCTCTAATTTAGCTGGACTAGACTGGTTTTCCCTCCTCCTCTCTAATGTATCTATACTAGACTGGTTCTCCATCCTCCTCCTCTCTAATGTAGCTGTACTAGACCTGTTCTCACTCCTCCTCTCTAATGTAGCATTACTAGAATGGTTCTCCCTCCTCCTCTCTAATGTATCTATAATAGACTGGTTCACGCTCGTCCTCCTCTTTAATGTAGCTTTACTAGACTGTTTCTACCTCCTCCTCTCTAATGTATCTATACTAGACTGGTTCTCCCTGCTCCTCCTCTCTAATGTATCTATACTAGGCTTGTTCTCCCTCCTCCTCCTCTCTAATGTATCTATACTACACTGGTTCTCCCTCCTCCTCCTCTCTAATGTAGCTATACTAGACTGGTTTTCCCTCCTCCTCCTGTCCAATGTATCTATACTTGGCTGGTTCTCCCTCCTGCTACTCTCAAATGTAGCTATACTAGACTGGTTCTCCCTGCTCCTCCTCTTTAATGTAGCTGTACTAGACTGGTTCTCACTCCTCCTCTCTAATGTAGCTATACAAGACTTGTTCTACCTCCTCCTCCTCCTCTCTAATGTATCTATTCTACAATGGTTCTCCCTCCGCCTCCTCTCTAATGTAGCTGTACTCGACTGGTTCTCCCTCCTCCTCCTCTCTAATGTATCTATGCTTGACTGGTTCTCCCTCCTCCTCTCTAATGTATCTATACTAGACTGGTTTTCCCTCCTCCTCCTCTTTAATGTAGCTGTACTAGACTGGTTCTCCCTCCTGCTCCTCTCTAATGTTGCTATACTTGACTGGTGGTTCTCCATCCTCCTCCTCTCTAATTGAGATATATTAGACTGGTTCTCCCTCCTCCTCCTCTCTAATGTAGCTGTACTAGACTGTTTCTCCCTCCTCCTCTCTCATGTAGCTGTATTTGACTGGTTCTACCTCCTCTCTAATTTAGCTGGACTAGACTGGTTTTCCCTCCTCCTCTCTAATGTATCTATACTAGACTGGTTCTCCATCCTCCTCCTCTCTAATGTAGCTGTACTAGACCTGTTCTCACTCCTCCTCTCTAATGTAGCATTACTAGAATGGTTCTCCCTCCTCCTCTCTAATGTATCTATAATAGACTGGTTCACGCTCGTCCTCCTCTTTAATGTAGCTTTACTAGACTGTTTCTACCTCCTCCTCTCTAATGTATCTATACTAGACTGGTTCTCCCTGCTCCTCCTCTCTAATGTATCTATACTAGGCTTGTTCTCCCTCCTCCTCCTCTCTAATGTATCTATACTACACTGGTTCTCCCTCCTCCTCCTCTCTAATGTAGCTATACTAGACTGGTTTTCCCTCCTCCTCCTGTCCAATGTATCTATACTTGGCTGGTTCTCCCTCCTGCTACTCTCAAATGTAGCTATACTAGACTGGTTCTCCCTGCTCCTCCTCTTTAATGTAGCTGTACTAGACTGGTTCTCACTCCTCCTCTCTAATGTAGCTATACAAGACTTGTTCTACCTCCTCCTCCTCCTCTCTAATGTATCTATTCTACAATGGTTCTCCCTCCGCCTCCTCTCTAATGTAGCTGTACTCGACTGGTTCTCCCTCCTCCTCCTCTCTAATGTATCTATGCTTGACTGGTTCTCCCTCCTCCTCTCTAATGTATCTATACTAGACTGGTTTTCCCTCCTCCTCCTCTTTAATGTAGCTGCACTAGACTGGTTCTCCCTCCTGCTCCTCTCTAATGTTGCTATACTTGACTGGTGGTTCTCCATCCTCCTCCTCTCTAATTGAGATATATTAGACTGGTTCTCCCTCCTCCTCCTCTCTAATGTAGCTGTACTAGACTGTTTCTCCCTCCTCCTCTCTAATGTATCTATAATAGACTGGTTCACGCTCGTCCTCCTCTTTAATGTAGCTTTACTAGACTGTTTCTACCTCCTCCTCTCTAATGTATCTATACTAGACTGGTTCTCCCTCCTCCTCCTCTCTAATGAAGCTATACTAGACTGGTTCTCCCTCCTCCTCTCTAATGTATCTATACTATACTGGTTCTCCCGTCTCCTCCTCTCTAGTGTATCTATACTAGACTGGTTGTCCCTCATCCTCCTCTCGAATGTAGCATTACTAGACTGCTTCTCCCTCCTCCTCCTCTCTAATGTATCTATACTAGGCTTCTTCTCCCTCCTCCTCCTCTCTAATGTATCCATACTACACTGGTTCTCCCTCCTGCTACTCTCAAATGTAGCTATACTAGACTGGTTCTCACTGCTCCTCCTCTTTAATGTAGCTGTACTAGACTGGTTCTTCATCCTCCTCCTCTCTAATGTAGCTGCACAAGACTTGTTCTCCCTCCTGCTCCTCTCTAATGTAGCTGTACTCGACTGGTTCTCCCTCCTCCTCCTCTCTAATGTTGCTATACTAGACTTGTTCTCCCTCCTCCTCCTCTCTAATGTATCTATAATTCACTGGTTCTCCCTCCGCCTCCTCTCTAATGTAGCTGTATTCAACTGGTTCTCCCTCCTCCTCCTCTCTAATGTATCTATGCTTCACTGGTTCTCCTTCCTCCTCTCTAATGTAGCTATACTAGACTGGTTCTCCCTCATCCTCCTCTCTAATGTATCTATGCTAGACTGGTTTTCCATACTCCTCCTCTCTAATTTATCTATACCAGACTGGTTGTCCCTCCTCCTCCTCTCTAATGTATCTATACTAGACTGGTTCTCCCTCCTCCTCCTCTCTAATGTATCTATACTAGACGGGTTCTCCCTCCTCCTCCTCTCTAATGTATCTATACTAGACTGGTTCTCGCTCCTCCTCCTCTTTTATGTAGCTGTACTAGACTGGTTCTCCCTCCTCCTCCTCTCTAATGTAGCTGTACTACAATGGTTCTGCCTCCTCATTCCTCTCTAATGTAGCTATACTAGACTGGTTCTCCCTCCTCCACTCTCATGTAGCTGTACTAGACTGGTTCTCCCTCCTCCTCCTCTCTAATGTATCTATACTAGACTGGTTCTCAATCCTCCTCTCTAATGTTGCTTTACTAGACTGGTTCTCCCTCCTCCTCTTTAATGTAGCATTACTAGACTGGTTTTCCCTCCTCCTCCTCTCTAATGTAGCTATACTAGACGTGTTCTCCCTCCTCCTCCTCTCTGATGTATCTATACTACACTGGTTCTCCATCCGCCTCCTCTCTAATGGAGCTGTACTCGACTGGTTCTCCCTCCTCCTCCTCTCTAATGTATCTACGCTTCACTGGTTCTCCCTCCTCCTCTCTAATGTAGCTATACTAGACTGGTTCTCCCTCCTCCTCCTCTTTCTTGTAGCTATTCTATACTGGTTCTCCCTCCTCCTCCTCTCCAATATATCTATACTAGACTGGTTCTCCCTCCTCCTCTCTCATGTATTAGACTGCTTCTACCTCCTCCTCTCTAATGTAGCTGTACTAGACAGGATGTAAGTCGCTCTGGATAAGAGCGTCTGCCAAATGACTTTAATGTAAATGTAAATCTCCCTCCTCCTCCTCTCTAATTTATATATACGGGACTGGTTTTCCCCCCTGCTCCTCCTCTCTAATGTAGCTATACAAGACTGGTTCTCCCTCCTTCTCCTCTCTAATGTAGCTGTACTAGACTGGGACTCCCTCCTCCTCTCTAATGTAGCTGTACTAGACTGGTTATCCCTCCTTCTACTATCTAATGTATCTATACTATACTGGTTTTCCCTCCTCCTCCTCTATTATGTAGCTGTTCTAGACTGGTTCTCCCTCCTCCTCCTGTCTAATGTAGCTATACTAGAATGGTTCTCCCTCCCCCTCCTCTCTAATGTTGCTTTACTAGACTGGTTCTCCCTCCTCCTCTTTAATGTAGCATTACTAGACTGGTTCTCCCTCCTCCTCCTCTTTAATGTAGCATTACTAGACTGGTTTTCACTCCACCTCTCTAATGTATCTATACTTGACTGTTTCTCCCTCCTCCGCCTCTTTAATGTAGCTTTACTAGACTGGTGTTCACTCCTCCTCCTACTTTCTAATGTAGCTGTACTAGACTTGTTCTCCCTCCTCCTACTCTCTAATGTAGCTGTACTAGACTGGTTCTCCCTCCTCCTCCTCTCTATTGTAGCTATACCCGACTGGTTCTCCCTCCTCCTCCTCTCTAACGTATCTATACTAGACTGGTTCTCCCTCCTCCTCCTCTTTCATGTAGCTGTACTCGACTGGTTCTCCCTCCTCCTCCTCCTCTCTAATGTATCTATACTGGACTGGTTCTACCTCCTTCTCCTCTCTAATGTATCTATGCTAGACTGGTTTTCCATCCTCCTCCTCTCTAATTTATCTATACTAGACTAGTTGTCCCTCCTCCTCCTCTCTAATGTATATATACTAGACTGGTTCTCCCTCCTCCTCCTCTCTAATGTATCTATACTAGACGGGTTCTCCCTCCTCCTCCTCTCTAATGTATCTATACAAGACTGGTTTTCCCTCCTCTTTTATGTAGCTGTACTAGACTGGTTCTCCCTCCTCCTCCTCTCTATTGTAGCTGTACTAGACTGGTTCTGCCTCCTCCTCCTCTCTAATGTAGCTATACTAGACTGGTTCTCCCTCCTCATCTCTCATGTAGCTGTACTCGACTGGTTTTCCCTCCTCTCTTATGAAGCTGTACTAAACTGGTTCTCCCTCCTCCTGCTCTCTAATGTATCTATACAAGACTGGTTCTCAATCCTCCTCTCTAATGTTAATTTACTAGACTGGTTCTCCCTCCTCCTCCTCTCTATTGTTGCTATACTAGACTTGTTCTCCCTCCTCCTCCTCTCTAAAGTATCTATACTTCACTGGTTCTCCCTCCGCCTCCTCTCTAATGTAGCTGTATTCGACTGGTTCTCCCTCCTCCTCCTCTCTAATGTATCTATGCTTCACTGGTTCTCATTCCTCCTCTCTAATGTAGCTATACTAGACTGGTTCTCCCTCCTCCTCCTCTCTAATGTATCAATGCTAGACTGGTTTTCCATACTACTCCTCTCTAATTTATCTATACTAGACTGGTTGTCCCTCCTCCTCCTCTCTAATGTATATATACTAGACTGGTTCTCCCTCCTCCTCCTCTCTAATGTATCTATACTAGACGGGTTCTCCCTCCTCCTCCTCTCTAATGTATCTATACTAGACTGGTTTTCCCTCCTCTTTTATGTAGCTGTACTAGACTGGTTCTCCCTCCTCCTCCTCTCTATTGTAGCTGTACTAGACTGGTTCTGCCTCATCCTCCTCTCTAATGTAGCTATACTAGACTGGTTCTCCCTCCTCATCTCTCATGTAGCTGTACTCGACTGGTTTTCCCTCCTCTCTTATGAAGCTGTACTAGACTGGTTCTCCCTCCTCCTGCTCTCTAATGTATCTATACAAGACTCGTTCTCAATCCTCCTCTCTAATGTTGCTTTACTAGACTGGTTATCCCTCCTCCTCTTTATTGTAGCATTACTAGACTGGTTCTCCCTCCTCCTCCTCTCTATTGTTGCTATACTAGACTTGTTCTCCCTCCTCCTCCTCTCTAAAGTATCTATACTTCACTGGTTCTCCCTCCGCCTCCTCTCTAATGTAGCTATACTAGACTGGTTCTCCCTCCTCCTCCTCTCTAATGTATCAATGCTAGACTGGTTTTCCATACTACTCCTCTCTAATTTATCTATACTAGACTGGTTGTCCCTCCTCCTCCTCTCTAATGTATCTATACTAGACTGGTTCCCCCTCCTCCTCCTCCTCTCTAATGTATCTATACTGGACTGGTTCTACCTCCTTCTCCTCTCTAATGTATCTATGCTAGACTGGTTTTCCATCCTCCTCTCTAATTTATCTATACTAGACTAGTTGTCCCTCCTCCTCCTCTCTAATGTATATATACTAGACGGGTTCTCCCTCCTCCTCCTCTCTAATGTATCTATACTAGACTGGTTTTCCCTCCTCCTCCTCTTTTATGTAGCTGTACTAGACTGGTTCTCCCTCCTCCTCCTCTCTAATGTAGCTGTACTAGACTGGATCTGCCTCCTCCTCCTCTCTAATGTAGCTATACTAGACTGGTTCTCCCTCCTCATCTCTCATGTAGCTGTACTCGACTGGTTTTCCCTCCTCCTCTCTTATGAAGCTGTACTAGACTGGTTCTCACTCCTCCTGCTCTCTAATGTATCTATACAAGACTGATTCTCAATCCTCCTCTCTAATGTTGCTTTACTAGACTGGTTCTCCCTCCTCCTCTTTATTGTAGCATTACTAGACTGGTTCTCCCTCCTCCTCCTCTCTATTGTTGCTATACTAGACTTGTTCTCCCTCCTCCTCCTCTCTAATGTATCTATACTTCACTGGTTCTCCCTCCGCCTCCTCTCTAATGTAGCTGTATTCGACTGGTTCTCCCTCCTCCTCCTCTCTAATGTATCTATGCTTCACTGGTTCTCATTCCTCCTCTCTAATGTAGCTATACTAGACTGGTTCTCCCTCCTCCTCCTCTCTAATGTATCAATGCTAGACTGGTTTTCCATACTACTCCTCTCTAATGTATCTATACTAGACTGGTTTTCCCTCCTCTTTTATGTAGCTGTACTAGACTGGTTCTCCCTCCTCCTCCTCTCTATTGTAGCTGTACTAGACTGGTTCTGCCTCCTCCTCCTCTCTAATGTATCTATACTAGACTGGTTCCCCCTCCTCCTCCTCCTCTCTAATGTATCTATACTGGACTGGTTCTACCTCCTTCTCCTCTCTAATGTATCTATGCTAGACTGGTTTTCCATCCTCCTCTCTAATTTATCTATACTAGACTAGTTGTCCCTCCTCCTCCTCTCTAATGTATATATACTAGACGGGTTCTCCCTCCTCCTCCTCTCTAATGTATCTATACTAGACTGGTTTTCCCTCCTCCTCCTCTTTTATGTAGCTGTACTAGACTGGTTCTCCCTCCTCCTCCTCTCTAATGTAGCTGTACTAGACTGGATCTGCCTCCTCCTCCTCTCTAATGTAGCTATACTAGACTGGTTCTCCCTCCTCATCTCTCATGTAGCTGTACTCGACTGGTTTTCCCTCCTCCTCTCTTATGAAGCTGTACTAGACTGGTTCTCACTCCTCCTGCTCTCTAATGTATCTATACAAGACTGATTCTCAATCCTCCTCTCTAATGTTGCTTTACTAGACTGGTTCTCCCTCCTCCTCTTTATTGTAGCATTACTAGACTGGTTCTCCCTCCTCCTCCTCTCTATTGTTGCTATACTAGACTTGTTCTCCCTCCTCCTCCTCTCTAATGTATCTATACTTCACTGGTTCTCCCTCCGCCTCCTCTCTAATGTAGCTGTATTCGACTGGTTCTCCCTCCTCCTCCTCTCTAATGTATCTATGCTTCACTGGTTCTCATTCCTCCTCTCTAATGTAGCTATACTAGACTGGTTCTCCCTCCTCCTCCTCTCTAATGTATCAATGCTAGACTGGTTTTCCATACTACTCCTCTCTAATGTATCTATACTAGACTGGTTTTCCCTCCTCTTTTATGTAGCTGTACTAGACTGGTTCTCCCTCCTCCTCCTCTCTATTGTAGCTGTACTAGACTGGTTCTGCCTCCTCCTCCTCTCTAATGTAGCTATACTAGACTGGTTCTCCCTCCTCATCTCTCATGTAGCTGTACTCGACTGGTTTTCCCTCCTCTCTTATGAAGCTGTACTAGACTGGTTCTCCCTTCTCCTGCTCTCTAATGTATCTATACAAGACTGGTTCTCAATCCTCCTCTCTAATGTTGCTTTACTAGACTGGTTCTCCCTCCTCCTCTTTATTGTAGCATTACTAGACTGGTTCTCCCTCCTCCTCCTCTCTATTGTTGCTATACTAGACTTGTTCTCCCTCCTCCTCCTCTCTAAAGTATCTATACTTCACTGGTTCTCCCTCCGCGTCCTCTCTAATGTAGCTGTATTCGACTGGTTCTCCCTCCTCCTCCTCTCTAATGTATCTATGCTTCACTGGTTCTCATTCCTCCTCTCTAATGTAGCTATACTAGACTGGTTCTCCCTCCTCCTCCTCTCTAATGTATCAATGCTAGACTGGTTTTCCATACTACTCCTCTCTAATTTATCTATACTAGACTGGTTGTCCCTCCTCCTCCTCTCTAATGTATCTATACTAGACTGGTTCTCCCTCCTCCTCCTCTCTAATGTATCTACGCTTCACTGGTTCTCCCTCCTCCTCTCTAATGTAGCTATACTAGACTGGTTCTCCCTCCTCCTCCTCTTTCATGTAGCTATTCTAGACTGGTTCTCCCTCCTCCTCCTCTCCAATATATCTATACTAGACTGGTTCTCCCTCCTCCTCTCTCATGTATTAGACTGCTTCTACCTCCTCCTCTCTAATGTAGCTGTACTAGACAGGATCTCCCTCCTCCTCCTCTCTAATTTATATATACGAGACTGGTTTTCCCCCCTCCTCCTCCTCTCTAATGTAGCTGTACTAGACTGGTTCTCCCTCCTCCTCCTCTCTAATGTAGCTATACTAGACTGGTTCTCCCTCCTCCTCCTCTCTAATGTAGCTACTCTAGACTGGTTCTCCCTCCTCCTCCTCTCTAATGTAACAATACAAGACTGGTTCCCCCTCCTCCTCCTCCTCTCTAATGTATCTATACTGGACTGGTTCTACCTCCTTCTCCTCTCTAATGTATCTATGCTTCACTGGTTCTCATTCCTCCTCTCTAATGTATCTATACAAGACTGGTTCTCAATCCTCCTCTCTAATGTTGCTTTACTAGACTGGTTCTCCCTCCTCCTCCTCTCTATTGTTGCTATACTAGACTTGTTCTCCCTCCTCCTCCTCTCTAAAGTATCTATACTTCACTGGTTCTCCCTCCGCCTCCTCTCTAATGTAGCTGTATTCGACTGGTTCTCCCTCCTCCTCCTCTCTAATGTATCTATGCTTCACTGGTTCTCATTCCTCCTCTCTAATGTAGCTATACTAGACTGGTTCTCCCTCCTCCTCCTCTCTAATGTATCAATGCTAGACTGGTTTTCCATACTACTCCTCTCTAATTTATCTATACTAGACTGGTTGTCCCTCCTCCTCCTCTCTAATGTATATATACTAGACTGGTTCTCCCTCCTCCTCCTCTCTAATGTATCTATACTAGACGGGTTCTCCCTCCTCCTCCTCTCTAATGTATCTATACTAGACTGGTTTTCCCTCCTCTTTTATGTAGCTGTACTAGACTGGTTCTCCCTCCTCCTCCTCTCTATTGTAGCTGTACTAGACTGGTTCTGCCTCATCCTCCTCTCTAATGTAGCTATACTAGACTGGTTCTCCCTCCTCATCTCTCATGTAGCTGTACTCGACTGGTTTTCCCTCCTCTCTTATGAAGCTGTACTAGACTGGTTCTCCCTCCTCCTGCTCTCTAATGTATCTATACAAGACTGGTTCTCAATCCTCCTCTCTAATGTTGCTTTACTAGACTGGTTATCCCTCCTCCTCTTTATTGTAGCATTACTAGACTGGTTCTCCCTCCTCCTCCTCTCTATTGTTGCTATACTAGACTTGTTCTCCCTCCTCCTCCTCTCTAAAGTATCTATACTTCACTGGTTCTCCCTCCGCCTCCTCTCTAATGTAGCTATACTAGACTGGTTCTCCCTCCTCCTCCTCTCTAATGTATCAATGCTAGACTGGTTTTCCATACTACTCCTCTCTAATTTATCTATACTAGACTGGTTGTCCCTCCTCCTCCTCTCTAATGTATCTATACTAGACTGGTTCCCCCTCCTCCTCCTCCTCTCTAATGTATCTATACTGGACTGGTTCTACCTCCTTCTCCTCTCTAATGTATCTATGCTAGACTGGTTTTCCATCCTCCTCTCTAATTTATCTATACTAGACTAGTTGTCCCTCCTCCTCCTCTCTAATGTATATATACTAGACGGGTTCTCCCTCCTCCTCCTCTCTAATGTATCTATACTAGACTGGTTTTCCCTCCTCCTCCTCTTTTATGTAGCTGTACTAGACTGGTTCTCCCTCCTCCTCCTCTCTAATGTAGCTGTACTAGACTGGATCTGCCTCCTCCTCCTCTCTAATGTAGCTATACTAGACTGGTTCTCCCTCCTCATCTCTCATGTAGCTGTACTCGACTGGTTTTCCCTCCTCCTCTCTTATGAAGCTGTACTAGACTGGTTCTCACTCCTCCTGCTCTCTAATGTATCTATACAAGACTGATTCTCAATCCTCCTCTCTAATGTTGCTTTACTAGACTGGTTCTCCCTCCTCCTCTTTATTGTAGCATTACTAGACTGGTTCTCCCTCCTCCTCCTCTCTATTGTTGCTATACTAGACTTGTTCTCCCTCCTCCTCCTCTCTAATGTATCTATACTTCACTGGTTCTCCCTCCGCCTCCTCTCTAATGTAGCTGTATTCGACTGGTTCTCCCTCCTCCTCCTCTCTAATGTATCTATGCTTCACTGGTTCTCATTCCTCCTCTCTAATGTAGCTATACTAGACTGGTTCTCCCTCCTCTTTTATGTAGCTGTACTAGACTGGTTCTCCCTCCTCCTCCTCTCTATTGTAGCTGTACTAGACTGGTTCTGCCTCCTCCTCCTCTCTAATGTAGCTATACTAGACTGGTTCTCCCTCCTCATCTCTCATGTAGCTGTACTCGACTGGTTTTCCCTCCTCTCTTATGAAGCTGTACTAGACTGGTTCTCCCTTCTCCTGCTCTCTAATGTATCTATACAAGACTGGTTCTCAATCCTCCTCTCTAATGTTGCTTTACTAGACTGGTTCTCCCTCCTCCTCTTTATTGTAGCATTACTAGACTGGTTCTCCCTCCTCCTCCTCTCTATTGTTGCTATACTAGACTTGTTCTCCCTCCTCCTCCTCTCTAAAGTATCTATACTTCACTGGTTCTCCCTCCGCCTCCTCTCTAATGTAGCTGTATTCGACTGGTTCTCCCTCCTCCTCCTCTCTAATGTATCTATGCTTCACTGGTTCTCATTCCTCCTCTCTAATGTAGCTATACTAGACTGGTTCTCCCTCCTCCTCCTCTCTAATGTATCAATGCTAGACTGGTTTTCCATACTACTCCTCTCTAATTTATCTATACTAGACTGGTTGTCCCTCCTCCTCCTCTCTAATGTATCTATACTAGACTGGTTCTCCCTCCTCCTCCTCTCTAATGTATCTACGCTTCACTGGTTCTCCCTCCTCCTCTCTAATGTAGCTATACTAGACTGGTTCTCCCTCCTCCTCCTCTTTCATGTAGCTATTCTAGACTGGTTCTCCCTCCTCCTCCTCTCCAATATATCTATACTAGACTGGTTCTCCCTCCTCCTCCTCTCTAATGTATCTACGCTTCACTGGTTCTCCCTCCTCCTCTCTAATGTAGCTATACTAGACTGGTTCTCCCTCCTCCTCCTCTTTCATGTAGCTATTCTAGACTGGTTCTCCCTCCTCCTCCTCTCTAATGTATCTACGCTTCACTGGTTCTCCCTCCTCCTCTCTAATGTAGCTGTACTAGACAGGATCTCCCTCCTCCTCCTCTCTAATTTATATATACGAGACTGGTTTTCCCCCCTCCTCCTCCTCTCTAATGTAGCTGTACTAGACTGGTTCTCCCTCCTCCTCCTCTCTAATGTAGCTATACTAGACTGGTTCTCCCTCCTCCTCCTCTCTAATGTAGCTACTCTAGACTGGTTCTCCCTCCTCCTCCTCTCTAATGTAACAATACAAGACTGGTTCCCCCTCCTCCTCCTCCTCTCTAATGTATCTATACTGGACTGGTTCTACCTCCTTCTCCTCTCTAATGTATCTATGCTAGACTGGTTTTCCATCCTCCTCCTCTCTAATTTATCTATACTAGACTAGTTGTCCCTCCTCCTCCTCTCTAATGTATATATACTAGACTGGTTCTCCCTCCTCCTCCTCTCTAATGTATCTATACTAGACGGGTTCTCCCTCCTCCTCCTCTCTAATGTATCTATACTAGACTGGTTTCCCTCCTCCTCCTCTTTTATGTAGCTGTACTAGACTGGTTCTCCCTCCTCCTCCTCTCTAATGTAGCTGTACTAGACTGGATCTGCCTCCTCCTCCTCTCTAATGTAGCTATACTAGACTGGTTCTCCCTCCTCATCTCTCATGTAGCTGTACTCGACTGGTTTTCCCTCCTCCTCTCTTATGAAGCTGTACTAGACTGGTTCTCACTCCTCCTGCTCTCTAATGTATCTATACAAGACTGGTTCTCAATCCTCCTCTCTAATGTTGCTTTACTAGACTGGTTCTCCCTCCTCCTCTTTATTGTAGCATTACTAGACTGGTTCTCCCTCCTCCTCCTCTCTATTGTTGCTATTACTAGACTTGTTCTCCCTCCTCCTCCTCTCTAATGTATCTATACTTCACTGGTTCTCCCTCCGCCTCCTCTCTAATGTATCTATGCTTCACTGGTTCTCATTCCTCCTCTCTAATGTAGCTATACTAGACTGGTTCTCCCTCCTCCTCCTCTCTAATGTATCAATGCTAGACTGGTTTTCCATACTACTCCTCTCTAATTTATCTATACTAGACTGGTTGTCCCTCCTCCTCCTCTCTAATGTATCTATACTAGACTGGTTCTCCCTCCTCCTCCTCTCTAATGTATCTATACTAGACGGGTTCTCCCTCCTCTTCCTCTCTAATGTATCTATACTAGACTGGTTTTCCCTCCTCCTCTTTTATGTAGCTGTACTAGACTGGTTCTCCCTCCTCCTCCTCTCTAATGTAGCTGTACTACAATGGTTTTGCCTCCTCCTCCTCTCTAATGTAGCTATACTAGACTGGTTCTCAATCCTACTCTCTAATGTTGCTTTACTAGACTGGTTCTCCCTCCTCCTCTTTAATGTAGCATTACTAGTCTGGTTTTCCCTCCTCCTCCTCTCTAATGTATCTATACTACACTGGTTCTCCCTCCGTCCTCCTCTCTAATGTAGCTGTACTCGACTGGTTCTCCCTCCTCCTCCTCTCTAATGTATCTACGCTTCACTGGTTCTCCCTCCTCCTCTCTAATGTAGCTATACTAGACTGGTTCTCCCTCCTCCTCCTCTTTCATGTAGCTATTCTAGACTGGTTCTCCCTCCTCCTCCTCTCCAATATATCTATACTAGACTGGTTCTCCCTCCTCCTCTCTCATGTATTAGACTGCTTCTTCCTCCTACTCTCTAATGTAGCTGTACTAGACAGGATCTCCCTCCTCCTCCTCTCTAATTTATATATACGAGACTGGTTTCCCCCCCTCCTCCTCCTGCTCTCTAATGTAGCTGTACTAGACTGGTTCTCCCTCCTCCTCTCTAATGTAGCTGTACTAGACTGGTTCTCCCTCCTCCTCCTCTTTTATGTAGCTGTTCTAGACTGGTTCTCCCTCCTCCTCCTCTCTAATGTAACAATACAATACTTGTTCCCCCTCCTTCTCCTCCTCTCTAATGTATCTATGCTATACTGGTTCTCCCTCCTCCTCCTCTATAATGTATCTATGCTTCACTGGTTCTCATTCCTCCTCTCTAATGTAGCTATACTAGACTGGTTCTCCCCCCTCCTCCTCTCTAATGTATCAATGCTAGACTGGTTTTCCATACTACTCCTCTCTAATTTATCTATACTAGACTGGTTGTCCCTCCTCCTCCTCTCTAATGTATCTATACTAGACTGGTTCTCCCTCCTCCTCCTCTCTAATGTAACAATACAATACTTGTTCCCCCTCCTTCTCCTCCTCTCTAATGTATCTATGCTATACTGGTTCTCCCTCCTCCTGCTCTCTAATGTATCTATACAAGACTGGTTCTCAATCCTCCTCTCTAATGTTGCTTTACTAGACTGGTTATCCCTCCTCCTCTTTATTGTAGCATTACTAGACTGGTTCTCCCTCCTCCTCCTCTCTATTGTTGCTATACTAGACTTGTTCTCCCTCCTCCTCCTCTCTAAAGTATCTATACTTCACTTGTTCTCCCTCCGCCTCCTCTCTAATGTAGCTATACTAGACTGGTTCTCCCTCCTCCTCCTCTCTAATGTATCAATGCTAGACTGGTTTTCCATACTACTCCTCTCTAATTTATCTATACTAGACTGGTTGTCCCTCCTCCTCCTCTCTAATGTATCTATACTAGACTGGTTCCCCCTCCTCCTCCTCCTCTCTAATGTATCTATACTGGACTGGTTCTACCTCCTTCTCCTCTCTAATGTATCTATGCTAGACTGGTTTTCCATCCTCCTCTCTAATTTATCTATACTAGACTAGTTGTCCCTCCTCCTCCTCTCTAATGTATATATACTAGACGGGTTCTCCCTCCTCCTCCTCTCTAATGTATCTATACTAGACTGGTTTTCCCTCCTCCTCCTCTTTTATGTAGCTGTACTAGACTGGTTCTCCCTCCTCCTCCTCTCTAATGTAGCTGTACTAGACTGGATCTGCCTCCTCCTCCTCTCTAATGTAGCTATACTAGACTGGTTCTCCCTCCTCATCTCTCATGTAGCTGTACTCGACTGGTTTTCCCTCCTCCTCTCTTATGAAGCTGTACTAGACTGGTTCTCACTCCTCCTGCTCTCTAATGTATCTATACAAGACTGATTCTCAATCCTCCTCTCTAATGTTGCTTTACTAGACTGGTTCTCCCTCCTCCTCTTTATTGTAGCATTACTAGACTGGTTCTCCCTCCTCCTCCTCTCTATTGTTGCTATACTAGACTTGTTCTCCCTCCTCCTCATCTCTAATGTATCTATACTTCACTGGTTCTCCCTCCGCCTCCTCTCTAATGTAGCTGTATTCGACTGGTTCTCCCTCCTCCTCCTCTCTAATGTATCTATGCTTCACTGGTTCTCATTCCTCATCTCTAATGTAGCTATACTAGACTGGTTCTCCCTCCTCCTCCTCTCTAATGTATCAATGCTAGACTGGTTTTCCATACTACTCCTCTCTAATGTATCTATACTAGACTGGTTTTCCCTCCTCTTTTATGTAGCTGTACTAGACTGGTTCTCCCTCCTCCTCCTCTCTATTGTAGCTGTACTAGACTGGTTCTGCCTCCTCCTCCTCTCTAATGTAGCTATACTAGACTGGTTCTCCCTCCTCATCTCTCATGTAGCTGTACTCGACTGGTTTTCCCTCCTCTCTTATGAAGCTGTACTAGACTGGTTCTCCCTTCTCCTGCTCTCTAATGTATCTATACAAGACTGGTTCTCAATCCTCCTCTCTAATGTTGCTTTACTAGACTGGTTCTCCCTCCTCCTCTTTATTGTAGCATTACTAGACTGGTTCTCCCTCCTCCTCCTCTCTATTGTTGCTATACTAGACTTGTTCTCCCTCCTCCTCCTCTCTAAAGTATCTATACTTCACTGGTTCTCCCTCCGCCTCCTCTCTAATGTAGCTGTATTCGACTGGTTCTCCCTCCTCCTCCTCTCTAATGTATCTATGCTTCACTGGTTTTCCATACTACTCCTCTCTAATGTAGCTATACTAGACTGGTTCTCCCTCCTCCTCCTCTCTAATGTATCAATGCTAGACTGGTTTTCCATACTACTCCTCTCTAATTTATCTATACTAGACTGGTTGTCCCTCCTCCTCCTCTCTAATGTATCTATACTAGACTGGTTCTCCCTCCTCCTCCTCTCTAATGTATCTACGCTTCACTGGTTCTCCCTCCTCCTCTCTAATGTAGCTATACTAGACTGGTTCTCCCTCCTCCTCCTCTTTCATGTAGCTATTCTAGACTGGTTCTCCCTCCTCCTCCTCTCCAATATATCTATACTAGACTGGTTCTCCCTCCTCCTCTCTCATGTATTAGACTGCTTCTACCTCCTCCTCTCTAATGTAGCTGTACTAGACAGGATCTCCCTCCTCCTCCTCTCTAATTTATATATACGAGACTGGTTTTCCCCCCTCCTCCTCCTCTCTAATGTAGCTGTACTAGACTGGTTCTCCCTCCTCCTCCTCTCTAATGTAGCTATACTAGACTGGTTCTCCCTCCTCCTCCTCTCTAATGTAGCTACTCTAGACTGGTTCTCCCTCCTCCTCCTCTCTAATGTAACAATACAAGACTGGTTCCCCCTCCTCCTCCTCCTCTCTAATGTATCTATACTGGACTGGTTCTACCTCCTTCTCCTCTCTAATGTATCTATGCTAGACTGGTTTTCCATCCTCCTCCTCTCTAATTTATCTATACTAGACTAGTTGTCCCTCCTCCTCCTCTCTAATGTATATATACTAGACTGGTTCTCCCTCCTCCTCCTCTCTAATGTATCTATACTAGACGGGTTCTCCCTCCTCCTCCTCTCTAATGTATCTATACTAGACTGGTTTCCCTCCTCCTCCTCTTTTATGTAGCTGTACTAGACTGGTTCTCCCTCCTCCTCCTCTCTAATGTAGCTGTACTAGACTGGATCTGCCTCCTCCTCCTCTCTAATGTAGCTATACTAGACTGGTTCGCCCTCCTCATCTCTCATGTAGCTGTACTCGACTGGTTTTCCCTCCTCCTCTCTTATGAAGCTGTACTAGACTGGTTCTCACTCCTCCTGCTCTCTAATGTATCTATACAAGACTGGTTCTCAATCCTCCTCTCTAATGTTGCTTTACTAGACTGGTTCTCCCTCCTCCTCTTTATTGTAGCATTACTAGACTGGTTCTCCCTCCTCCTCCTCTCTATTGTTGCTATTACTAGACTTGTTCTCCCTCCTCCTCCTCTCTAATGTATCTATACTTCACTGGTTCTCCCTCCGCCTCCTCTCTAATGTATCTATGCTTCACTGGTTCTCATTCCTCCTCTCTAATGTAGCTATACTAGACTGGTTCTCCCTCCTCCTCCTCTCTAATGTATCAATGCTAGACTGGTTTTCCATACTACTCCTCTCTAATTTATCTATACTAGACTGGTTGTCCCTCCTCCTCCTCTCTAATGTATCTATACTAGACTGGTTCTCCCTCCTCCTCCTCTCTAATGTATCTATACTAGACGGGTTCTCCCTCCTCTTCCTCTCTAATGTATCTATACTAGACTGGTTTTCCCTCCTCCTCTTTTATGTAGCTGTACTAGACTGGTTCTCCCTCCTCCTCCTCTCTAATGTAGCTGTACTACAATGGTTTTGCCTCCTCCTCCTCTCTAATGTAGCTATACTAGACTGGTTCTCAATCCTACTCTCTAATGTTGCTTTACTAGACTGGTTCTCCCTCCTCCTCTTTAATGTAGCATTACTAGTCTGGTTTTCCCTCCTCCTCCTCTCTAATGTATCTATACTACACTGGTTCTCCCTCCGTCCTCCTCTCTAATGTAGCTGTACTCGACTGGTTCTCCCTCCTCCTCCTCTCTAATGTATCTACGCTTCACTGGTTCTCCCTCCTCCTCTCTAATGTAGCTATACTAGACTGGTTCTCCCTCCTCCTCCTCTTTCATGTAGCTATTCTAGACTGGTTCTCCCTCCTCCTCCTCTCCAATATATCTATACTAGACTGGTTCTCCCTCCTCCTCTCTCATGTATTAGACTGCTTCTTCCTCCTACTCTCTAATGTAGCTGTACTAGACAGGATCTCCCTCCTCCTCCTCTCTAATTGATATATACGAGACTGGTTTTCCCCCCTCCTCCTCCTGCTCTCTAATGTAGCTGTACTAGACTGGTTCTCCCTCCTCCTCTCTAATGTAGCTGTACTAGACTGGTTCTCCCTCCTCCTCCTCTTTTATGTAGCTGTTCTAGACTGGTTCTCCCTCCTCCTCCTCTCTAATGTAACAATACAATACTTGTTCCCCCTCCTTCTCCTCCTCTCTAATGTATCTATGCTATACTGGTTCTCCCTCCTCCTCCTCTCTAATGTATCTATGCTTCACTGGTTCTCATTCCTCCTCTCTAATGTAGCTATACTAGACTGGTTCTCCCTCCTCCTCCTCTCTAATGTATCAATGCTAGACTGGTTTTCCATACTACTCCTCTCTAATTTATCTATACTAGACTGGTTATCCCTCCTCCTCCTCTCTAATGTATCTATACTAGACTGGTTCTCCCTCCTCCTCCTCTCTAATGTATCTATACTAGACGGGTTCTCCCTCCTCCTCCTCTCTAATGTATCTATACTAGACTGGTTTTCCCTCCTCCTCTTTTATGTAGCTGTACTAGACTGGTTCTCCCTCCTCCTCCTCTCTAATGTAGCTGTACTACAATGGTTCTGCCTCCTCCTCCTCTCTAATGTAGCTATACTAGACTGGTTCTCAATCCTACTCTCTAATGTTGCTTTACTAGACTGGTTCTCCCTCCTCCTCTTTAATGTAGCATTACTAGACTGGTTTTCCCTCCTCCTCCTCTCTAATGTATCTATACTACACTGGTTCTCCCTCCGTCCTCCTCTCTAATGTAGCTGTACTCGACTGGTTCTCCCTCCTCCTCCTCTCTAATGTATCTACGCTTCACTGGTTCTCCCTCCTCCTCTCTAATGTAGCTATACTAGACTGGTTCTCCCTCCTCCTCCTCTTTCATGTAGCTATTCTAGACTGGTTCTCCCTCCTCCTCCTCTCCAATATATCTATACTAGACTGGTTCTCCCTCCTCCTCTCTCATGTATTAGACTGCTTCTTCCACCTACTCTCTAATGTAGCTGTACTAGACAGGATCTCCCTCCTCCTCCTCTCTAATTTATATATACGAGACTGGTTTTCCCCCCTCCTCCTCCTCCTCTCTAATGTAGCTGTACTAGACTGGTTCACCCTCCTCCTCTCTAATGTAGCTGTACTAGACTGGTTCTCCCTCCTCCTCCTCTTTTATGTAGCTGTTCTAGACTGGTTCTCCCTCCTCCTCCTCTCTAATGTAACAATACAAGACTGGTTCCCCCTCCTTCTCCTCCTCTCTAATGTATCTATGCTATACTGGTTCTCCCTCCCCCTCCTCTCTAATGTTTCTGTACTAGACTGGTTCTCCCTCCTCCTCCTCTCTAATGTATCTATACTAGACTAGTTCTCAATCCTCCTCTCTAATGTTGCTTTATTAGACTGGTTCTCCCTCCTCCTCTTTAATGTAGCATTACTAGACTGGTTCTCCCTCCGCCTCCTCTTTAATGTAGCATTACTAGACTGGTTTTCACTCCACCTCTCTAATGTATCTATACTTGACTGTTTCTCCCTCCTCCGCCTCTTTAATGTAGCTTTACTAGACTGGTGTTCACTCCTCCTCCTACTTTCTAATGTAGCTGTACTAGACTTGTTCTCCCTCCTCCTACTCTCTAATGTAGCTGTACTAGACTGGTTCTCCCTCCTCCTCCTCTCTAACGTATCTATACTAGACTGGTTCTCCCTCCTCCTCCTCTTTCATGTAGCTGTACTCGACTGGTTCTCCCTCCTCCTCCTCCTCTCTAATGTATCTATTCTGGACTGGTTCTACCTCCTTCTCCTATCTAATGTATCTATGCTAGACTGGTTTTCCATCCTCCTCCTCTCTAATTTATCTATACTAGACTAGTTGTCCCTCCTCCTCCTCTCTAATGTATCTATACTAGACTGGTTCTCCCTCCTCCTCCTCTCTAATGTATCTATACTAGACGGGTTCTCCCTCCTCCTCCTCTCTAATGTATCTATACTAGACTGGTTTTCCCTCCTCCTCCTCTTTTATGTAGCTGTACTAGACTGGTTCTCCCTCCTCCTCCTCTCTAATGTAGCTGTACTAGACTGGTTCTGCCTCCTCCTCCTCTCTAATGTAGCTATACTAGACTGGTTCTCCCTCCTCATCTCTCATGTAGCTGTACTCGACTGGTTTTCCCTCCTCCTCTCTTATGAAGCTGTACTAGACTGGTTCTCACTCCTCCTGCTCTCTAATGTATCTATACAAGACTGGTTCTCAATCCTCCTCTCTAATGTTGCTTTACTAGACTGGTTCTCCCTCCTCCTCTTTATTGTAGCATTACTAGACTGGTTCTCCCTCCTCCTCCTCTCTATTGTTGCTATACTTCACTGGTTCTCCCTCCGCCTCCTCTCTAATGTAGCTGTATTCGACTGGTTCTCCCTCCTCCTCCTCTCTAATGTATCTATGCTTCACTGGTTCTCATTCCTCCTCTCTAATGTAGCTATACTAGACTGGTTCTCCCTCCTCCTCTCTAATATATCAATGCTAGACTGGTTTTCCATACTACTCCTCTCTAATTTATCTATACTAGACTGGTTTTCCCCCCTCCTCCTCCTCCTCTCTAATGTAGCTGTACTAGACTGGTTCACCCTCCTCCTCTCTAATGTAGCTGTACTAGACTGGTTCTCCCTCCTCCTCCTCTTTTATGTAGCTGTTCTAGACTGGTTCTCCCTCCTCCTCCTCTCTAATGTAACAATACAAGACTTGTTCCCCCTCCTTCTCCTCCTCTCTAATGTATCTATGCTATACTGGTTCTCCCTCCCCCTCCTCTCTAATGTTTCTGTACTAGACTGGTTCTCCCTCCTCCTCCTCTCTAATGTATCTATACTAGACTAGTTCTCAATCTTCCTCTCTAATGTTGCTTTATTAGACTGGTTCTCCCTCCTCCTCTTTAATGTAGCATTACTAGACTGGTTCTCCCTCCGCCTCCTCTTTAATGTAGCATTACTAGACTGGTTTTCACTCCACCTCTCTAATGTATCTATACTTGACTGTTTCTCCCTCCTCCGCCTCTTTAATGTAGCTTTACTAGACTGGTGTTCACTCCTCCTCCTACTTTCTAATGTAGCTGTACTAGACTTGTTCTCCCTCCTCCTACTCTCTAATGTAGCTGTACTAGACTGGTTCTCCCTCCTCCTCCTCTCTAACGTATCTATACTAGACTGGTTCTCCCTCCTCCTCCTCTTTCATGTAGCTGTACTCGACTGGTTCTCCCTCCTCCTCCTCCTCTCTAATGTATCTATTCTGGACTGGTTCTACCTCCTTCTCCTATCTAATGTATCTATGCTAGACTGGTTTTCCATCCTCCTCCTCTCTAATTTATCTATACTAGACTAGTTGTCCCTCCTCCTCCTCTCTAATGTATCTATACTAGACTGGTTCTCCCTCCTCCTCCTCTCTAATGTATCTATACTAGACGGGTTCTCCCTCCTCCTCCTCTCTAATGTATCTATACTAGACTGGTTTTCCCTCCTCCTCCTCTTTTATGTAGCTGTACTAGACTGGTTCTCCCTCCTCCTCCTCTCTAATGTAGCTGTACTAGACTGGTTCTGCCTCCTCCTCCTCTCTAATGTAGCTATACTAGACTGGTTCTCCCTCCTCATCTCTCATGTAGCTGTACTCGACTGGTTTTCCCTCCTCCTCTCTTATGAAGCTGTACTAGACTGGTTCTCACTCCTCCTGCTCTCTAATGTATCTATACAAGACTGGTTCTCAATCCTCCTCTCTAATGTTGCTTTACTAGACTGGTTCTCCCTCCTCCTCTTTATTGTAGCATTACTAGACTGGTTCTCCCTCCTCCTCCTCTCTATTGTTGCTATACTTCACTGGTTCTCCCTCCGCCTCCTCTCTAATGTAGCTGTATTCGACTGGTTCTCCCTCCTCCTCCTCTCTAATGTATCTATGCTTCACTGGTTCTCATTCCTCCTCTCTAATGTAGCTATACTAGACTGGTTCTCCCTCCTCCTCCTCTCTAATATATCAATGCTAGACTGGTTTTCCATACTACTCCTCTCTAATTTATCTATACTAGACTGGTTTTCCCTCCTCCTCTTTTATGTAGCTGTACTAGACTGGTTCTCCCTCCTCCTCCTCTCTAATGTAGCTGTACTACAATGGTTCTGCCTCCTCCTCCTCTCTAATGTATCTATGCTAGACTGGTTCTCCCTCCTCCTCCTCTCTAATGCAGCTGTACTATACTGGTTCTCCCTCCTCCTCCTTTTTAATGTAGCATTACTAGACTGGTTTTCACTCCACCTCTCTAATGTATCTATACTTGACTGTTTCTCCATCCTCCGCCTCTTTAATGTAGCTTTACTAGACTGGTGTTCACTCCTCCTCCTCCTCTCTCATGTAGCTGTACTAGACTGGTTCTCCCTCCTCCTCTCTAATGTAGCTGTACTAGACTGGTTCTCCCTCCTCCTCTCTAATGTAGCTGTACTAGACTGGTTATCCCTCCTTCTACTATCTAATGTATCTATACTAGACTGGTTTTCCCTCCTCCTCTTTTACGTAGCTGTTCTAGACTGGTTCTCCCTCCTCCTCCTCTCTAATGTAACAATACAAGACTGGTTCCCCCTCCTCCTCCTCCTCTCTAATGTATCTATGCTAGACTGGTTCTCCCTCCTCCTCCTCTCTATTGTAGCAATACCCGACTGGTTCTCCCTCCTCCTACTCTCTAATGTAGCTGTACTAGAATGGTTCTCCCTCCTCCTCCTCTCTATTGTAGCTATACCCGACTGGTTCTCCCTCCTCCTCCTCTCTAATGTATCTATACTAGACTGGTTCTCCCTCCCCCTCCTCTCTAATGTTTCTGTACTAGACTGGTTCTCCCTCCTCCTCCTCTCTAATGTATCTATACTAGACTAGTTCTCAATCTTCCTCTCTAATGTTGCTTTATTAGACTGGTTCTCCCTCCTCCTCTTTAATGTAGCATTACTAGACTGGTTCTCCCTCCGCCTCCTCTTTAATGTAGCATTACTAGACTGGTTTTCACTCCACCTCTCTAATGTATCTATACTTGACTGTTTCTCCCTCCTCCGCCTCTTTAATGTAGCTTTACTAGACTGGTGTTCACTCCTCCTCCTACTTTCTAATGTAGCTGTACTAGACTTGTTCTCCCTCCTCCTACTCTCTAATGTAGCTGTACTAGACTGGTTCTCCCTCCTCCTCCTCTCTAACGTATCTATACTAGACTGGTTCTCCCTCCTCCTCCTCTTTCATGTAGCTGTACTCGACTGGTTCTCCCTCCTCCTCCTCCTCTCTAATGTATCTATTCTGGACTGGTTCTACCTCCTTCTCCTATCTAATGTATCTATGCTAGACTGGTTTTCCATCCTCCTCCTCTCTAATTTATCTATACTAGACTAGTTGTCCCTCCTCCTCCTCTCTAATGTATCTATACTAGACTGGTTCTCCCTCCTCCTCCTCTCTAATGTATCTATACTAGACGGGTTCTCCCTCCTCCTCCTCTCTAATGTATCTATACTAGACTGGTTTTCCCTCCTCCTCCTCTTTTATGTAGCTGTACTAGACTGGTTCTCCCTCCTCCTCCTCTCTAATGTAGCTGTACTAGACTGGTTCTGCCTCCTCCTCCTCTCTAATGTAGCTATACTAGACTGGTTCTCCCTCCTCATCTCTCATGTAGCTGTACTCGACTGGTTTTCCCTCCTCCTCTCTTATGAAGCTGTACTAGACTGGTTCTCACTCCTCCTGCTCTCTAATGTATCTATACAAGACTGGTTCTCAATCCTCCTCTCTAATGTTGCTTTACTAGACTGGTTCTCCCTCCTCCTCTTTATTGTAGCATTACTAGACTGGTTCTCCCTCCTCCTCCTCTCTATTGTTGCTATACTTCACTGGTTCTCCCTCCGCCTCCTCTCTAATGTAGCTGTATTCGACTGGTTCTCCCTCCTCCTCCTCTCTAATGTATCTATGCTTCACTGGTTCTCATTCCTCCTCTCTAATGTAGCTATACTAGACTGGTTCTCCCTCCTCCTCCTCTCTAATATATCAATGCTAGACTGGTTTTCCATACTACTCCTCTCTAATTTATCTATACTAGACTGGTTTTCCCTCCTCCTCTTTTATGTAGCTGTACTAGACTGGTTCTCCCTCCTCCTCCTCTCTAATGTAGCTGTACTACAATGGTTCTGCCTCCTCCTCCTCTCTAATGTATCTATGCTAGACTGGTTCTCCCTCCTCCTCCTCTCTAATGCAGCTGTACTATACTGGTTCTCCCTCCTCCTCCTTTTTAATGTAGCATTACTAGACTGGTTTTCACTCCACCTCTCTAATGTATCTATACTTGACTGTTTCTCCATCCTCCGCCTCTTTAATGTAGCTTTTACTAGACTGGTGTTCACTCCTCCTCCTCCTCTCTCATGTAGCTGTACTAGACTGGTTCTCCCTCCTCCTCTCTAATGTAGCTGTACTAGACTGGTTCTCCCTCCTCCTCCTCTCTAATGTATCTATACTAGACTGGTTCTCCCTCCTCCTCTCTCATGTAGCTGTACTAGACTGGTTTTCCCTCCTCCTCTTTTATGTAGCTGTTCTAGACTGGTTCTCCCTCCTCCTCCTCTCTAATGTAACAATACAAGACTGGTTCCCCCTCCTCCTCCTCCTCTCTAATGTATCTATGCTAGACTGGTTCTCCCTCCTCCTCCTCTCTATTGTAGCTATACCCGACTGGTTCTCCCTCCTCCTACTCTCTAATGTAGCTGTACTAGAATGGTTCTCCCTCCTCCTCCTCTCTATTGTAGCTATACCCGACTGGTTCTCCCTCCTCCTCCTCTCTAATGTATCTATACTAGACTGGTTCTCCCTCCTCCTCCTCTTTCATGTAGCTGTACTGGACTGGTTCTACCTCCTCCTCCTCTCTAATGTATCTATACTAGACTGGTTTTCCCTCATCCTCCTCTTTTATGTAGCTGTACTAGACTGGTTCTGCCTCCTCCTCCTCTCTAATTTATCTATACTAGACTAGTTGTCCCTCCTCCTCCTCTCTAATGTATTTATACTAGACTGGTTCTCCCTCCTCCTCTTCTCTAATGTATCTATACTAGACGGGTTCTCCCTCCTCCTCTCTAATGTATCTATACTAGACTGGTTCTCCCTCCTCCTCTCTCATGTAGCTGTACTAGACTGGTTTTCCCTCCTCCTCTCTTATGAAGCTGTACTAGACTGGTTCTCCCTCCTCCTCCTCTCTAATGTATCTATACTAGACTGGTTCTCCCTCCTCCTCTCTCATGTAGCTGTACTAGACTGGTTTTCCCTCCTCCTCTTTTATGTAGCTGTTCTAGACTGGTTCTCCCTCCTCCTCCTCTCTAATGTAACAATACAAGACTGGTTCCCCCTCCTCCTCCTCCTCTCTAATGTATCTATGCTAGACTGGTTTTCCATACTACTCCTCTCTAATTTATCTATACTAGACTGGTTGTCCCTCCTCCTCCTCTCTAATGTATCTATACTAGACTGGTTCTCCCTCCTCCTCCTCTCTAATGTATCTATACTAGACTGGTTCTCCCTCCTCCTCTCTCATGTAGCTGTACTAGACTGGTTTTCCCTCCTCCTCTTTTATGTAGCTGTTCTAGACTGGTTCTCCCTCCTCCTCCTCTCTAATGTAACAATACAAGACTGGTTCCCCCTCCTCCTCCTCCTCTCTAATGTATCTATGCTAGACTGGTTTTCCATACTACTCCTCTCTAATTTATCTATACTAGACTGGTTCTCCCTCCTCCTCCTCTCTAATGTATCAATGCTAGACTGGTTTTCCATACTACTCCTCTCTAATTTATCTATACTAGACTGGTTGTCCCTCCTCCTCCTCTCTAATGTATCTATACTAGACTGGTTCTCCCTCCTCCTCCTCTCTAATGTATCTATACTAGACGGGTTCTCCCTCCTCCTCCTCTCTAATGTATCTATACTAGACTGGTTTTCCCTCCTCCTCCTCTTTTATGTAGCTGTACTAGACTGGTTCTCCCTCCTCCTCCTCTCTAATGTAGCTGTACTAGACTGGTTCTGCCTCCTCCTCCTCTCTAATGTAGCTATACTAGACTGGTTCTCCCTCCTCATCTCTCATGTAGCTGTACTCGACTGGTTTTCCCTCCTCCTCTCTTATGAAGCTGTACTAGACTGGTTCTCACTCCTCCTGCTCTCTAATGTATCTATACAAGACTGGTTCTCAATCCTCCTCTCTAATGTTGCTTTACTAGACTGGTTCTCCCTCCTCCTCTTTATTGTAGCATTACTAGACTGGTTCTCCCTCCTCCTCCTCTCTATTGTTGCTATACTTCACTGGTTCTCCCTCCGCCTCCTCTCTAATGTAGCTGTATTCGACTGGTTCTCCCTCCTCCTCCTCTCTAATGTATCTATGCTTCACTGGTTCTCATTCCTCCTCTCTAATGTAGCTATACTAGACTGGTTCTCCCTCCTCCTCCTCTCTAATATATCAATGCTAGACTGGTTTTCCATACTACTCCTCTCTAATTTATCTATACTAGACTGGTTTTCCCTCCTCCTCTTTTATGTAGCTGTACTAGACTGGTTCTCCCTCCTCCTCCTCTCTAATGTAGCTGTACTACAATGGTTCTGCCTCCTCCTCCTCTCTAATGTATCTATGCTAGACTGGTTCTCCCTCCTCCTCCTCTCTAATGCAGCTGTACTATACTGGTTCTCCCTCCTCCTCCTTTTTAATGTAGCATTACTAGACTGGTTTTCACTCCACCTCTCTAATGTATCTATACTTGACTGTTTCTCCATCCTCCGCCTCTTTAATGTAGCTTTACTAGACTGGTGTTCACTCCTCCTCCTCCTCTCTCATGTAGCTGTACTAGACTGGTTCTCCCTCCTCCTCTCTAATGTAGCTGTACTAGACTGGTTCTCCCTCCTCCTCTCTAATGTAGCTGTACTAGACTGGTTATCCCTCCTTCTACTATCTAATGTATCTATACTAGACTGGTTTTCCCTCCTCCTCTTTTACGTAGCTGTTCTAGACTGGTTCTCCCTCCTCCTCCTCTCTAATGTAACAATACAAGACTGGTTCCCCCTCCTCCTCCTCCTCTCTAATGTATCTATGCTAGACTGGTTCTCCCTCCTCCTCCTCTCTATTGTAGCAATACCCGACTGGTTCTCCCTCCTCCTACTCTCTAATGTAGCTGTACTAGAATGGTTCTCCCTCCTCCTCCTCTCTATTGTAGCTATACCCGACTGGTTCTCCCTCCTCCTCCTCTCTAATGTATCTATACTAGACTGGTTCTCCCTCCTCCTCCTCTTTCATGTAGCTGTACTGGACTGGTTCTACCTCCTCCTCCTCTCTAATGTATCTATACTAGACTGGTTTTCCCTCATCCTCCTCTTTTATGTAGCTGTACTAGTCTGGTTCTGCCTCCTCCTCCTCTCTAATTTATCTATACTAGACTAGTTGTCCCTCCTCCTCCTCTCTAATGTATTTATACTAGACTGGTTCTCCCTCCTCCTCTTCTCTAATGTATCTATACTAGACGGGTTCTCCCTCCTCCTCTCTAATGTATCTATACTAGACTGGTTCTCCCTCCTCCTCTCTCATGTAGCTGTACTAGACTGGTTTTCCCTCCTCCTCTCTTATGAAGCTGTACTAGACTGGTTCTCCCTCCTCCTCCTCTCTAATGTATCTATACTAGACTGGTTCTCCCTCCTCCTCTCTAATGTAGCTGTACTACAATGGTTCTGCCTCCTCCTCCTCTCTAATGTAGCTATACTAGACTGGTTCTCAATCCTACTCTCTAATGTTGCTTTACTAGACTGGTTCTCCCTCCTCCTCTTTAATATAGCATTACTAGACTGGTTTTCCCTCCTCCTCCTCTCTAATGTATCTATACTACACTGGTTCTCCCTCCGTCCTCCTCTCTAATGTAGCTGTACTCGACTGGTTCTCCCTCCTCCTCCTCTCTAATGTATCTACGCTTCACTGGTTCTCCCTCCTCCTCTCTAATGTAGCTATACTAGACTGGTTCTCCCTCCTCCTCCTCTTTCATGTAGCTATTCTAGACTGGTTCTCCCTCCTCCTCCTCTCCAATATATCTATACTAGACTGGTTCTCCCTCCTCCTCTCTCATGTATTAGACTGCTTCTTCCACCTACTCTCTAATGTAGCTGTACTAGACAGGATCTCCCTCCTCCTCCTCTCTAATTTATATATACGAGACTGGTTTTCCCCCCTCCTCCTCCTCCTCTCTAATGTAGCTGTACTAGACTGGTTCACCCTCCTCCTCTCTAATGTAGCTGTACTAGACTGGTTCTCCCTCCTCCTCCTCTTTTATGTAGCTGTCCTAGACTGGTTCTCCCTCCTCCTCCTCTCTAATGTAACAATACAAGACTGGTTCCCCCTCCTTCTCCTCCTCTCTAATGTATCTATGCTATACTGGTTCTCCCTCCCCCTCCTCTCTAATGTTTCTGTACTAGACTGGTTCTCCCTCCTCCTCCTCTCTAATGTATCTATACTAGACTAGTTCTCAATCCTCCTCTCTAATGTTGCTTTATTAGACTGGTTCTCCCTCCTCCTCTTTAATGTAGCATTACTAGACTGGTTCTCCCTCCGCCTCCTCTTTAATGTAGCATTACTAGACTGGTTTTCACTCCACCTCTCTAATGTATCTATACTTGACTGTTTCTCCCTCCTCCGCCTCTTTAATGTAGCTTTACTAGACTGGTGTTCACTCCTCCTCCTACTTTCTAATGTAGCTGTACTAGACTTGTTCTCCCTCCTCCTACTCTCTAATGTAGCTGTACTAGACTGGTTCTCCCTCCTCCTCCTCTCTAACGTATCTATACTAGACTGGTTCTCCCTCCTCCTCCTCTTTCATGTAGCTGTACTCGACTGGTTCTCCCTCCTCCTCCTCCTCTCTAATGTATCTATTCTGGACTGGTTCTACCTCCTTCTCCTATCTAATGTATCTATGCTAGACTGGTTTTCCATCCTCCTCCTCTCTAATTTATCTATACTAGACTAGTTGTCCCTCCTCCTCCTCTCTAATGTATCTATACTAGACTGGTTCTCCCTCCTCCTCCTCTCTAATGTATCTATACTAGACGGGTTCTCCCTCCTCCTCCTCTCTAATGTATCTATACTAGACTGGTTTTCCCTCCTCCTCCTCTTTTATGTAGCTGTACTAGACTGGTTCTCCCTCCTCCTCCTCTCTAATGTAGCTGTACTAGACTGGATCTGCCTCCTCCTCCTCTCTAATGTAGCTATACTAGACTGGTTCTCCCTCCTCATCTCTCATGTAGCTGTACTCGACTGGTTTTCCCTCCTCCTCTCTTATGAAGCTGTACTAGACTGGTTCTCACTCCTCCTGCTCTCTAATGTATCTATACAAGACTGGTTCTCAATCCTCCTCTCTAATGTTGCTTTACTAGACTGGTTCTCCCTCCTCCTCTTTATTGTAGCATTACTAGACTGGTTCTCCCTCCTCCTCCTCTCTATTGTTGCTATACTTCACTGGTTCTCCCTCCGCCTCCTCTCTAATGTAGCTGTATTCGACTGGTTCTCCCTCCTCCTCCTCTCTAATGTATCTATGCTTCACTGGTTCTCATTCCTCCTCTCTAATGTAGCTATACTAGACTGGTTCTCCCTCCTCCTCCTCTCTAATATATCAATGCTAGACTGGTTTTCCATACTACTCCTCTCTAATTTATCTATACTAGACTGGTTTTCCCCCCTCCTCCTCCTCCTCTCTAATGTAGCTGTACTAGACTGGTTCACCCTCCTCCTCTCTAATGTAGCTGTACTAGACTGGTTCTCCCTCCTCCTCCTCTTTTATGTAGCTGTTCTAGACTGGTTCTCCCTCCTCCTCCTCTCTAATGTAACAATACAAGACTGGTTCCCCCTCCTTCTCCTCCTCTCTAATGTATCTATGCTATACTGGTTCTCCCTCCCCCTCCTCTCTAATGTTTCTGTACTAGACTGGTTCTCCCTCCTCCTCCTCTCTAATGTATCTATACTAGACTAGTTCTCAATCCTCCTCTCTAATGTTGCTTTATTAGACTGGTTCTCCCTCCTCCTCTTTAATGTAGCATTACTAGACTGGTTCTCCCTCCACCTCCTCTTTAATGTAGCATTACTAGACTGGTTTTCACTCCACCTCTCTAATGTATCTATACTTGACTGTTTCTCCCTCCTCCGCCTCTTTGATGTAGCTTTACTAGACTGGTGTTCACTACTCCTCCTACTTTCTAATGTAGCTGTACTAGACTTGTTCTCCCTCCTCCTACTCTCTAATGTAGCTGTACTAGACTGGTTCTCCCTCCTCCTCCTCTCTAACGTATCTATACTAGACTGGTTCTCCCTCCTCCTCCTCTTTCATGTAGCTGTACTCGACTGGTTCTCCCTCCTCCTCCTCCTCTCTAATGTATCTATTCTGGACTGGTTCTACCTCCTTCTCCTATCTAATGTATCTATGCTAGACTGGTTTTCCATCCTCCTCCTCTCTAATTTATCTATACTAGACTAGTTGTCCCTCCTCCTCCTCTCTAATGTATCTATACTAGACTGGTTCTCCCTCCTCCTCCTCTCTAATGTATCTATACTAGACGGGTTCTCCCTCCTCCTCCTCTCTAATGTATCTATACTAGACTGGTTTTCCCTCCTCCTCTTTTATGTAGCTGTACTAGACTGGTTCTCCCTCCTCCTCCTCTCTAATGTAGCTGTACTAGACTGGTTCTGCCTCCTCCTCCTCTCTAATGTAGCTATACTAGACTGGTTCTCCCTCCTCATCTCTCATGTAGCTGTACTCGACTGGTTTTCCCTCCTCCTCTCTTATGAAGCTGTACTAGACTGGTTCTCACTCCTCCTGCTCTCTAATGTATCTATACAAGACTGGTTCTCAATCCTCCTCTCTAATGTTGCTTTACTAGACTGGTTCTCCCTCCTCCTCTTTATTGTAGCATTACTAGACTGGTTCTCCCTCCTCCTCCTCTCTATTGTTGCTATACTTCACTGGTTCTCCCTCCGCCTCCTCTCTAATGTAGCTGTATTCGACTGGTTCTCCCTCCTCCTCCTCTCTAATGTATCTATGCTTCACTGGTTCTCATTCCTCCTCTCTAATGTAGCTATACTAGACTGGTTCTCCCTCCTCCTCCTCTCTAATATATCAATGCTAGACTGGTTTTCCATACTACTCCTCTCTAATTTATCTATACTAGACTGGTTTTCCCTCCTCCTCTTTTATGTAGCTGTACTAGACTGGTTCTCCCTCCTCCTCCTCTCTAATGTAGCTGTACTACAATGGTTCTGCCTCCTCCTCCTCTCTAATGTATCTATGCTAGACTGGTTCTCCCTCCTCCTCCTCTCTAATGCAGCTGTACTATACTGGTTCTCCCTCCTCCTCCTTTTTAATGTAGCATTACTAGACTGGTTTTCACTCCACCTCTCTAATGTATCTATACTTGACTGTTTCTCCATCCTCCGCCTCTTTAATGTAGCTTTACTAGACTGGTGTTCACTCCTCCTCCTCCTCTCTCATGTAGCTGTACTAGACTGGTTCTCCCTCCTCCTCTCTAATGTAGCTGTACTAGACTGGTTCTCCCTCCTCCTCCTCTCTAATGTATCTATACTAGACTGGTTCTCCCTCCTCCTCTCTCATGTAGCTGTACTAGACTGGTTTTCCCTCCTCCTCTTTTATGTAGCTGTTCTAGACTGGTTCTCCCTCCTCCTCCTCTCTAATGTAACAATACAAGACTGGTTCCCCCTCCTCCTCCTCCTCTCTAATGTATCTATGCTAGACTGGTTCTCCCTCCTCCTCCTCTCTATTGTAGCTATACCCGACTGGTTCTCCCTCCTCCTACTCTCTAATGTAGCTGTACTAGAATGGTTCTCCCTCCTCCTCCTCTCTATTGTAGCTATACCCGACTGGTTCTCCCTCCTCCTCCTCTCTAATGTATCTATACTAGACTGGTTCTCCCTCCTCCTCCTCTTTCATGTAGCTGTACTGGACTGGTTCTACCTCCTCCTCCTCTCTAATGTATCTATACTAGACTGGTTTTCCCTCATCCTCCTCTTTTATGTAGCTGTACTAGACTGGTTCTGCCTCCTCCTCCTCTCTAATTTATCTATACTAGACTAGTTGTCCCTCCTCCTCCTCTCTAATGTATTTATACTAGACTGGTTCTCCCTCCTCCTCTTCTCTAATGTATCTATACTAGACGGGTTCTCCCTCCTCCTCTCTAATGTATCTATACTAGACTGGTTCTCCCTCCTCCTCTCTCATGTAGCTGTACTAGACTGGTTTTCCCTCCTCCTCTCTTATGAAGCTGTACTAGACTGGTTCTCCCTCCTCCTCCTCTCTAATGTATCTATACTAGACTGGTTCTCCCTCCTCCTCTCTCATGTAGCTGTACTAGACTGGTTTTCCCTCCTCCTCTTTTATGTAGCTGTTCTAGACTGGTTCTCCCTCCTCCTCCTCTCTAATGTAACAATACAAGACTGGTTCCCCCTCCTCCTCCTCCTCTCTAATGTATCTATGCTAGACTGGTTCTCCCTCCTCCTCCTCTCTATTGTAGCTATACCCGACTGGTTCTCCCTCCTCCTACTCTCTAATGTAGCTGTACTAGAATGGTTCTCCCTCCTCCTCCTCTCTATTGTAGCTATACCCGACTGGTTCTCCCTCCTCCTCCTCTCTAATGTATCTATACTAGACTGGTTCTCCCTCCTCCTCCTCTTTCATGTAGCTGTACTGGACTGGTTCTACCTCCTCCTCCTCTCTAATGTATCTATACTAGACTGGTTTTCCCTCATCCTCCTCTTTTATGTAGCTGTACTAGACTGGTTCTGCCTCCTCCTCCTCTCTAATTTATCTATACTAGACTAGTTGTCCCTCCTCCTCCTCTCTAATGTATTTATACTAGACTGGTTCTCCCTCCTCCTCTTCTCTAATGTATCTATACTAGACGGGTTCTCCCTCCTCCTCTCTAATGTATCTATACTAGACTGGTTCTCCCTCCTCCTCTCTCATGTAGCTGTACTAGACTGGTTTTCCCTCCTCCTCTCTTATGAAGCTGTACTAGACTCGTTCTGCCTCCTCCTCCTCTCTAATGTAGCTATACTAGACTGGTTCTCCCTCCTCCTCTCTCATGTAGCTGTACTAGACTGGTTTTCCCTCCTCCTCTCTTATGAAGCTGTACTAGACTGGTTCTCCCTCCTCCTCCTCTCTAATGTATCTATACTAGACTGGTTCTCCCTCCTCCTCCTCTTTCATGTAGCTGTACTCGACTGGTTCTCCCTCCTCCTCCTCCTCTCTAATGTAGCTATTCTAGACTGGTTCTCCCTCCTCCTCCTCTCCAATATAGCTATACTAGACTGGTTCTCCCACCTCCTCTCTCATGTATTAGACTGCTTCTACCTCCTCCTCTCTAATGTAGCTGTACTAGAGAGGATCTCCCTCCTCCTCCTCTCTAATTTATATATATTAGACTGGTTCTCCCTCCTTCTCCTCTCTAATGTAGCTATACTAGACTGGTTCTCCCTCCTCCTCCTCTCTAATATAGCTGTACTGGACTGGTTCTCCCTCATCCTCCTCTCTAATGTAACAATATTAGACTGGTTCCCCCTCCTCCTCCTTCTCTCTAATGTATCTATGCTAGACTGGTTCTCCCTCCTCCTCCTCTCTAATGTATCTATACTAGACAGGTTCTCCCTCCTCCTCCTCTCTAATGTATCTATACTAGACTGGTTTTCCCTCCTCCTCCTCTTTTATGTAGCTGTACTAGACTGGTTCTCCCTCCTCCTCCTCTCTAATGTAGCTGTACTAGACTGGTTCTGCCTCCTCCTCCTCTCTAATGTAGCTATACTAGACTGGTTCTCCCTCCTCATCTCTCATGTAGCTGTACTCGACTGGTTTTCCCTCCTCCTCTCTTATGAAGCTGTACTAGACTGGTTCTCACTCCTCCTGCTCTCTAATGTATCTATACAAGACTGGTTCTCAATCCTCCTCTCTAATGTTGCTTTACTAGACTGGTTCTCCCTCCTCCTCTTTATTGTAGCATTACTAGACTGGTTCTCCCTCCTCCTCCTCTCTATTGTTGCTATACTTCACTGGTTCTCCCTCCGCCTCCTCTCTAATGTAGCTGTATTCGACTGGTTCTCCCTCCTCCTCCTCTCTAATGTATCTATGCTTCACTGGTTCTCATTCCTCCTCTCTAATGTAGCTATACTAGACTGGTTCTCCCTCCTCCTCCTCTCTAATATATCAATGCTAGACTGGTTTTCCATACTACTCCTCTCTAATTTATCTATACTAGACTGGTTTTCCCTCCTCCTCTTTTATGTAGCTGTACTAGACTGGTTCTCCCTCCTCCTCCTCTCTAATGTAGCTGTACTACAATGGTTCTGCCTCCTCCTCCTCTCTAATGTATCTATGCTAGACTGGTTCTCCCTCCTCCTCCTCTCTAATGCAGCTGTACTATACTGGTTCTCCCTCCTCCTCCTTTTTAATGTAGCATTACTAGACTGGTTTTCACTCCACCTCTCTAATGTATCTATACTTGACTGTTTCTCCATCCTCCGCCTCTTTAATGTAGCTTTACTAGACTGGTGTTCACTCCTCCTCCTCCTCTCTCATGTAGCTGTACTAGACTGGTTCTCCCTCCTCCTCTCTAATGTAGCTGTACTAGACTGGTTCTCCCTCCTCCTCTCTAATGTAGCTGTACTAGACTGGTTATCCCTCCTTCTACTATCTAATGTATCTATACTAGACTGGTTTTCCCTCCTCCTCTTTTATGTAGCTGTTCTAGACTGGTTCTCCCTCCTCCTCCTCTCTAATGTAACAATACAAGACTGGTTCCCCCTCCTCCTCCTCCTCTCTAATGTATCTATGCTAGACTGGTTCTCCCTCCTCCTCCTCTCTATTGTAGCTATACCCGACTGGTTCTCCCTCCTCCTACTCTCTAATGTAGCTGTACTAGAATGGTTCTCCCTCCTCCTCCTCTCTATTGTAGCTATACCCGACTGGTTCTCCCTCCTCCTCCTCTCTAATGTATCTATACTAGACTGGTTCTCCCTCCTCCTCCTCTTTCATGTAGCTGTACTGGACTGGTTCTACCTCCTCCTCCTCTCTAATGTATCTATACTAGACTGGTTTTCCCTCATCCTCCTCTTTTATGTAGCTGTACTAGACTGGTTCTGCCTCCTCCTCCTCTCTAATTTATCTATACTAGACTAGTTGTCCCTCCTCCTCCTCTCTAATGTATTTATACTAGACTGGTTCTCCCTCCTCCTCTTCTCTAATGTATCTATACTAGACGGGTTCTCCCTCCTCCTCTCTAATGTATCTATACTAGACTGGTTCTCCCTCCTCCTCTCTCATGTAGCTGTACTAGACTGGTTTTCCCTCCTCCTCTCTTATGAAGCTGTACTAGACTGGTTCTCCCTCCTCCTCCTCTCTAATGTATCTATACTAGACTGGTTCTCCCTCCTCCTCTCTCATGTAGCTGTACTAGACTGGTTTTCCCTCCTCCTCTTTTATGTAGCTGTTCTAGACTGGTTCTCCCTCCTCCTCCTCTCTAATGTAACAATACAAGACTGGTTCCCCCTCCTCCTCCTCCTCTCTAATGTATCTATGCTAGACTGGTTCTCCCTCCTCCTCCTCTCTATTGTAGCTATACCCGACTGGTTCTCCCTCCTCCTACTCTCTAATGTAGCTGTACTAGAATGGTTCTCCCTCCTCCTCCTCTCTATTGTAGCTATACCCGACTGGTTCTCCCTCCTCCTACTCTCTAATGTAGCTGTACTAGAATGGTTCTCCCTCCTCCTCCTCTCTATTGTAGCTATACCCGACTGGTTCTCCCTCCTCCTCCTCTCTAATGTATCTATACTAGACTGGTTCTCCCTCCTCCTCCTCTTTCATGTAGCTGTACTGGACTGGTTCTACCTCCTCCTCCTCTCTAATGTATCTATACTAGACTGGTTCTCCCTCCTCCTCCTCTCTAATGTATCTATACTAGACGGGTTCTCCCTCCTCCTCCTCTCTAATGTATCTATACTAGACTGGTTTTCCCTCCTCCTCTTTTATGTAGCTGTACTAGACTGGTTCTCCCTCCTCCTCCTCTCTAATGTAGCTGTACTACAATGGTTCTGCCTCCTCCTCCTCTCTAATGTAGCTATACTAGACTGGTTCTCAATCCTACTCTCTAATGTTGCTTTACTAGACTGGTTCTCCCTCCTCCTCTTTAATGTAGCATTACTAGACTGGTTTTCCCTCCTCCTCCTCTCTAATGTATCTATACTACACTGGTTCTCCCTCCGTCCTCCTCTCTAATGTAGCTGTACTCGACTGGTTCTCCCTCCTCCTCCTCTCTAATGTATCTACGCTTCACTGGTTCTCCCTCCTCCTCTCTAATGTAGCTATACTAGACTGGTTCTCCCTCCTCCTCCTCTTTCATGTAGCTATTCTAGACTGGTTCTCCCTCCTCCTCCTCTCCAATATATCTATACTAGACTGGTTCTCCCTCCTCCTCTCTCATGTATTAGACTGCTTCTTCCACCTACTCTCTAATGTAGCTGTACTAGACAGGATCTCCCTCCTCCTCCTCTCTAATTTATATATACGAGACTGGTTTTCCCCCCTCCTCCTCCTCCTCTCTAATGTAGCTGTACTAGACTGGTTCACCCTCCTCCTCTCTAATGTAGCTGTACTAGACTGGTTCTCCCTCCTCCTCCTCTTTTATGTAGCTGTTCTAGACTGGTTCTCCCTCCTCCTCCTCTCTAATGTAACAATACAAGACTGGTTCCCCCTCCTTCTCCTCCTCTCTAATGTATCTATGCTATACTGGTTCTCCCTCCCCCTCCTCTCTAATGTTTCTGTACTAGACTGGTTCTCCCTCCTCCTCCTCTCTAATGTATCTATACTAGACTAGTTCTCAATCCTCCTCTCTAATGTTGCTTTATTAGACTGGTTCTCCCTCCTCCTCTTTAATGTAGCATTACTAGACTGGTTCTCCCTCCGCCTCCTCTTTAATGTAGCATTACTAGACTGGTTTTCACTCCACCTCTCTAATGTATCTATACTTGACTGTTTCTCCCTCCTCCGCCTCTTTAATGTAGCTTTACTAGACTGGTGTTCACTCCTCCTCTGACTTTCTAATGTAGCTGTACTAAACTTGTTCTCCCTCCTCCTACTCTCTAATGTAGCTGTACTAGACTGGTTCTCCCTCCTCCTCCTCTCTAACGTATCTATACTAGACTGGTTCTCCCTCCTCCTCCTCTTTCATGTAGCTGTACTCGACTGGTTCTCCCTCCTCCTCCTCCTCTCTAATGTATCTATTCTGGACTGGTTCTACCTCCTTCTCCTCTCTAATGTATCTATACTAGACTGGTTCTCCCTTCTCCTCCTCTCTAATGTATCTATACTAGACGGGTTCTCCCTCCTCCTCCTCTCTAATGTATCTATACTAGACTGGTTTTCCCTCCTCCTCCTCTTTTATGTAGCTGTACTAGACTGGTTCTCCCTCCTCCTCCTCTCTAATGTAGCTGTACTAGACTGGTTCTGCCTCCTCCTCCTCTCTAATGTAGCTATACTAGACTGGTTCTCCCTCCTCATCTCTCATGTAGCTGTACTCGACTGGTTTTCCCTCCTCCTCTCTTATGAAGCTGTACTAGACTGGTTCTCACTCCTCCTGCTCTCTAATGTATCTATACAAGACTGGTTCTCAATCCTCCTCTCTAATGTTGCTTTACTAGACTGGTTCTCCCTCCTCCTCTTTATTGTAGCATTACTAGACTGGTTCTCCCTCCTCCTCCTCTCTATTGTTGCTATACTTCACTGGTTCTCCCTCCGCCTCCTCTCTAATGTAGCTGTATTCGACTGGTTCTCCCTCCTCCTCCTCTCTAATGTATCTATGCTTCACTGGTTCTCATTCCTCCTCTCTAATGTAGCTATACTAGACTGGTTCTCCCTCCTCCTCCTCTCTAATATATCAATGCTAGACTGGTTTTCCATACTACTCCTCTCTAATTTATCTATACTAGACTGGTTTTCCCTCCTCCTCTTTTATGTAGCTGTACTAGACTGGTTCTCCCTCCTCCTCCTCTCTAATGTAGCTGTACTACAATGGTTCTGCCTCCTCCTCCTCTCTAATGTATCTATGCTAGACTGGTTCTCCCCCATCCTCCTCTCTAATGCAGCTGTACTATACTGTTTCTCCCTCCTCCTCCTTTTTAATGTAGCATTACTAGATTGGTTTTCACTCCACCTCTCTAATGTATCTATACTTGACTGTTTCTCCATCCTCCGCCTCTTTAATGTAGCTTTACTAGACTGGTGTTCACTCCTCCTCCTCCTCTCTCATGTAGCTGTACTAGACTGGTTCTCCCTCCTCCTCTCTAATGTAGCTGTACTAGACTGGTTCTCCCTCCTCCTCTCTAATGTAGCTGTACTAGACTGGTTATCCCTCCTTCTACTATCTAATGTATCTATACTAGACTGGTTTTCCCTCCTCCTCTTTTATGTAGCTGTTCTAGACTGGTTCTCCCTCCTCCTCCTCTCTAATGTAACAATACAAGACTGGTTCCCCCTCCTCCTCCTCCTCTCTAATGTATCTATGCTAGACTGGTTCTCCCTCCTCCTCCTCTCTATTGTAGCTATACCCGACTGGTTCTCCCTCCTCCTACTCTCTAATGTAGCTGTACTAGAATGGTTCTCCCTCCTCCTCCTCTCTATTGTAGCTATACCCGACTGGTTCTCCCTCCTCCTCCTCTCTAATGTATCTATACTAGACTGGTTCTCCCTCCTCCTCCTCTTTCATGTAGCTGTACTGGACTGGTTCTACCTCCTCCTCCTCTCTAATGTATCTATACTAGACTGGTTTTCCCTCATCCTCCTCTTTTATGTAGCTGTACTAGACTGGTTCTGCCTCCTCCTCCTCTCTAATTTATCTATACTAGACTAGTTGTCCCTCCTCCTCCTCTCTAATGTATTTATACTAGACTGGTTCTCCCTCCTCCTCTTCTCTAATGTATCTATACTAGACGGGTTCTCCCTCCTCCTCTCTAATGTATCTATACTAGACTGGTTCTCCCTCCTCCTCTCTCATGTAGCTGTACTAGACTGGTTTTCCCTCCTCCTCTCTTATGAAGCTGTACTAGACTGGTTCTCCCTCCTCCTCCTCTCTAATGTATCTATACTAGACTGGTTCTCCCTCCTCCTCTCTCATGTAGCTGTACTAGACTGGTTTTCCCTCCTCCTCTTTTATGTAGCTGTTCTAGACTGGTTCTCCCTCCTCCTCCTCTCTAATGTAACAATACAAGACTGGTTCCCCCTCCTCCTCCTCCTCTCTAATGTATCTATGCTAGACTGGTTCTCCCTCCTCCTCCTCTCTATTGTAGCTATACCCGACTGGTTCTCCCTCCTCCTACTCTCTAATGTAGCTGTACTAGAATGGTTCTCCCTCCTCCTCCTCTCTATTGTAGCTATACCCGACTGGTTCTCCCTCCTCCTACTCTCTAATGTAGCTGTACTAGAATGGTTCTCCCTCCTCCTCCTCTCTATTGTAGCTATACCCGACTGGTTCTCCCTCCTCCTCCTCTCTAATGTATCTATACTAGACTGGTTCTCCCTCCTCCTCCTCTTTCATGTAGCTGTACTGGACTGGTTCTACCTCCTCCTCCTCTCTAATGTATCTATACTAGACTGGTTTTCCCTCATCCTCCTCTTTTATGTAGCTGTACTAGACTGGTTCTGCCTCCTCCTCCTCTCTAATTTATCTATACTAGACTAGTTGTCCCTCCTCCTCCTCTCTAATGTATTTATACTAGACTGGTTCTCCCTCCTCCTGTTCTCTAATGTATCTATACTAGACGGGTTCTCCCTCCTCCTCTCTAATGTATCTATACTAGACTGGTTCTCCCTCCTCCTCTCTCATGTAGCTGTACTAGACTGGTTTTCCCTCCTCCTCTCTTATGAAGCTGTACTAGACTCGTTCTGCCTCCTCCTCCTCTCTAATGTAGCTATACTAGACTGGTTCTCCCTCCTCCTCTCTCATGTAGCTGTACTAGACTGGTTTTCCCTCCTCCTCTCTTATGAAGCTGTACTAGACTGGTTCTCCCTCCTCCTCCTCTCTAATGTATCTATACTAGACTGGTTCTCCCTCCTCCTCCTCTTTCATGTAGCTGTACTCGACTGGTTCTCCCTCCTCCTCCTCCTCTCTAATGTAGCTATTCTAGACTGGTTCTCCCTCCTCCTCCTCTCCAATATAGCTATACTAGACTGGTTCTCCCACCTCCTCTCTCATGTATTAGACTGCTTCTACCTCCTCCTCTCTAATGTAGCTGTACTAGAGAGGATCTCCCTCCTCCTCCTCTCTAATTTATATATATTAGACTGGTTCTCCCTCCTTCTCCTCTCTAATGTAGCTATACTAGACTGGTTCTCCCTCCTCCTCCTCTCTAATATAGCTGTACTGGACTGGTTCTCCCTCATCCTCCTCTCTAATGTAACAATATTAGACTGGTTCCCCCTCCTCCTCCTTCTCTCTAATGTATCTATGCTAGACGGGTTCTCCCTCCTCCTCCTCTCTAATGTATCTATACTAGACTGGGTTTCCCTCCTCCTCCTCCTTTATGTAGCTGTACTAGACTGGTTCTGCCTCCTCCTCCTCTCTAATGTAGCTATACTAGACTGGTTCTCCCTCCTCCTCTCTCATGTAGCTGTACTAGACTGGTTTTCCCTCCTCCTCTCTTATGAAGCTGTACTAGACTGGTTCTCCCTCCTCCTCCTCTCTAATGTATCTATACTAGACTGGTTCTCCCTCCTCCTCCTCCTTCATGTAGCTGTACTCGACTGGTTCTCCCTCCTCCTCCTCCTCTCTATTGTAGCTATACCCGACTGGTTCTCCCTCCTCCTCCTCTCTAATGTATCTATACTAGACTGGTTTTCCCTCCTCCTCCTCTTTTATGTAGCTGTTCTAGACTGGTTCTCCCTCCTCCTCCTCTCTAACGTAGCTATACTATACTGGTTCTCCCTCCTCCTCCTCTCTAATGTAGCTGTACTAGACATGTTCTCCCTCCTCCTCCTCTGTAATGTAGCTTTACTAGACTGGTTCTCCCTCCTCCTCTCTAATGTAGCTATACTAGACTGGTTCTCCCTCCTCCTCCTCTCTCATGTAGCTGTACTAGACTGGTTCTCCCTCCTCCTCCTCTTTAATGTAGCTTTAATAGACTGGTTCTCACTCCTCATCTCTAATGTATATATATTGACTGGTTCTCCATCCTCCTCTCTAATGTAGCTGTACTAGACTGGTTCTCTCTACTCCTCCTCTCTAATGTATCTATACTAGACTCGTTTTCCCACCTCCTCTCTAATGTAGCTATACTACACTGGTTCTCCCTCCTCTCAAATGTAGCTATACTAGACTGGTTCTCCCTCCTCTCTAATGTATCTATAATAGACTGGTTCTCCCTCCTCCTCCTCTCTAATGTAGCTGTACTAGACTGGTTTTCTGTCCTCCTCCTCTCTAATGTAGCTGTACTAGACTGGTTGTCCCTCCTCCTCCTCTCTAATGTAGCTGTATTAGACTGGTTTTCTGTCCTCCTCCTCTCCAATGTATATCTCTGATAAGCTGGTTCATGTCAAAGAGTCTTCCTCCCACGGGTTGACCTTTACATATATTGTGGTAGCTGTACTTATCATCTGATCTCTGTTCAGCCTTATCTCTGATGAACTCTTAGAATCAACCTCATCTCCCCCACACATTTCACTCTGGGCTGATCTTGAGTCAGAATTGACATTTAGTTTAGTTTTGGTATGAAATGACATTCGGCTACAGATATTGTTAGTATCCCACCTTAAATCTAGGGGCCTCTGAAAGCCCTCCCCACCAGCTGTGGCCCTCCAGGGAAGAAGGCCTACTACACCTGACCCTTATAGGTTAAAGGTCAAGTGCCCTAACTGCTAGTCCACGTGACTGCTTGGGGCAGAAGAATGTATACCTGCCACTCATTGACACAGCTGTCAGGACCTGTGTTTATAGAAGTACATGTGAAAGCCTCCCTGCAGCTAAATACATGTTAAAACTAAGAGTTTGTGTAGAGTGCAATTAGATAGATGTATAGACATGGTATTGCCATTTGGATTTTCCATGACCCTGCATCTTGAGTTGGAAGATACAGAGAGAGTGAAAGAGAGGGAGGGAGGAAGAGAGGTGATCAGTGTAAGTCAGTGGAGAGTGTGAAAAGGTGACCAGCAAGACTGCTGTCAGTAGGTTGTACAGACTTAGATTGTATTTATTTAACCTTTATTTAACTAGGAGAGTCAGTTAAGAACAAATTATTATTTACAATGACGGCCTACCCTGGCAAAACCTGGACCACACTGGGCCAATCGTGCGCCGCCCTATGGGACTCCCAATCACGGCCGGTTGTGATTCAGCCTGAAATCGAAGTGTCTGGAGTGATGCCTCTAGCACTGAGATGCAGTGCCTTAGACCGCTGTGCCACTCGGGAGCCCAGATACAATGTGAGAGAAGAGAGAGGAGAACAAGAGGAGGAGAGGAGAACAGGGGGAGGAGAGGAGAACAGGGGGAGGAGAGGAGAACAAGAGGAGGAGAGGAGAACTGGAAGAGGAGAGGAGAACAGGAGGAAGAGAGGAGAACAAGAGGAGAACAGGAGGAGGAGAGGAGAACCTGAGGAGGAGAGGAGGAGAGGAGAACCTGAGGAGGAGAGGTGAACCTGAGGAGGAGAGGAGAACCGGGGGACGAGAGGAGAACAGGAGGAGGAGAGGAGAACAGGAAGAGGAGAGGAGAACAAGAGGAGTAAAGGAGAACAGGAGAAAGAGAGGAGAACAAGAGGAGAACAGGAGGATGAGAGGAGAACACGAGGAGGAGAGGAGAACAGGAGGAGGAGAGGAGAACAAGAGGAGGAGAGGAGAACAAGAGGAGGAGAGGAAAACAGGAAGAGGAGAGGAAAACAGGAAGAGGAGAGAAACAGGAAGAGGAGAGGAGAACAGGAGGAGAAGAGGAGGAGGAGAGGAGAACAGGAGGAGTAGAGAACAGGGGGAAAAGAGAACAGGAGGAGGAAAGGAGAACAGGAGGAGGAGAGGAGAACAGGAGGAAGAGAGGAGAACAGGGGGAGGAGAGGAGAACAGGAGGAGATGAGGAGGAGAGGAGAACCGGAGGAGGAGAGGAGAACCGGATGAGGAGAGGAGAACAGGAGGAAGAGAGGAGAACAGGGGGAGGAGATGAGAACAGGAGAAGGAGATGAGGAGGAGAGGAGAACCGGAGGAGAGGAGAACAGGAGGAAGAGAGGAGAACAGGGGGAGGAGAGGAGAACACGAGGAGGAGAGGAGGAGGAGATAAGAACAGGAGGATGAGATGGGGAAGTGGAGGAGATGAGAACAGGAGGAGGAGAGGAGAACAAGTGGAGGAGAGGAGAACCGGAGGAGAAGAGGAGGAGGAGGGGAGAACAAGAGGAGGAGAGGAGAACTGGAGGAGGAGATGAGAACTGGAGGAGGAGAGGAGAACAGGAGGAAGAGAGGAGAACAGGAGGAGGAGGAGAGGAGATCAGGGGGAGGAGAGGAGATCAGGAGGAAGAGAGGAGAACAGGAGAAGGAGATGAGGAGGAGAGGAGAACCGGAGGAAGAGAGGAGAACAGGAGGAAGAGAGGAGAACAGGGGGATGAGAGGAGGAGGAGAGAAGAACAGGAGGATGAGATGGGGAAGTGGAGGAGATGAGAACAGGAGGAGGAGAGGAGGAGGAGGAGAGGAGAACAAGAGGAGGAGATGAGAACTGGAGGAGGAGAGGAGAACAGGAGGAAGAGAGGAGAACAAGAGGAGGAGGAGAGGAGAAAAGGAGGAGGAGAGGAGAACAGGGGGAGGAGAGGAGAACAGGAGGAAGAGAGGAGTACAGGAGGAGAAGAGGAGAGGAGAACAGGAGGGGGAGAGGTGGAGGGAGGAGAGGTGGAGAGTAGAACAGGAGGAGTAGAGGTGGGGAAAACAGGAGGAGGAGAGGTGGAGAGGAGAACAGGAGGAGGAGAGGTGGAGAGGTTAACAGGAGGAGGAGAGGTGGAGAGGAGAACAGGAGGAGGAGAGGTGGAGAGGAGAACAGGAGGAGGAGAGGTGGAGAGGAGAACAGGAGGATGAGAGGTGGAGAGGTTAACAGGAGGAGAGATGGAGAGGAGAACAAGAGGAGGAGAGGTGGAGAGGAGAACGGGAGGAGGAGAGGTGGAGAGGTTAACAGGAGGAGGAGAGTTGGAGGGAGGACAGGAGGAGCAGAGGTGGGGAGAATAGGAGGAGGAGAGGTGGGGAGAACAGGAGGAGGAGAGGTGGGGAGAACAGGAGGAGGAGAGTTGGAGGGAGGACAGACAGGGGAGGGAGGAGATGAGAACAGTTCAAGTTGGGAGTAGGAGTGAGTAGAGTACATGACATTTAGGTTGAGTGTACTCGGTGTAAACCACAACCCCATGTCAGGAAAGGGCATGCAAACCGGTGTGTATGTGTGTGGGAAGAGGTGTACCAGAGTGCCACCTGTTCTTGTTCACATGACTCTGGGGTAACACTCTGAGTCACTCGGGAACAGGCAGCACATGCCACACACAGACACAGATGGCCACAGCACCAGCCAAGGCAGTGCTGCATGTTTGGGCGGATTCACACTGTGGCTTTATGAACCACAGAGTGACAAGTTAACAATGTTTTGACCACAGACTAAAATGTTGACCGTTTGTGAACTCCAGACTGCAATGTTTGTTGTGTTACCATTCCACCGTAGAATGACATGCCAGCCATGTTGTAACCACTTACTAAAATGTTGAGCGCCTTTTGACCCCAAGCCGAGACTGACCGTGTTGTCGACCATGTTCTGTTTTCCAGGAGGCGCAGACAGACAGAGAGACAGAGGTGTGGTAATATGTTGGTCAACTGAAGCTCTACAACGTCCCTGCCACTGACCAGGCTGAAGACGTGTGATACAGGTAAGCCTCTACTGCTCTGATGGTTTTTACTTCACTGTGTCTGTTACACATATACATACACACACACACACACACTTCACTCTCTCTCTCTCCTGGTCTCAATCTCTCTCTCTTACACACACATGTGTAGAGAGAGACATGGTGAAAGAGGGAGAGGGAGACTGGGAGTGAGAGAGAGAGAGACTGGGAGAGAAAGAGACTGGGAGAGAGAGAGACTGGGACTGAGAGAGACTAGGAGAGAGAGACTGGGAGAAAGAGACTGGGAGAGAGAGTGGGAGAGCCTGGGAGAGGCTGGGAGAGGCTGGGAGAGGCTGGGAGAGAGGGAGACTGGGAGAGAGAGATAGAAATGTATGATAATTAGAGAGAGAGGAGAGACTAGGAGAGAGAGACTGGGAGAGAGAGAGATTTATGATAATGAGAGAGAGAGGAGAGATAGTGACTGAGAGTGACTAGGCGAGAGAGACTGGGAGAGAGAGAGAAATGTATGATAATGAGTGAGGCTTGTGTAATGATGAGTGTGAGTCGATCGTTTCTCCTTGTGGTTAATGATGATGTGTCACTGTGTGTGTGTGGAGTAAGATTGACTGGACTTGTAGCGACATGGTCTGAGTCAGGACTGGGTGTGGAGTAGTGGGTGATGATCGTGTCTGTTATTCTCCCTGTCCACACAGAGTGGAGGCTGAGAGGCACTGCCTGTAGCAATGACACATCCTACTACTGTAACTACACACACACACACTCCCTCTCTCTCTCTCTCTTTCTTTCTTTATCTCTCTCTATCTCTCTCTCTCTTTCTTTCTTTCTTTCTCTCTCTTTCTTTCTCTCTCTCTTTCTCTCTTTCTCTCTTTCTTTCTACTAATGTAGCGTTCTGAATTAATGTTATTTGAAAGGGAAGCTGCATCCTCTGATTTGGCCTCGTTTTTCCTGGCAGCCATGACAGAAGCCAAATGTGAGTTGGCTTGGGGGTGTGGTTTAATGTAGGTGTCACGCCCTGACCTTAGAGAGCCATTTTATTTCTCTATTTGGTTAGGTCAGGGTGTGATGTGGGGTGGGCATTCTATTTTTTGTTTTCTATGTTTCTTTATTTCTTTGTTTTGGCCGGGTATGGTTCTCAATCAGGGACAGCTGTCTATCGTTGTCTCTGATTGGGAATCATACTTAGGTAGCCCTTTTTCCCTCCTTTCAGTGTGGGTAGTTATCTTTGTTAGTGGCACTATATGTAAGCTTCACGGTTGTTTTGTTGGCGACATTTTATATAAATAAAAGAAAATAAATGTACGCTCACCTCGCTGCACCTTGGTCTCCTTCCAATGACGGCTGTGACAGTTGGTGTTTCTTGGGTGTATCCTTCCCACCACCAAGACACAAACATCTGTCAGAACCTTGTTTTCCCCCACTCAGTCACCACAAACAAACCTCCCGCAGGTGGACTTCAACAACTACAGGCTGATTTGATGTAGATATTCAAAACTAAGCATTTCGTAACGGGTCCATGTAGGATAAACGACGCTTTACTTAATACCATAGAAGCAGTGTTATGCCAATATAACAATGTGCACCTTTCATTGTCATTCCCAGCCGATACAGACACGGTGCCGATCAGCATTTTGTCTGGTGGTAACGGGGTTATCTTAGCGAACATGTCAGAGGGCTCATTCCTTCCTGTGCGCTGTCCCATATACAACAGACGTACCCTGATCCTGGTGCAGAATACACAGGGTTTCTCCCTCCGTGTATTGAATGATACCATTCAATTCAATAAATAAACAAAGAGAACACGAGTAAATTTGTGTCTGGTAAAAAAAAAATATTCTGAGTGCCAGGTCTCTCTCCATTCAGAGACATCAGTACAGAGTGCCAGGTCTCTCTCCATTCAGAGACATCAGTACAGAGTGCCAGGTCTCTCTCCATTCAGAGACATCAGTACAGAGTGTCAGGTCTCTCTCCATTCAGAGACATCAGTACAGAGTGCCAGGTCTCTCTCCATTCAGAGACATCAGTACAGAGTGCCAGGTCTCTCTCCATTCAGAGACATCAGTACAGAGTGTCAGGTCTCTCTCCATTCAGAGACATCAGTACAGAGTGTCAGGTCTCTCTCCATTCAGAGACATCAGTACAAAGTGTCAGGTCTCTCTCCATTCAGAGACATCAGTACAGAGTGTCAGGTCTCTCTCCATTCAGAGACATCAGTACAGAGTGTCAGGTCTCTCTCCATTCAGAGACATCAGTACAGAGTGTCAGGTCTCTCTCCATTCAGAGACATCAGTACAGAGTGTCAGGTCTCTCTCCATTCAGAGACATCAGTACAGAGTGTCAGGTCTCTCTCCATTCAGAGACATCAGTACAGAGTGTCAGGTCTCTCTCCATTCAGAGACATCAGTACAGAGTGCCAGGTCTCTCTCCATTCAGAGACATCAGTACAGAGTGTCAGGTCTCTCTCCATTCAGAGACATCAGTACAGAGTGCCAGGTCTCTCTCCATTCAGAGACATCAGTACAGAGTGTCAGGTCTCTCTCCATTCAGAGACATCAGTACAGAGTGCCAGGTCTCTCTCCATTCAGAGACATCAGTACAGAGTGCCAGGTCTCTCTCCATTCAGAGACATCAGTACAGAGTGTCAGGTCTCTCTCCATTCAGAGACATCAGTACAGAGTGCCAGGTCTCTCTCCATTCAGAGACATCAGTATCAAGCCCGCGCGTCAGTCTGGACTTCATCACATCATCTTGCAAGTCTCCATGTGCTGGCTCCATACATGTTTCTGTGAACACACACACACACTGTTCTATTACCAGTCAGGACTGGTAATATATCTGACACACAGACAGGTACTATTTACAAGACAGTCTCCCCATGGATGAGTGTTGGTGAGCGGGCAAGAGGTGAGGCTGGAGGTAAGGTCTCTGTCAGCGCCCCATTGATGGGCATGGCAGTCATAGATCACCTCCTGGCCCTTCATCAAAGATACTGGTCGGTCACACAAACACACACACACACACACACATACACATACAGAGCACTGATTGCATTCTCAACCTGATCACTGCGTTCCCTTTTCTATTTCACTTCAGATATCATGAAACGTGACCCACCTATATGGTGCTTTTTTACATAGGATAAAGTAGAGACTCATGGTGTATCATGCACTGCAGTTGAGGAACAATGGGAAAGTCATTCTGCCTTGAAAGTTGATCAACTTGTAACCTCACTTTTGAGAAAATGGCCTTGACTCAAATGATGTCAATTAGCCTATCAGAAGCTTCTAAAGCCATGACATAATTTTCTGGAATTTTCCAAGCTGTTTAAATGCACAGTCAACTTAGTGTATGTAAACTTCTGACCCACTGGAATTGTGATACAGTGATAAGTGAAATAATCTGTCTGTAAACAATTGTTGGAAAAATTACTTGTGTCCTGCACAAAGTAGATGTCCTCACCAACTTGCTAAAGCTCTAGTTTGTTAATTAACAAGAAATGTGTGGAGTGTTTGAAAAATGGGTTTTAATGACTCCAACATAAGTTTATGTAAACTCCCGACTTCAACTGTAAATTATGTTTCACAATTTGGCTCTCAAAGTAATGAAGTGGGTTTGCCTTCTATATGTGTATAAATGATGAGTCTGTGAAAGCTTTTGCAGCTGACAGGTGAAGGTTGCTGTCCGGATTCTTGTCAACATGTCGCTGACTGTTCGATTCAACAACTGCAGCAGACAATCTTATGATGTGGTGTTGACTGGTAGGGCCTGTGACAGGGTGATATACACTGAACAAAAATACAGTATAAATGCAGGACGCAACAATTTCAAAGATTTTACTGAATTACAGTTCATATTAGGAAATCAGTCCATTTAAATAAATCCATTAAGCCCTAATCTATGGATTTCACATGACTGGGAATACATATACACATCTGTTGGTCATAGATACCTTAAAAAAGGTAGGAGCATGGATCAGAAAACCAGTCAGTACCTGGTGTCACCCCCATTTGCCTCGTACACGTTGATCCAGAGCATCCCAAACATGCTCAATGGGTGATATGTCTGGTGAGTATGCAGGCCATGGAAGAACTGGGACATTTCCAGCTTCCAGGAATTGTGTACAGATCCTTGCGACATGGGGCTGTGCATAATCATGCTGAAACATGAGGTGATGGTGGAGGATGAATGGTACGGCAATGGGCCTCAAGATCTCGTCACGGTATCTCTGTGCATTCAAATTGCCATCGATAAAATGCAATTATGTTAATTATCCTTAGCTTATACCTGCCCATACCATAACCCCACCGACCATGGGGCACAACGTTGACGTCAGCAAACCGCTCGCCCACACAACGCCATACATGCTGTCTGCCATCTGCCCGGTACAGTTGAAACAGGGATTCATCCATGAAGAGCACACTTCTCCAGCATGCCAGTGGTCATCAAAGGTGAGCATTTGTCCGGGTGGCTGGTCTTAGACGATCCCGCAGGTGAAGAAGCCAGACATGGATGCCCTGGGCTGGTGTAGTTTGTGCCCTAAATATGGGTTGCACCTCGGAGACTAATGTGACTGTTTTGTCTAAATTCCACTACCTTAGAGAGCCATGTAAATACTTTTACATTGCTAAAGTAGGGAACTCATTTGTAGGAAACAACTTTACGGTCATCTCTTCAATCAAATACTGTGGTCCCCTCAATCTTAGTTAGCTGGCTAAAGTTATACTGCATCTAGTCAATCTGGCGACATCACAATCTTGACAAACGGTTTTCCTACTAATAATTTGCCTTCTGTTGAAATGTTATTGTGTTTCCAAGCCAAATCCGATTTGTATTGAGGTAGGCTAACATTAGCGAGTTAGGTAATTATAAAAACCATTTTGGTCACATACACATATTTGGTATTTGTCAGATGTTATTGCGGGTGGAGCGTAATGCTTGTGTTCCTAGCTCCAACAGTGCAGTATTATCTAACATTTCTCAACAATACACGCACTAAAGTAAAAGAATGGAGTTAAGAAATATATAAATATTAGGACGAGCAATGTCGGAGTGGCATTGACTAAAATACAGTAGAATAGAATACAGTATATACATATGAGATGAGTAAAGCAGTATTTAAACATTATAAAAGTGACTATGCTATGCTAGCGATGATAGTGATAATGATTATCAAAATATACATAACTAGATAAATATCAAGGGAACTAGCTACCAGTATACTCACCACCACTGGGGACCAACGAAGTCCAACCACCTATTCCGCGTGATAGGGTCCTTCGGCAGGGCATGCAAACCATAGTTGTTGACTGTGCATCCTGCTGGAATCATGCATTGCATGCTCAATCCTTATTAGGGCTTTTCAGTCTCAAACGGCCGCGATTCTTTGAGCGCGTTTGTTTGGGGTGATGAAACAACGGAGCCCACATTCAATGAAGGGAAGCAAAGTGAGCGGAGGGGCGATTTGCACGTGGAGCTTGGCAAAAGGGGGCATGATTTGTTGACATAGTTGTAATCCAAACCCAACCTTCATTTACTCGTTGTGACGCGCTGAGGTCCCAAACTCTATTTTAGACAAGACTGACTTTATCACCAAAATGATCCTATTTTCACTTTGTAGTCAGTTTTGACACTAGAATACATGTTTGATGCCACATACACTGTTTTCCAAGGGATTGGTTGGTTTTTAGGGGTATTCACTCTTCAATGTATTTTTCCAGTGTGTGTGTGTGGGCGTCACTTGAGCCTGTACTGTATACAGTAGATGTGTTTGTGTGAAGTAGGAATGACAGGAATCTTTTTGACTTGTACCCATGAGAGGGATGCTATATTTATCTGCAGTATGAGAACTGAACTCTCTCCACTCTCCCTGCAGCGCCTCTCTCTCTCTCTCAGTCCCTCTCCTCTCATTACAGTAGGCCCAGTCACTGTAATTACCCTCCACACACACACACACACACTTAGTCACACAATCACAAACACACATTCTTAAGGACTGTGCCCCCGCTTACCCTCCCCTGCTGTGGGAGAGGAAGGGGGATTCTACTACTCAACAGAAAGATATATAAACTTCTTCACATTCACCCCCCCCCCCCCCCCCCACACTTACCACACAGCATCACACACATACTGTACACAATACTGTACTATTCAGGTTGAGGAGGGAGGCGTTTTCTTAGCTAAAATGATCAAAAGGCACCTCCAACAACACATAAAACCTTGCATAATTCTTTCCCTAACCAATGAGAATTTCTATCAACCAGTGGCATATGCGAAAAATCATAAACATCTATGTTTGGTTCAGATTTTGTCAAGACCAGTCTTGATTTGGTCCAAACACAACGTCTTTTCAACTTTCATTCAGAACCGAAAATGTACCTGATTTCAAGGTCCCGAAAATAAACATTTTCAACATCCGGAAATAGGTATTTTAAACGTCCGGAAAGTATGTATTTTCACCTTTCATTCAGAACCTAACTTTAATGTCTGGAAAATATGTATTGATTTTGCTTACTGGGTCTATTTTACATTTGCTGGGGGGAACAAGAAGAGGCTGTTGATTGATGTGCCCGGGGTGGGACTCAAGTGTACCACACACACTGCTTCAGCCCGTAACCCCCCCACGATACACACACACACACAGCCCCCTGAGTATAAAGTACATTGATGACTGAAAGCTATGTAGTTCATACCCACTCAAACACACATGCATGGGATAGCAGAGAATAAAGACTAAGACTATACACTAAGCAATATATCTATATCTATAATGCATTGCTCTGAACACACTCCATCACTTTGTTTTTGACTCATCATTACAAGATTTATAATCAAACACACACTCTCACATTGACATAGAGCACTTTCACATTGACATAGAGCACTCTCACATTGACATAGAACACGCACACATTGACATAGAGCACTCTAACATTGACATACAGCACTCTCACATTGACATAGAGCACTCTCACATTGATCTAGAACATGTTCACATTGACATAGAGCACTCTGACATTGACATAGAGCACTCTCACATTGACATAGAGCACTCTCACATTGACATAGAGCACTATCACAGTGACTTAAAGACTCCATTCTACTGTTCGCTTTCAGACAGTCACGCAATACAGGGCTTTCTCTAGTGTGGTTCTGTGTGTGTTCTCTCTATGTGCGTACTTGTATGTGTGCGTATGTGTGTATGTGTGTGTGTGTGTGTGTGTGTGTGTGTGTGTGTGTGTGTGTGTGTGTGTGTGTGTGTGTGTGTGTGTGTGTGTGTGTGTGTGTGTGTGTGTGTGTGTGTGTGTGTGTGTGTGCGCGTGTGCGTCTTGTCCTGTCTTGTCTGGGGGTGAGGAAAGACACCTTGTATGTTCATTGTGCCAGAGAATATCTCCTTGTGAGGTCACGATGTAATTTGCTATCGGTAACGGGAACAAGCAGTTCAAACTCATGTTGTGTGTGTGTCCCTGATTTTGTTTCTGTGGGAGAATCATCAATGACACACTCCTATCCTGCTGAGGTGGTGGATCTAAATATACTGTATGTGTGTGTGTGTGTGTGTGTGTGTGTGTGTGTGTGTGTGTGTGTGTGTGTGTGTGTGTGTGTGTGTGTGTGTGTGTGTGTGTGTGTGTGTGTGTGTGTGTGTGACACATGCTGCCTTTAATAACAGACCATCAAATTCTTTCACACCGTTCTCAACAAACCATTTCTGTATGGACCTCGCTTTGTGCGCAGGGGCATTGTCATGTGGAAACAGGAAAGGGCCTTCAGCAAACTGTTGCCACAAAGTTGGAAGGACTGAATCGTCTAGAATGTCATTGTATGCTGTAATGTTAAGATTTGTCCTTCATTGGAAATAAGGGGCCGAGCCCAAACCATGAAAAACAGCCCCATGTCATTATTCCTCCTCAACAAAACTTTACAGTTGGCACTATGCATTGGGGCAGGTAATGTTCTGTGAGCTTTTGTGTTCTACCACTTCGTGGCTGAACCGTTGTTGCTCCTAGACGTTTCCACAACAACAGCACTTACAGTTGACCTGGGCAGCTCGAGCAAGGCAGAAATTTGACGAACTGACTTGTTGGAAAGGTGGCATCCTATGGCGGTGCCACATTGAAAGTCAGTGAGCTCTCCAGTAAGGCCATTCTACTGCCAATGTTTTCTATGGGGATTGCATGGCTGTGTGCCTGATTTTATACACCTGTAAGCAACCAGTGTGGCAGAAATAGCCGAATCCACAAATTTGAAGGCGTGTCCACATAGTAGTGTATATATAGTGTATTGTGGAAAAATGTTAAGGCAGGGACAGTACATTGACTTATCAATATTCATTAATATTATCAGTTATTATAATTAACCATTGATATTATTGGTGTTATAAAAGGTTTATAACAGGGTATAAGATATTTTCATATTATTCTGTATTTGTAATCTATTCTAGTCTTTGCTATTATATTATATTATATTATCGGGCAGGATATCAATTATAGATGGTATTACTGCCCATAGATCAACACGGGATCATTTTAGACTACAGCAGGATAAATGCTTTAATAGCTGTGATGTCAGGATAGTACATTGTCCAAAAATAGGCAGTCAGACGGAAAAGCTTTCCGGGTGATCAACCGGTAGGTCAGTCACGAAGCGAGCCCACCTTAAAAAAAACACACACACACACAGAGAGGCAGAGGAACACGCCCCGGTAGTCGCGGCTAGAGTGAGTCTCTCGGTATTCGATGCCAGTTTGCTCTGTCAGGGAATTCCGGGGACGGTGTGGTGACGTCAGCGAGCGAACGGACAGAGCAGGGCGCAAGGAGGGGCGTGTCGTGTCTGTGTGTGGAAGACGCAGCCAGTGGGTTGGTGTGTGAATCTGTAGCGATAGCATCATAGGTTGAGCACCGAGCCAAGAGACTTGTCCCTTTAAAACACAGTTCGACTCAGCGCAACCTAATTGCCTTATGTCGACACAGAGCGAGAGAGAGAGAAGAAGAAGACGAGGACTGTAAAAAAGATAGAAGGCAGGGAGAAAACAAACGGAATAATAAAAAAGAGTATCTTGCTTGTCGACTGAAGCTAGGATTTCAAAGCCAGACAGAGTGACATTAGTTGGGCGTCAAGTGATACAGGTTTACAAGAGCTTCGAAAGGAAGCGAGTGAGACTAAGTGAACTATGTTACATTTGTCTGAGTCGCTGGAATTCAGCCGCACAGAGAGAGAAACTTGCAGATACAGCTCCGACTACTGCCTGGATTCAGGAAACTCCACAAATACGGACTACAGTGTTACACACTGAAATATTTTTACTAGTGAAAAAAAGCTCGTTTGTTTTGGAAATATTTTCAAGAATTTCTACTACTCCAGACAGCAGTACGTGAATATATATTTATTACTACATTGTTACATTGTGAATATCTTTATAGCTTGTGTGTTACATTGTGAACGTCTTTTATTACGAGCTGGTTACATTCTGTTGCAATACTATTCGAATGTCAAATGTAACTTTTTATCTTGCGCCGCCGTTTGTCTAATGTACACAGAGAGACATGTTGCCATTGGCCGTTTTTACTTGAGATCTTGTAGGACGAGTTTAAAAGTAAAATAAAAATCAGTAAAACTTTAGTAATGTGGAAATATCTACTTTGGGCTTTTCGTCGTTTTCTCTTCGGCTTGTTTGTTCATGTCGATTACAAGAGAGCGCGTTCAGAAAGTGACATTTAGCGACGGGATCGAGGAGCTGGTATTCAGCCTGGTAACGTTACAGTGTACAACCATTTAATAGTTAATAGATGAAACCGGAAGACTTGTTTGCTCACGCTGCCTTGTTATCTCTTGTCGTTTGTATCAAATATATTACATGGGGAATACGTCGCCTATTATACTTCTCATTTTATCTTATTTGTAATGACAAACAGTCTACATAATGGGTTGAATGCGTAAATTACAACAAGGCCATAGTCTATTCTCTTGATGCTTGTGCGATTGTTTTGGTGAATTTATTTTGACAGTAGAAAGAGGGAGGCACTTCAGAAACATAGCAGCATCCCACGTGTGTTTGTGGGACAGATACGAGGAATATATGGAGGGAGAATAGGGGGGAGAAAGAAATTGCTTGTGTAAAGATCTCCCCCCTCCTCCGGGCCTTTGTTTGTGGGAGGGCTGACTGGGGACGTGTTGAGTGGGGATGGGCAGACAGAGGGAGGTAGGCAAGTTGCCTTATAAAGCGAATGTATTGCCCCAAGTCAGACCTTCCTCTCGCACACAAAGAGTCGAATTGAAAGGAAGTCATTTGCATCGTCCACGGGGGGAGGGTGGTGTTTTTGGTCTGGTTTTGGTGTGTCACTCACTGTGTCTCAAAATACCCCTTTCTGTCTGGAAGAGCCGTCAGGGAAGAGAAATAGCACAGAACAAGCAATTGAAACACGGTTGGAAAGTTAGCCCGTTACCGACGGTATTCATGATCATTTGACCGGATAAATAAATAAAGTCGTTCGTGCAAGAACTCGACTCGGTGCTATGCATTTTATGGGCCGTTATAAACCGAGCCTTGTTCCAAGGACCGGCGTGTGCTGGCATGGGGTCGGTGAAAGCCTTTGAACCCCACTTCCGATCAATCAAGGCGATAGACATGGAAACGAGTGGCGTGTTTCTTGTTTGGGACTCTTTGAAGTTCTGAGCTGTAAAGTTAGGACAGGTTGAAAGCTGCTTACGAAAATATATTCTCATCTTTTTCTCCTACCATACAGCTTCTTGGCTGAATAGTAGCCAAGTGACTGCTTCTTGCTCTGGCTTGAATCACCCGCCCCCATGTGTCCCATCCCGTGATCTAAATGCGAGTGAATGAACAATCGCCGCCCATTCTACTACATCTATGACGAACATGTACCGTTAAAGTTGTACACACCAAATATTTGTCTGAATATTTTTTTAAAGATGCACTATGCAGAAATCGCTCCGCTATTTACAGGTTGCAAAAGTTATATGTGAATTTGGTCGGGTTTCCCGAAAAGTTACATATTAAGGCTCAACTTGAGTCAACACTGATGAAAGGGGGATAAGCAGGGCTATAGTAAGTGTGTGTGTATAGGTGTTGGATAAAGATGTTTGGCCCATGGTGTTTTGAGGATGGTGTACCTTACATAATTGACAGGTGGTGTGGGTGTGAGATTGGTTGTAGAAACAGGTGTGGCTTGTGTGTGTAGGGGATGAGTGGCGGTTGTGTAGGAGGTGTTTGTGGCATGAGTAATGTGGGTCAGTAGGCTAGTTTACATTTCTTAGTCACCTAACACTTCCTCGGTCGTTGAGGGAGGTTGTGATGAAATGGGGTCAGTGTGTCAGTGTATCTATCGTGTGAACATCTCATGTTGTCTCAGGCCCTCTGACATTGTTTATTTTCATTGTATTGTGCCCGTGAAAAAACAAACTTTCATATTGTGTGTGGGTGGTTACTTGGGTCAGAGGCAAGGGGAACTAACTCGATGATGTCAGACACTAAAAGCCTTGTTTTACTCTACCTGAAACGAAAGGTGTAATTTCTTCAACAAGGAAGTGGAGCACAGCATTTGTCATGCTGCAAACAATAACATGAACTTCTGTCCTATCTCAAACATCTAGCAGGCCATTTTGATAACAGTCCAACATATTATCAGGCAACCTTTTTGGCTGATTACTTCCACCTATCCAATCCTTTCAAATATACAGGAGTGGATTATAGAGAGTAGGGCCTAGAGGTCCATTTAGAATAAGAACAAGTGTATTGATAGGAGAGCAAAGAAGCAGGGTGGGCGAGAGGAGGAGGAGGTGCTAGGAATGACTGGGGTAAAGCTCAGGCAGCTCTGTGTGGAATTCCACCTAGCAGTGTTGAGGCCTCTAGCTGTGACTCTATGGAGACCGACTGGCTGGTGTACCACACCGTGTGTGTTGACTCTGTCGGCGAGGTCGTTCTGTGTTTCTGTCTTTGCGTTCTACTGTTCTAGAGCCATATGTGTTCCTGTTATGAAGTTCCAGAACCGTCTCTGTGTGTGTCATGAAAGCTCCCTCGTGGGATCTGTGACTATTCTTTAGCTTCGTTATCCCTGGCAAAGTGCCACCGATGATGCAGAGGTGAAAGGGAGGTGTATAAACGTGTGTGTGTGTGTGTGTATGACTAACACACCACAACACACACAGGGAAGGAATGTACTGTTTTTTCCTCTGTCACCCCAGTGACTACTTTACTCCAACCCCTGAGAGAGAGAGAGGCCAAGAATGAGTGTTTGAAAGGGAGAGGAAAGAGATGTGACTATTAGAAAAACAAAGAGAGAGCGAGAGAGAGAGGTGAGGACAATCGGTAAACAAACAGTCCAGTGTTCTTTGGGCTATATGAACACACAGTTCAGTCTGCCTTAACAACAGAAATGCATCATTATCACTACTTTATGTCTGTTCAGAGAACTAGAGCTGTGTAATTATTACCTACCAACTATAAAATGAACACCGGACTGGACGGTAGCTGTACCTCATCTGGCTTTGACTCCGATGGGGAACTTTCAGTTCAAGAGGTTTGTTGACTACCGACAGTCATGTTCTCTGCTCGGTCCCGATAGGCAGGCACACATGCTCAGATAGGGGTCGAAGTGTGTCGAGGGTCAGGTTGTCCTTGATGTTGTTGTTCAGTGGAGACATGATCGCAGACCTCCAGCTCTTGGAAGGAACATAAAGGACAACCTGATTCTCAACAGACTCTCACTCATATCTCTTGCCTGTGTGTGTGTGGGGGGGGGGGGGGGGTTCAGTCCAAGAGGTTTGTCGTCAATAATGTTCTCTGCTCTGCTTTGTCCCGATTGGCGCACACACTCTGATGGGAGTGTGTTGAGGGTCAGCTTGAAAATGAGGGGCTGATGAAGTAAAGAAAAGTAGGTGCTCTTAGCTAACTCGGGTGCACGCATCATATTTCACTGTCTGAAATGTATGTTTTTAATTGCACGTGGTCCCTTTAAATAACCTGCCAGTACTACAGGTTGACCTTAATGTTAAAGTTCTTGGAATGGAGAATGTTCAACCTGTACTAGGGAATAGAGAATGTTCAATCTGTACTAGGGAATAGAGAATGTTCAACCTGTACTAGGGAATAGAGAATGTTCAACCTGTACTAGGGAATGGAGAATGTTCAACCTGTACTAGGGAATGGAGAATGTTCAACCTGTACTAGGGAATGGAGAATGTTCAACCTGTACTAGGGAATGGAGAATGTTCAACCTGTACTAGGGAATGGAGAATGTTCAACCTGTACTAGGGAATGGAGAATGTTCAACCTGTACTAGGGAATGGAGAATAGTGGAGAAAGTCAATCTCTCTTGAGAAAGTACTTCCTCTCTTTCTGTATCTCTCTCTCCACCTTAATAACCGTCTGCTGCGACGCCACCGATACCACAGCAACCGTTGTCTAGGAAACAGAGTCTCAGCTCTGTTGTGGTCTGTGCGTGTTTTTGGGGGAACTAATCAGGGTGCTGACTTGTTTGTTTTTGTCTGTCTTGCTCTAGATTCTGGGAAGTGAGGCCATGGGTAGTACTGAAGACACTGGCTTGGGGGAGGGGGGACTTTGGGCTGTTCTGTCCCTTTCTGGTACCCTCATACAGAGAAAGCAGGGTGTCGTGTGTGTGACGCCGTTTCCCTGTGATGTTGTGAGCCGCCGGGTTCGGGGAAAAGGCAGGCAGGTTGTTGTTTTTTTTAAAGTTAAGGAACGGGAAAATGAGTGAGTTTGATCAAGTGTTATTGTCGATAGTGAACGTAAACACGCGCTTATGGTCGTTCAGATTTCGGCGGCACAAATGTCACAACATATTTCTATATAGTCACATATACAGTTTTCGGTCTCTCACAGACATTCGTATAGTGAGTCACTGCTTCACATGCTCACACACACACTGGCACGCACATCTGTGTGTGAGTGCTCAGACGAAGGCATGGGCTCTTGGTCTGACTGACTATCTCCCGTTTGGAGTCCTGCTGTTTCTGGAAAAACGCGAAAAGAAGAACGTCACCCCTTCTTGTGAAGTCTTGTTTTGCGAGAGAGATGGTGAGGACATCTGCTTGAGTGACTGACTGGAAATAACCTTATCCGACCCCCACACGCGTCAGTCAGCCCCCTCAAACTTTATTAGTGGACGATCAAGAAGAAGGAAAAACTGCCTTCAGCCTTGTTTATCGTCCGTTAACGTTGAAATGCCTCGGTTCCGTTGGTTTTAACATCTGCTTTCTTTGGTTAAACACGTGGATGACAGGAGGACGTTATGCCTGTCTGACATGGATTCAAGGGTTTTAGAGGTGAAACCCTGTTAATGGTTTCGTATTGACTCAGGTTTACTCTCACTCAGTCACATATTTACACCTTCTTATTTTGTCCGCACGCGCACACACCGGTTCTGTTCCGCAGGAAACTACTACTGATGCCCTCTGCCCTCCTCAAGGCATCCACACACACACACACACACACACACACACACACACTGACAGTTGTTACAAGCACAGGTGCGATGGCAGTTAGATAAAACAGCTCTTGCTGTTTCCATCTCCTCAACCTGCGTAAACCAGCAGGCTGCCAAAATACCACACTAGACTTTCAGCCTTGTACATGTACGAGAATGTAAATATCAGACCATTTCACCACGGCTGTCAGTAAAAGTCATGTTAGAGGATCCAGAGAGGGAGAGAGGGGTGTTGGGCATGGCTTTCCTCCTGAGTGTACTCTGCGACTTGGACCGACTTTTCAGAAACCACACATGTTCAGCTTCACTCCAGCCAGGATGAAAATCCACGTTCTCCAACAGAATGGGGGATAGGAACATATTTCAGCCCTCTCTCTCGTGCCGGTTCTCTCAACCTGCGTTGTCTACCCTTATTCTTGGGATGTGACAGTAAAAAGGTGAGAGGTTGTCTGTTTTAGAAGGCCAAACAGCTAGACCTAAAGAGACAGAGCAGCAGTACTATAGTTAGTGTGGAGGAAGAGTTACCTCTGTTCTCTACTAACCATAAATAGCAGCTGTAGGATGTTCTGTGTGTGTTTGACCATATCGGTGCTCTCCCGGTTTATGTAGGCGGTAGTGTATGTGGGAAATGCTTGGCTGCGTTGGTGACGAACTAGCCTGCATCACACACACACACACACACACACAAACAAACACACGCTGTGGGAGCCTGGCAACGGAACGGACGCAGGCAGGCGGTGTGTGTGTTTCCTTAAACTCAATCCCTTTTTTGAGGCCAGGTATGTAATGGACCAGTGTGCAGAGAAACCCACAGGCCTTTCTCCTCCCTCATCTCTCGAACTCGCCAGACACGCCGGAACCTTCTCTCTCTCTCTCTCGCTTTCTTATCAAATCGATCACTTATCTCTCGGCCTGTCCGGAACTAGTGTCTGTAGGTCGTCATCTTTACGTCATCCTTTATCTCTCTCCTGCGCTCTCTCTGTGTCTCTCACTCGCTGTCTCTGTGTGTGTTCGTAATCTGTTATCTATGTTTAACTGAGCCCTTCTATGTCGCTTGTCTGGCTCTGGACCAAACCACTATGAGGCTGGCAGGGGAGTTCTGTCTCATTACTGGAGTCAGACGGGGGGTGAGGGTGATTTGGTGGCTGACCGAATGTTTGTATTTAGCTTTGTAACAGTGGTAGTTGACTTCTAGTGGCTTATCATAGTATACTTCTATTTTTCTTTTTTACAAAAAAAGTTTTATTTCCATATACACCGAATATGTGCAGTGAAATGTGTTGTTTTACAGGTTCAGCCATAGTAGTACACTACTATTCAAAGCTGAGTACACCGAATGTACCAAACATTAAGAGTCTTTCACCCTCCTCCTCCTTCCTTTCACCCTCCAGAACAGCCTCAATTCATCAGTCAACAATGTGTTGACTCCAATGTTTCCCACAGTTGTCAAGTTGGCTGGATGTCCTTTAGGTGGTGGACCATTCTTGATACACACAGGAAACTGTTGAGAGTGAAAAACCCAGCAACGTTGCAGTTCTTGACATAAACCGGTGCGCCTGGCACCTACTACTATACCCCGTTCGAAGGCTCTGATATCTTTTGTCTTGCCCATTCACCCTCTGAATGGCACACATACACAAGCCATGTCTCAAGGCTTAAAAAACCTTCTTTAACCTGTCTCCTCCGCTTCATCTATACTGATTTTGAAGTGGATTTAACAAGTGACATCAATGAGTGATCATAGACTGACCAGGTGAATCCAGGTGAAGTCTATGAGGGAAAGAGCAGATGCTCATAATGTTTTGTTTACTCTGTGTATATTAGAGATGTGAGTCTTGAGTAATGTTATGGTTAGCAACGGTTAGCATGATGATGATGGCATGGCCCTAGCTTCTCTCTACCAGAGTGGTAGCCAGGTATGTGATGCCGTAACCTTGGTGACGGTGTTGACTGGAACAGGTCTTTAACGTCTGTCGTCATGAGAGTTTCACTGTTACCCAGGTGACATACAGGGGCTACCGTTATGTTGCACAACATTCTTAGTTGCAATGTTAATTCTGCTGGTGAGATTCTGCGGTCTGTGTGGTAACTTCATTGTAGTTAGTAGGAATTCCCCTTACCCAATTGGGGAAATCGGCAACACCACAAGAGAACGCAGCATCTAAAAGTGACTAATAAGCCCCACTGTAATTTTTTCATGGTAAGGTGGTCTGGCGATTCCTGTGTTAGCCATAAACCCCCGACCTGCCGATCTACATGTTTCACCATAACACCGGTTCACTAACCACCGATGACGGCACCTGAGAAATTCCCTGAGACGTCACGCTGTCACTAGCAACACCCCCGGTCACCTGACCGTAAGTGGCGTCCCAGTGGGAGGGGGAAGGGGGTGAAGTGTTAAGTTTGGGGTAAGCCCTTTTCCACCGACCGCTGGGCGTGGCGCTGACTCACTCACCGGGGCGGGGGGGGGGGGGGGGTTCCCTGTGCTGTGACACCCCGGATGCAGCGTATCGTCAGACACAGCGTACTGACATATATAATCAGTTGTCTGTCTCTCTATATAACCTGAGAAAGCTTGTCTTAGCTTCCTAATATTATCCGAAGTTTGTTTCTCACCCATCCCCAGTGTTCAGTTCCCCATGCTGCACGTTTGTTACTTTCGCTTTCCTCTCTCCTTTTCTCTCTTGCCCTCATCGGTCTCTCTGTGCCTCTACTCTCCTCTTCCCCCTGTTCTCTCCCTCCCTCGTGTTGCTGCGCTACAGTTTCACGTGTGATAGTTGACTTAACGTGCCGACCTCTTCCTGTGAGAGGCTACTGTTGTTTATGTAGCAACAGCCCTTGTGCCTCTAACACAGTTATTCTCACCATTGTGTGTGTCTGTGTCTCGCTTTGTGTTGTTGGTCCCCTGCTGATTCACCCTTTCCCCTCCTGCCCTCCCTGGGTTTCCACACACCCGCCGTGTCGACTAGGGAGTCGAAGCAGGGGAGAAGAGCGGAGGGGTGATGTCTCCACGTTCTTAGTAACCGTGGGAGAGAGCGAGATAGAGAGAGGAGGTTAGACAGTCATACTAATATCAAAAGTCCCTGTCTGTCTCCTGACTCTGACTGATAAATGCAGTGTTGGACTGGTCTGGTTTCTCAGATCCGTTGTCGTTCTGGAGAAGTCTACCGACGCTGTCTGATGTAATAATATGAGCTATTGGGTCATTCCACCTCATAAAGCACCAGAAAGAGGATTTCAACACCCACCATCTCAGATTGTTCTGAAATAGTTTCTGTATGTAGAAACCGATACGATAAGCATTCCGGAAACATTATTTCTTTATTTTTATAATTAGATTTCTGAGAAATTAAGACAATTGATTGCACCCAAGTTGGCTATTTTAATTTATTCATATAATAATCAATAAATAAAGTACCTAACATCCATTTCAGACCAGAATAGGAAACTATATTTATTGGAAAGGAGCATCAAGCTCATCACCTTGCACTTTCACCACCCTGTGAAGTTCATCATAACTTATTTCATCTGTAGCCTAATAAACTGCATGGTTTCCCGAGTCGTAGTGGGAGGACCACACAACATGTCATCACGTGACTCCAAGTTTACTTCCATATGATGGTTGTTATATCAATATTTGCACATAAAGGCGTTTCTTCCACCATTTCTCGCGTAATACTTTCACTGACAAAAAGATCCCACCGCGTCGAACGCACACGTGATCTGTCGGATATTTATCAAATTGTACTGAAACACAACAGCTGTGTTTTCATCACAGCTGTTGTGATTTTTTTTTTACGGTATGATATATGTACCATGTTAATACCTAATATGCATAAAACTGTGGAGCTTAGTGTTAGAAAAAAGTTTGATCCATATCGCATATTAGGTACTATAATTATTGAATATTAATTGAATCGTATACATTACAATGGCCAATTTGGGTCAAATCAATTCGCTTCATTTCTCAGAGCAAATTGTATTTCAACTAAAGTAAGTTTCCGGGAACGCTTATCTCATCTGTTTCTAACAACAAAGGATTTCAGAAGAATCTGACATGACATGGAACAGCCCTATTGTCTGATACAGACAGCTATTGGCTAATTGGGATTGTGTGTGTACAGATGTTGTTGCGATCTGTTTTATGACGGTTTGATATTAAATCTGACTCTTTCTTCTGATTGGTCCAGGGCTGAAGAGATCCCAGAGATGATTGGCTGTAGAAGCTGAGACTTGACGAGACAGAGGATCTTGAATTAGGTGCTATTCTGAAAGGTAACTGTGTGTGTGTGTGTGTGTGTGTGTGTGTGTGTGTGTGTGTTGCTTGTGTATACAGTACATTCGGAAAGTATTCCGACCCCTTGACTTTTTCCACATTTTGTGACGTTAGACTTATTCTAAAATTGATTAAATTAAATGTTTTCCTCATCAATCTACACACTATACCCCATGATGACAATACGAAATCAGGTTTTTATAATATTTTGCAAATGTATTAAAAGTTAAAAACATACCTTATTTACATAAGTATTCAGACCCTTTATGAGACTCAAAATTGGGCTCAGGTGCATCCTGTTTACATTGATGATCCTTGAGATGTTTCTCCAACTTGATTGGAGTCCACCTGTCAAAAGAATTGTCCATAGAGCTGTGAGACTGTGAGGCACAGATCTGAGTAAAGGTACCAAATCATTTCTGCAGCATTGAAGGTCCCCAAGAACACCGTGGCCTCCATCATTCTTAAATGGAAGAAGTTTGGAACCCCCAAAACTCTTCCTAGAGCTGGCCGCCCGGCCAAACAAAGTAATCTGGGGAAAAGGGTTTTGGTCAGGGAGTTGACCAAAAACCCGATGGTCATTCTGACAGAGCTCCAGAGTTCCTCGGTGGAGATGGGAGAACCTTCCAGAAGGGCAACCATCTCTGCAGCACTCCACCAGTCAGGCCTTTATGGTAGAGGTGCAAGACGGAAGCCACGCATCAGTAAAAGGCACATGACAGCCTGCTTGGAGTTTATCAAAAGGCACCTAAAGGACTCTGGCCATGAGAAACAAGATTCTATGGTCTGATGAAACCAAGATTGAACTCTTTGGCCTGAATGCCAAGTGTCACATCTGGAGGAAACCTGTTACCATCCCTATGATGTTTTTCAGCGGCAGGAACTGTGAGATTGAGGGAAAGATGAACGGAGAAAAGTATAGAGAGATCGTTGATGAAAACCTGCTCCAAAGCAAGGTTCACCTTACAACAAGACAACGACCCTAAGCATACAGCCAAGACAACGCAGGAGTGGCTTCGGGACAAGTCTTTGAATGTCCTTGAGTGGCCCAGCCAGAGCCCGGACTTGAACCCGATCGAAGATGTCTGTAGAGACCTGAAAATAACTGTGCAGCAACGCTCCCCGTCCAACCAGACAGAGCTTGAGAGGATCTGCAGAGAAAAATAGAAGAAACTCCCCAAATACAGGTGTGCCAAGCTTGTAACGTCATACCCAAAAATACTTGAGGCTTTGATCGCTGCCAAAAGTGCTTCAACAAAGTACTGAGTAAAGAGTCTGAGTACTTATGTAAATGTGATATTTCAGTTTTTTTATACATTTGCAAACTTTAAAAAAACAAAACATTTTTGCTTTGTCATTATGGATTAGTGTGTGTAGATTGAGGGGGAAAAACAAAACAATTTAATCCATATTAGAATAAGAATGTAATGCAACAAAATGTCAAAAGTCTTTTAGAATGAGCTGTGTGTGTGTGTGTGTGTGTCTTTCTATGTGTCTGTGGGAATGTGTAAACCAGTCTGAGCTGTGTGTGATCTCCTGGTCTCTCTTTACATGGCATTAGTGTGTATGTCTGTCTAGGGTGTCGTTATCCCACTCACACACGCATACACGCAGATGAGTAGAGGGGGAGTGTCAGCGTGGCTCGGTGTTGTCTTTATTTCCGTCTCCCTGGAAGCTAAAAACGGAGCGCCTGAAATATCTTCCCCCGAGCCTTTTAATAGCGAGGCGGCGGAAGGGAGGGATGAGGGGGAGGGAGGCCCCACACACGCTAGCAGAGCTAATTTAGGAACCTACGCTGACTAGAGTGGAGCTTTCTGCTGGCTCATCGTCACACTGTGTGTCTGTCACCGGTGTGTGTCTGTCACGGGTGTGTGCTCGTCTCCAATTTTAACAGGAATCTCCTTCTGTCTTCTGTAACTCTGTGTTGGACAACATGGGCCTTTTCTAGCTGAGTCTTCTCTGTTTCTTAGTGGTTGTGATCCTGTGTGTCAGCATCACTTTTTCTGGGTGATGTGACTTTTTGCATGTGTGTCACCGTGTGTGTCACCGTGTGTGTCACCGTGTGTGTCACCGTGTGAGTGTGTGTTTATATATGTACCAGGCTATTTTCTGTGTTCTCCAACTTTCTTTGTTTGCCTCTCTGCCATGTGTGGGAAGGTGTGTGGGCGTGAGATTTAGGCAGCACAGCCCGTCCCTCCTTCCTTCCTTGAAGAGCACTTTTATTTTCCACCCATCTCTTCTTGGTATTCTATCCTTCCTTCCTGTTCAGACCCTCTGTTGTGTCTTCCCCCTGTCCCTCTCCATCACCCCTGTTCTAATAATGGGATTTAAACCTAGTAGATCCAACACACACCTATCTATCTATCTATCTCTCTCGCTCTCTCGCTCTCTCGCTCTCTCGCTCTCTCGCTCTCTCGCTCTCTCGCTCTCTCGCTCTCTCTCTCTGCACACACACTTTACAGCCACACACCCTATACCCTTGGTTCGTCTGTGTGGGTCCCCCTGTAGGGATTACAGTAACCTCAGGGCTCCCCTGTCATAGGTCCACCAACTCCCCCAGAACCATCTGTGCTCGGGTAATAATCCTCCAGTCAGCTACAGCAGAGCTACCATGGCCCCCTAGGGGCTGGGACACAGTGCAGCACTACCAGAGTGTACTAGCTAATTATACCGACACACAGACAATCTGGTTAGACTGTAATACCTAGACCTACTGTCTGTTGTGTAATAGTTGTTAAACTATTGTGAAGTTGACACATTTCTGCAGATAAACAGTTAGAGCTGTACAATGTCTGCGGCCTCCCTCCAACTCAACACACTGTATTTGAGTCACTGAGACGTTTGTAAGCTCTCTCCTCTCCAACTGTTCCATATCTAGACTTTCTACCTCTTCTTCCTTCCTCTGTCCTGTCTCCTCAGTCTCAACCCCTCCTCTCTGTCTGCAGTGAGTTCTGCTCTAGAGCTGAGCTATATAATGGAAAACCTACTGGCAATTATTGACTTACACCTCTCTCCCCTTCTCTCCCTTCTTGTTCTCTCCTATACCTCTGTATTTCTCTCATCTTGTTCCCTCTCCCTCTCTAGCCTAACAGTCGGTATAGTATTGGAGTTGAAGACAGGTGTATAGTCTTCCCTTGGTCGTTGGTGTGTGGCCTTCTCTGTGCTGCAGTGGAGGGCTTCACAGACACAGCTACTGTGGTGAGTAGACAGTGTGCACTTGCATTTTTGGGCAATCCACAAATGCTTTAGGATTATAGTTTGTTGACTGTGCATGTGTGAGAAAAAGAGGGGAGTGTATGTGAGTAATTGTGTGTTAAGAAAATTCCTCCGCAGAGGGCACACGTTGTGTACATGCTGAGTGTGCATCTCTGCAGTGTGTGTGTGTGTTCCATATATTGAGTCCAGCCCTCTTCCTCCTCCAGGCTGGATGCATCACGCAGTAGAGCAGTTTGGCGGGCGTGGCACACGGGACTCCTTCCCTCTGGACGGACTCAGCCGGGTACCATGGACTCCCGTGGGCAACCGCGCCACCTGGGCGCAACCTGCCAGGTATGTTAGGTTTCCACGGCAACCAACAAGCCTCACACACACACACCTACTGGTCAATTAATTACACCTACACTAACTGACTTAGACCTCAAGTGAGAGAGTTTGAAGCTAAGACCCCACGTTCAGTGTTAATCGTTATTTTAGGTTAAGGTGTATATTTCTCTCAGGTTAACATGTCTCACAGTATTTAGTCCTGGTCTGACTCTTATTCTTGTTCTCTCGACCAGGTTTTCGCCAAGTGTCAATCAACACCAGCTCCTCCCCCATCTAGCGCCAAGTCACATGGGCGGACTGAACCATCCCAGTAAATTCTTCAATAATGGGTGAGTCCGGCATATGTTCCATTGGGCTAGCTGTAGTCTCTACCTTGTCTTTCCTTGTCACTACATTCATAACTCCAGGCTGTAGTCACTGTAATCTGACTCTCTATCCCTCTGTCTCTCTCTCTGTTCCCAAAAGGCCCATGCAGGTTCGTGGTGGGGAAAAGCTGGAGCTGTCCCAGGCCATGTTACCTAGCCTCCAGAGAGGGGACCAGCAACGCCCCCTTCCTCCCCCCCACCGGGTGTGGGAGCAGTTGGGTCAGCTGTATGACTCCCACCCCCCTCCTCATTCACTTGTACCCCTAACCAGCGACCACGCCCCCCGCCTGCACAGCGGTGGATACAGCACTAGGCCTCCGACCCACCTGCCTCCCAGACCCAATCAGCTACTGAAGGTGAGAGAAGGGGCCAGTGATATCATCCGACAGGACGAGTGTAGATAAACGAGTGGCCTATCAGTGAGTGACGATTAAAGGCGGATGTCTTGTTAGGAGATGTAATGCTGACTTTTCCTCACTCTCCTCACTCTTTCCTCTCTCTCACTCTCCTATCTGTCAGTATGAGGGTCCTCAGGAGCACCATGTTCCCAGGGGTCCAGCATCACTGGGTGATGATATGTGGTCTCAGGTACAGCAGCAGCAGAGGGGTTACCCAGGGAAAATGCTGGGGGGGCAGCTGAAGAGGCCGGCCCCCCCTCTCGGGGAGCACTCGGTCATCCAGCACACCCCGCCCCCCTCCCTTCACCCCTCCTCTCGCCCCAATGAGGACTGCCCCACTCCTAGCAAGAGGAAGAGGAAGAGGAGTTCTGAGCAGGTACATGGATGACTGAAACCACTGCAATCAACACTTTACTCACGCAGTTACTTTTACTTTACACATACAGGATAAAGAAATCCAAGTCTATACTCTCTCATATGCAGCATCAGGTGATTGCATATAATTATTTGTGACCTTTTGATATCTAAACTTAGTTTGTTGTTGTAATTTGACCATGTTGTTTTGATGGGACCTGCTGTAATATTTACATTGTTACTCTACTCCTCTCCAGATTCCTCACCCCGGCATCCAGAGGTTCTCTGGCCCAGGAGGACAGCAGCAGCCCCCGGCCCACCTTCCCCCTCCCCCATCCAAACCTGCCTTCTGGAACCCCATACACAAGGGGAACGCCCCCTGGACCCAGCCCGAACGCAGGAACGGGCCTCCAGAGTTCCAGATCAGACCTGTAAGAACACTACCACATCGTCAAGAGAATTCACTGTACTTATCAGGTGTTCTTATCAGGTGTTCTTATCAGGTGTTCTTATCAGGTGTGCTTATCAGGTGTGCTTATCAGGTGTTCTTATCAGGTGTGCTTATCAGGTGTGCTTATCAGGTGTTCTTATCAGGTGTTCTTATCAGGTGTGCTTATCAGGTGTGCTTATCAGGTGTGCTTATCAGGTGTGCTTATCAGGTGTGCTTATCAGGTGTGCTTATCAGGTGTGCTTATCAGGTGTGCTTATCAGGTGTGCTTATCAGGTGTGCTTATCAGGTGTGCTTATCAGGTGTGCTTATCATAGTATTTGTTGTTGGTGGAACTTGGTTTGTTGTGTTTGACATAAAGTAACATGTCAGTTTATGAGATGCAGGTTAGGTGGTCAAATAGTTTGTCTATGGTCTCCTAGCCCACAAGTTCTGATCGTGTCGCTCTCTTTCTCTCTGGTAACAGGACTCAGCCAAGTCTGGTCTGGGCGGCTACACCTACAAACCTCCCCCTCCCTCCGCCCCTTCGCCAATCTCCCCAACCCGCATCTCCTCCCCGGGAGACTACCCCCAGGGGCGCGGAGCCCCCCCCCCACCCCACAAGCCCCAGTTCCCACCTCAGGCCCTCAATCAACCCCCCCACAATAACCACCCCCAGTACCCCAAACAACCAGCTCCAGCCCCGCCTCTCATGGGGATGGAGCCCCGGGGAGGTCCTCCTACCCCCCAGAGAGGCCCTACCACTGGGGGCCGAGGAATCAACAACCATCCCCCCTCTCATCCTCCTCACCACCAAGCTCTAGCAAGGGGGGACAGTAGAGGAGACAGGGACAGTAGGGAGCCCCCCCAACCCTCACCAGCAAACCACACCGGCGTGCCTTACAACCCCCACCCTCACTTCCAGCCCCATGCGGGGCTGGGGCACACGCCCCCCCGCCCCCCTGCCCCTGCCTGCAGCACCGCAGTACCTCCGCAGCACAACCCCACCACCCCACACCATGAGGCGTGGAGGCCCCAGGGCCAGGGCAGGCCACAAAGCAACCACCCCCTGGTGAGTCCTGGTTTCCCAGCAGAGCTAATGTTGCACCCAGCCTCCATTTGTTAACGCGTGATCTCTGCCTTTTCACACGATTATTTTCAAAATCCCGAATCGACGCCCGGCGGGCTCACTGGGCACTTCACGTAGACCTGAAGAGTCAGTGAACAACTCCCATTTTACCTACTCATTGTCATTTAGTGGAGGGTTCTGTTTGGAATTGATTGGGCTTAGTTAATGGGCTTAGTTAATGGGCTTAGTTAATGGGCTTAGTTAATGGACTTAGTTAATGGACTTTTGCTAAGAGGGAGTACAGGAAATTTAAAGCATATCCATTTTGTTTGCATTGTAGTGAATCAGGTTGGCGTCCCAAATGGGCCCTATCAAAAGTAGTGCACTGTGTAGGGAATAGGGTGCCATTTGGGAAGCGGCCTGTGTCTGTTTGTATTGCGCAGTATCTTCAGTGTACTAACCTAGCATGTGTCTCTCCCTACAGGAGTCAGGTCTCTACAGGGCAGGGCCGTTATCTCAGGGGCAGCATCAGAACCAGGCCGGGAGACCCGGGGTCCTGCACCCCTCCAGCATCATCAGCACCCCCGCTCCCACGTCAGCCCCCCTCTGGCCTCCCCCATACCTCCTACCAGGACGCCAGTCATCACCCCCACCTTCACTCCCCATCCACCCTGCTCACAGTCACATAACAACCGCTACAGTAGTAGTATGACTGGACCTGCACTCTCCACTGTGACCACAGCGCCCCCTGCTGTGTGTTCAGCTAACAACACCCCCAGCAGCAGCAGCAGGAGAGGAAGGGAGACGATGGGAATGCTCCACCAGACCTCAGTTCCATCTCAGCTGGAGAGGGACCCAGAGAGGGGGCCCATCCACCCCATGCTACACCCAGGGTATCAGGGAGCCCGCATGGGCACTGCCAGCCACCCTCACCCCCAGCGGGGACCATCCAGGCCCCAGCAGCAGCCTAGCCACCACCACCAGTCTGTCCAGGGGAAGGGTTACTACGGATGGCCTGAGCCTGATCGCACTCCTTCCTCTTCATCATCATCCTCAGGACACCAGAGGGCAGGGGAGAGTGTTATCACCAGCAGAGGGTCTCACCCCAACCCCCTCCCGCAGACGGTGGTCACTAGCTTGCCCCATGACCGCACCATGACCGCCCCCCAACCCCACACGGTCAACTCTGCCCCTCAGCCAGGCTCCAATCCCTCTTACTCCAGACTCTGTGCCCAGTCTACACCCCAGCCCCCCCAGGCTACCACCACCTCAGCCCAGGGGTATCTTAACTCTCGACCCCAGCCACCAGCCCCCCAGTCCATGGAGGAGGCCCTGGATAAACTGGATGCTGAGCTGCAGGGTCATATGCAGGCCGAGGAGAGGAGAATTGACTGGGAGAGAGAGCAGGAGGAGAGGAAGAGGAGGGATTGGGAGAGAGAGCAGGAGGAGAGGAAGAGGAGGGAGTGGGAGAGAGAGCAGGAGGAGAGGAAGAGGAGGGAGTGGGAGAGGGCGGAAGAGGAGAAGAGAAATAAGGAATGGGAAAAAGAGCAGGAGGAAAGGAAGAGGAGGGACTTGGAGAGAGAGAGGGAGGAAGAGGAGAGGAAGAAAAGGAGAGAGTGGGCGAGAGAGGATGAGGAGAGGAAGAGGAGGATGGAGAGGAAGGAGGAGATGAGCAGGAGCAGTAAGGGGAGAGAGGAGTCCGCCATCGAGAGTCTGGAGAGACTCCTGTCAGGCAGCACTTCTTCTGCCCCACCTCCTCCTCGCCTGTCCACTGTCTCCACCTCCTCCTCCTTTGTCCTAGCACCACCCCCCAGCCAGTCCTCATCCTCGCCCCCCTACCCCTGGCTGAGCCGGGCCGGGGCACCCCCTTGTCCCCCAGGCCAGGCACCACCGTCTCCCGCCCCCCTGGAGAGGTCGCAGCCGCCCCCTCTCACCCCCCAGACGGAGTATGCCAGGGAGAAGCAGAGGCAGAGGGAGAAATGGAGTGGGAGTCCCCAGTCATCATCTCACAGTAGTAACGTTACCTCAGGGAACAACGCCCGGTCCTCGTTGGGGCCCTCCTACCCTAACAACCCCTCTGCTGTTACCTCGTACCCCAACCACCCCGTAAATAACACCACCATGCGAGGCACCCCCCGTCCACCCAAAGACACTCCCCAACCCAAGGAGAAAGCTAGTCAGCAGGCTAGAGGAGGAGTGATGGGGCCTACGGGTCCCCTCCACAGCTCCATCAGCATCACCCTCCGAGAGCCCCCCAAACTCTTCCAGGCTTTCCCCAGGGACAGCCTTTCGTCCGCTACCAACCCCTCCAGAACCACCAGCAGCACCTCCAGCACAGGGGGTCTCCTCCACAAGCACATGCCCAGCGGAGGCCTAGGCAGCCTGGGTAGCAGCGCCAGCAGCAGCAGCAGCGGAGACTCGGACAGCGCCCAGTTTGAGGAGGAACCATCGGAGCTCACGACGTTACTCCCGGACGGTCTGGCCAACATCATGGCCATGCTGGATGAGTCCATCAAGAAAGAGGAGGAATCTTTCTATAGCCACGACCGAAACGGAGCTAGAGAAAACAACACCTTCTCTGATACCGTGCCACCGGACAAGAGCTACCTGTGCGCCCCGGACCTCATTCCGGCGCCCAAGCAGCAACCGCAGGACGACTTTGTTGGGGCGAACCTCCACGCCAGCCCCCCCGTGCTGAGCCGACAGGGCTCCCTGGCCTCCCCCTGCAGTCGGACCTCCTCCCTCAACGAGGAAGAGGAGGAGGGTTGTCCCACCCTGAAACCCGCTCCGGAGCTCCACAAGCCAGCCGTCCCTCTCAACCCCAACCCCCAGTCAGGGACTAACTACAGCCACAGCGACCTGGCTAAACTCTACGGTCTCCCGGAGCCCGCGAAGAGCGAGTGCGACGACGAAGATGAGGAAGAGGAGTCGGAGACCCCGTCCAGTTCTCCTCCCCCGCCCCAGAGGCCCCACCTCCACCAGACGGGGGTGAGCAGCACCTTCAAGTCCCCGGCCACCCTGGAGAACCAGAAGTACACCTACAGAGGAGGTCCATTTGGCCGCCCGCCCCCCTCCGCTCTGGGGGGACTGAAGTACTCCTCCTCCCTCTCTCTGGGTCCCGACATCCAACAGCAGCAGAATAGCACCTCCCCCACCTCCGATTCCACCAATCACCCGGGCTTTACACCGCCCCGAAAGTCCCGCCCACACTCACCCTCCAACTGGGAGGCCAAGAGACAGGTCAATATCAAGATGGAGGCGCCTGATATCTGGAGAGATGGGAGGGAGACCACGGAGAAGAGGATCCATTCCTCAAAGTCACATTTGAATCCCTCCACACAATCCATCAAGATGGAGCCGAAAGAAGAGATGAAGCTCACTACCATCTCTGAGTCTTCTCTAGCAGAGCTGGGACGGAGTTGTGAGGTCTCCCTGACCCGGCACTCCAATTCCCTCCCCAGCAACAACACCTCAGACAGGACCAGGACTGAGCTGAAACACGAGGACAGGCACCATAAGCCTGAGAGAGAGAGGGAACGAGACAGAGAGAAGGACGGAGAGACTGAGAAGAAGAGGAAACACGGCAGCAGCAAGAAACACCAGGACAGGAAAGAGAGGAAGAAAAAGCACAGAGAGAAACGAGAGATGTCCTCCTCCCATTCCAGTTCCAAACGGCACAAGGAGGGCAAAGTTCACAAGGAGAAGAAGGAGCACCTGCGGATCCTTGGGAACCTGGACCTCCAGAGCAAGGAGTTCCGGGAGAAGGACCGCGACCACGTTCACGCTGACATGGAGCGAGACCGGAAGAGGAGGAATCGGGCTGATTCCACCAGCGGAGACCAACCCTCAGAATGGGCGTCCCATAGTAGAAGTGAAAAAAGTTCTGGTGTCATGTCCTCTTCTCAGGGCAGTGAGGTTGGATCGACACTGCAGGGTTCGGCTGCTGACTTCATGAAGCTGAAGGCCCTGTCGGACGGGCCGCCCAAGGAGCTGAAGATCAGGCTGATCAAGGTGGAGAGTGGAGACCGAGAGACGTTCATCGCCTCGGAGGTGGAGGAGAAGGGGACACCGCTGGAGGAGATCAACATAAACAACACAGCCACAGAGGTCATACGGGCCTGCAAGTGAGTATGGAGAGGGGGATGGAGGGGTGAACAAAGGCAGGAGTGTTGTGGGAGAGCGTGTGGGGCGGTTTTGCCAACTGGAAGTAAAGGATGGTCCATTCTAGTAAATACGTTTCTAAAAAGACAGCTTTTATGCTCTAGTTTGACTGTGTTTTATCTATAAAAATGATAATAATTTAACTCTTCTCTCAGGGGTGCGAGGGTGAAGGGGAAGTTCAGAGAGTCCTACCTGCTCCCTGCGTTCTCTGTCAAGCCCCTGTTTACTACAGAGCCCATCCCACGGGAGAAACTCAACCCTCCCACACCAAGCATCTATGTAAGTCCCTGTCGTTCACCATAACCCCACCACACATCTTACATATCTATCTTTCTCTGCACCACGTCTCCCATGATATTATTACACTCTGTCTCTTTCTCTAATAATGTGTAGCGTGAAATTAAAATCATTTTCTAAGCCTGTATTTGTATATATTATGGATCCTCGTTAGCTGCTGCCAGTTACTCTTCCTGGGTCCAGCAAAATTAAGGCAGTTATATATATATATATTAAACATGACATTTTGGGCCTCCTGACTGGCGCAGCGGTCTAAGGCACTGCATCTCAGTGCTAAAGGCGTCACTACAGACACTAGTTTGATCCCATGATCGGGAGTCCCATAGGGTGACGCACAATTAGCCCAGCTTTGTCCGGGTTAGGGGAGGGTTTGGCCTGGGTAGGCTGTCATTGTAAATAAGAATGTGTTCCTAACTGACTTGCCTAGTTAACTAAAGGTTAAATAATTTTAAAAAACAAATCACAACAGATTTCACAACACATTGTGTGCCATCAGGCCCCTACTCTACCACATATCTACAACACAAAATCCAGGTGTACGTGTGTGTATAGTGCGTATGTTATTGTGTAGGTATGCATGTGTCTGTGCCTATGTTTGTGTTGCTTCAGTCTCCCCAGTTCCATCAGGTTTATTATTGTTTTTATCTGATTCTACTGTTTGCATCAGTTACCTGATGTGGAATAGAGTTCAATGTCGTCATGGCTATATGCAGTACTGTGCATCTCCCATAGTCTGTTCTGGACTTGAGGACTGTGAAGAGACCTCTGGTGGCATGTCTTATGGGGTATACATGGGTGTCCGAGCTGTGTGCCAGTAGACAGCTCAATGCCTTCAACATGTCAATATCTGACACAAACACAAGTAGTGAAGTTAATCCCTCCTCCACTTTGAGCCCGTACTGTACTGCCCTCTGTTGGTAGAAAACGGCACCTGATGTGAATTATTATAATTGTACAAACTGTTCTATCCTCCCACCTCTCTATAGCTGGAGAGTAAGAGAGATGCCTTATCCCCAGTACTACTGCAGTTCTGTACAGACCCCAAGAACCCTGTTACTGTCATCAGAGGACTGGCCGGATCCCTACGACTCAGTGAGTTTAACACATCCCGCCACACACACACTTCACGTCGTTAGCAATCATTTATTCAACACTATCTACCACAGTAACCACACAAATCATTCATTCAAACTGCACTACCTACCTACAAATAGTGATCATGCCACACCATTTCATCCCACACTGTCAACTGCGTTTATTTTCAGCAAACTTAACATGTGTAAATATTTGTATGAACATAAGATTCAACAACTGAGACAAACTGAACAAGTTCCACAGGCATGTGGCTAACAGAAATGGAATGTGTCCCTGAACAAAGGGGGGGGGGGTCAAAATCAAAATTAACAGTCAGTGTCTGGTGTGGCCACCAGCTGCATTAAGTCTCTCCTCCTCATGGACTGCACCAGATTTGCCCGTTCTTGCTGTGAGATGTTACCCCACTCTTCCACCAAGGCACCTGCAAGTTCCTAGACATTTCTGGGGGGAATGGCCCTAGCCCTCACCCTCCGATCCAACAGGTCCCAGACGTGCTCAATGGTATTGAGATCCTGGCTCTTTGGTGGCCATGGCAGAACACTGACATTCATGTCTTGCAGGAAATCACACACAGCAAGAGCAGCATGGCTGGTGGCATTGTCATGCTGGAGGGTCATGTCAGGATGAGCCTGCAGGAAGAGTACCACATGAGGGAGGAGGATGTCTTCCCTGTAACGCACAGAGTTGAGATTGCCTGCAATGACAACAAGCTCAGTCCGATGATGCTGTGACACACGACCCCAGACCATGACTGACCCTCCACCTCCAAATCGATCCCGCTCCAGAGTACAGGCCTCGGTGTAATGCTCATTCCTTCGACGATAAATGCGAATCCGACCATCACCCCTCATGAGACAAATCCGCGACTCGTCAGTGAAGAGCACCTTTTGCCAGTCCTGTCTGGTCCAGCGACGGTGGGTTTGTGCCCGCAGGCGCCGTTGTTGCCGGTGATTTAGTCCAGCTTCTCTCAACCTATTTTGTGCTTTCCTGGTGTAACTCTGGCAGTTGTTGTTGCCATCCTATACCTGTCCCGCAGGTGTGATGTTCGGTTGTACCGATCCTGTGCAGGTGTTGTAACACGTGGTCTGCCACTGCGAGGACGATCAGCTGTCCGTCCTGCCTCCCTGTAGCGTCTCACAGTACGAACATTGACATTTATTGCCCTGGCCACATCTGCAGTCCTCATGCCTCCTTGCAGCATGCCTAAGGCACGTTCACATTTCTTTTGGTGTTTTTCAGTCAGTACAAAGGCCTCTAGTGTCCTAAGTTTTCATAACGGTGACCTTAATTGCCTGCCGTCTGGAAGCTGTTAGTGTCTTAACAACCGTTCCACAGGTGCATGTTCATTAATTGTTAATGGTTCATTGAACAAGCATGAGAAACAGTGTTTAAACCCTTTACAATGGTCTGTGAAGTTATTTTTGGGTTTTTACAAATTATCTTTGAAAGACAGGGTCCTGAAAAAGGGATGTTTCTTTTGTTGCTGAGTTTATGTTAAACCACTGTTTCTCTCTCTCTCCTCAGACCTGGGTCTGTTCTCCACTAAGTCTCTGGTGGATGCTAACTCTGAGCATGCTGTGGAGGTGAGGACCCAGGTACAGCAGCCTGCTGATGAGAACTGGGACCCCAGCGGCACGGGGCAGACCTGGCCCTGCGAGAGCAGCCGCTCACACACCACCATCGCCAAGTACGCCCAGTACCAGGCCTCCAGCTTCCAGGAGAGCCTCCAGGTATGGATGGATGCAATGATACACACACACCATGTGTACACACACACACCTCTTATATTTCACTTACCTCTACCTTCTTCTTTTGTGTCTTCAGGAGGAGAAGGGGAGTGATGAAGATGATGATAATGAAGATGAGGAAGACAAAGAGAAGAGTAAGGAGACTAGCTCTGAGACGTCTAACAAAGACCCCACAAGTAAAGACGCTACCAGTACCGAGCTGAAATCAGTGGGGAAGATCATCAAGTTTGGTACCAATATTGATCTGTCAGACCCCAAGAGGTAAGCTGGAGATAGGGATGCATTTTATTACCATGTAGAACAGGGCAGGGTAGCCTAGTGGTTAGAGCGTTGGACAAGTAACCGAAAGGTTGCAAGTTCGAATCCCCGAGCTGACAAGGTACAAATCTGTCATTCTGCCCCTGAACAGGCAGTTAACCCGCTGTTCCTAGGCCGTCATTGAAAATAAGGATTTGTTCTTAACTGACTTGCCTAGTAAAATAAAGGTAGAATTAAAAGTGGGACTTTTCCCATTTGTTCCAGAACTTTCCTCTGAGGTTTTGCTGACCCCTACTGGTCAGGTTTCCGTACTGCATCTTTATTACATAAGCCACGTCCATTGCTAAGCAAGGCCATATTGTGCAAAATCACAATAGTACATAAGATCCTTAGTGATGATAGCATTGATGCTAATACTGCCACTCAAACTGGGTTCTGTTGGCCAGTTTATAACCCTGTCCTCCCTCTTTCTCTCTTCCAGGTGGAAGGCCCAGCTGCAGGAGCTCCAGAAGCTTCCGGCCTTCATGCGCGTGGCGTCCAGCGGCAACATGCTGAGCCACGTAGGACACACCATCCTGGGCATGAACACTGTCCAGCTCTACATGAAGGTCCCCGGGAGCCGCACGCCTGGCCACCAGGAGAACAACAACTTCTGCTCTGTGAACATAAACATTGGGCCTGGAGACTGCGAGTGGTTCTCCGTGCATGAAAACTACTGGCCGGCCATCAACGACTTCTGTGAAAAGTAAGTAGTGTGGCCATTGGTTGATACACTAGCTTGACTTACTGAATGTGTTGATGATGAGGAACAATAATCCATTCCTGATTTGAGCCTGTTTGATGTAGGGGAAGAAATCTGTCCAATTCGCCTTTCCAGGTAACGAGAGCTCAGCTCAGTCCTTAGAATGTAAAATAGTACAAGTGTCTCATCTACTCAAGTGTACCATTCTCCCAACGTATCACCCACTACCTCAGAGGATCTAACCCCAGTATCCCCCCCTCCTTCAGGCATGGAGTAGACTACCTGACCGGTTCCTGGTGGCCTGTTCTGGAGGATCTGTACCGATCCAACATCCCTGTGTACCGCTTCATTCAGAGACCAGGAGACCTGGTGTGGATCAACGCAGGGACCGTCCACTGGGTCCAGGCTGTGGGCTGGTGCAACAACATAGCATGGAATGTGGGACCACTCAACTGTACGTTAACTCCCTGATAAAGGGAACTACATTACTCTTGCTACAGATGCAAATGTTTGACTCCGCCCATCTACTGAAACACATTGCCTTAAAGCCATTGCTTGACTTTAATGGTTAGTGTTGTTTTATGGACCTGTTTGTCTTGTTCAGTCATTTTGACTTGAGAGTTTTGAGGTTAATGACCGTAGTCCAAATCCACACCAACCAAACGCACAAATAGGGGACGGATGTTGAAGATCCGTTGAAGAAACATACAAGGTCACTAACAATTCGACTGTTGAAGAGCTTTCAGTGTCAGGCACTAATGTTAGCGTTGTTCCTCTCTGCAGCCTACCAGTACCAGTTGGCCCTGGAGAGGTTTGAGTGGAACGAAGTGAAGAAGGTCAAGTCCATCGTCCCCATGATCCATGTGTCCTGGAACGTGGCCCGCACCGTGAAGGTCACCGATCCAGACACATACAAGATGATCAAGTGAGTGCAGGCTGATGGGTCCTCTATTTAAGCAGTAAGGCAAGAGAAAGAGTGGTTGTGGCCAATATACCACGGCTACGGGCTGTTATGTACGACACAACGCGGAGTGCCTGAATACAGCCCTTAGCCGTGGTATATTGGCCATACATCACAAACCCCCGAGGTGCTTTAGTGCTATTATAAACTGGTTACCAAGGTAATTAGAACAGTAAAAAGTAATTTGTCATACCCTTGATATTCCATTCAGGGCTCAAACCTCATCCTCTCTCCCTCCCTCCCTCAGACACTGCCTGCTGCAGTCCATCAAGCACATCCAGGTTCTGCGAGACCAGCTGGTGACCGCAGGGAAGAAGATCTCCTACCAGAGCCGGGTGAAGGATGAGCCAGCCTACTACTGCAATGAGTGTGACGTGAGTAATACATCTACCCAGCCCTCTCGATACAAACCCTCAACCCCCCCCCGTCTGCCAGCACCAAACCCCCTTCTAACTGAACCCAAAACACAAACACTTACCTTACAATCAGAGAGAGCCTGTCTCTCTTCTGAAAACCGCATTATTTCATCCCGCTGTCTTCCCTCATGATTGCGTCAGCATGCTTTCAATTCATCCCCATGCATTACAATACGAGCCCTGTCGCACAGCCCAGTGATCCCTGCCTGTATACTGACTGGGTGTGTGTATATATTCTGTCCACCAGGTGGAGGTGTTTGACCTGCTGTTTGTGACGTCTGAGAGCGGCAGCAGGAAGACCTACGTGGTCCACTGTGAGGACTGTGCCCGCCAGAGGAACCCCAGCCTCTCCAACAACGTAGTGGTGTTGGAGCAGTACCGCATGGAGGAGCTAATGAGTACCTACGACACATTCAACCTGGTGAGGAGACAAATCTTTTTCTTATGAGACACACACATTTTTTTATTTAACCTTTATTTAACTAGGCCAGTCAGTTAAGAACAAATTCTTATTTACAATGACAGCCTACCAGAAGGCAAAAATAAATACAATATAAATATAGGACAAAACACAAGAGACACTACATAAAGAGAGACCTAAGACAACATAGCAAGGCAGCAACACATGACAACAATATGGTAGCCGCACAAAACACGGTACAAACATTATTGGGCACAGACAACCGCACAACGGGCAAGAAGGGAGAGACAACAATACATCACACATAGCAGACACAACTGTCAGTAAGAGTGTCCATGATTGAGTCTTTAAATGAAGAGATTGAGATAAAACTGTCCAGTTTGAGTGTTTTATTGCAGCTCGTTCCAGTCGCTAGCTGCAGCAAACTGAAAAGAGGAGCAACCCAGAGATGTGTGTGCTTTGGGGACCTTTAACAGAATATGACTGGCAGAATGGGTGTTGTATGTGGAGGATGAGGGCTGCAGTAGATATCTCAGATAGGGGGCAGTGAGGCCTAAGAGGGTTTTATAAATAAGCATCAACCAGTGGGTTTTGCGTTAGGTATACAGAGATGACCAGTTTACAGAGGAGTATAGAGTGCAGTGATGTCTCCTATAAGGAGTATTGGTGGCAAATCTGATGGCTGGGATGGTAAAGAACATCTAGCCCTTCCAGAGCACCCTTACCTGCTGATCTATAAATTACGTCTCCGGAATCTAACATGGGTACGATGGTCATCTGAATCAGGGTTAGTTTGGCAGCTGGGGTGAAAGAGGAGCGATTACGATAGAGGAAACCAAGTCTAGATTTAACTTTAGCCTGCAGCTTTGATATGTGCTGAGAGAAGGACAGTGCACCGTCTTGCTTTATCTTTCTTATGAGACACAGACACACACTGTCTTATTATGAGACATGTACACACAACCTTTTTTCGGGTTTTTTTTGTAAGACACGAGCACGCTCACTCCGTCTGCCCTGACTGTGTTTTGTATACATCTGCCTGACAATCTGAGGCCAGTATATCTAATGTCCTGTCTTCTCTCTCCAGGCTGCAGTGCCCAGTTCACGGTGATGAAGATCCTCCACGTCTCGCAGCCATAACCAAAACTCCTGCCAGACGGGACTAAACACACCTTTTAAAATGTCTTTTAACCTTTTTTCCTTCATTATTTAACATATTTTTTACTACTACTGCCGATCAAAACAGCCAATCGAAAACCAGTTTACTACTCATCATCACTGTTTACAAAACCAAACCGCCAATCAAACTCCAGTTTACTTTTGTTGTCTACGGTGCTCAAGACCAGCTTACTGGTTTCTGGAGGACTTGAAAAAAACGGAGAGGCAGTTGGTGCTAGCTACCATTGTAAACAAGCAACTGAGTTGACGGTTGTTATCAATGGCAGGAATTTTTGTTATTTCCGGATTTCTTAAAACAAATTGTCGTCTTGAATACTGAAATGTGTAAATGCTGTTTGTATTTTTTTGTGGGGTGCTGTTTTCTAAAATAATTTATTTTCCTTTTTTTTAAGACTAGATCAGCCTAGATATATACCACATTGGCCTTGTGACTTGTATTTAGAAGAGAAATAAGATACTAATAATAGAGAGATAACATTTTTCTAAAAGCATTAAGAATAAGAAGACCCATTTTCTGGGGGGGTTGGAATGCTTCGAAACATACGGGTTTTAAAGACAATTTTGTTTTTTAGCTCTTGTCTTTCTGACTCTTGTATGTGTTGTAAATTTTGTGTTTTTACAAATGTATAATGTTTATTTCCTTAGGAGAGAGAAAGAAGGCAATTGTCACACCTCTTTAGGACATCAGGTCTTTGTTTTTAATGAATTGTTTCCATTTTTCATCGTGATAATATTTCAGTTGGTGTAATAATTAATTGTGTTGTACCTCTGATTTTGTTTTGAGTTTTTTTTATGCAGATTTATTCTTTGGGGGAGGGGAGGATTTTACATTGTACATTGTTCTTTTTTAATTTAAAATGTGTCTCGTATTTATTGGATGCCAATGTTCTCCCCTTGTTGTTATTAGGGTTGTACAAGTTTGAACGTTTTTTTTTACGGTGATTCTAAGTCCTCTGTAACAACAACTGTGTCACAGGAGGACAAAGTTTTTTCTCTGGTGCTTCTTATGGTTCTATACATATATAAATGATATTTCTAATGAATATAACTTACACCTTCCCCTGTAGTTGCTAGGATACACAGCCGAGGTAGAAAATTGACTAACGGAATACTGTCTTTGTAATGCGTGAAAAAAACAAAACTACATTTTCTGTACATTTTTTTTATCTGAGAAATCGTAATTTAGTTTTTCATCCTTTTTTAGGGGCCTTTTAGATTAATTGAATGATTTTTAAAATGTTATCTGTTGGAGTATTGACAGTTCTCTGATGAACAATTTCTTCTTTTTAATCCTTTTTAAGATGAGAATTCTATTTTTCCTGTTCTGAAATACCTTTTCATTCATTTTAAACTGCACTGTTTAGAGAATTCAGACACACACACACACACACACACATACACAACAAACTGAGCCAGACATGTCTTAAACACTTTGTGAATTTGTGTGACATTACTATGACTATTATTAATTAATAAATACTTTTGATTAAAGCCACATTTTCATATATATTTTTTTTTACTTGAAAATGAAATTGATGGTACTCACCTCAGCTGAAATGCTAACACAGTCACCTGAGTTGTTCTGGCCGATGTCTGAAACAGACCACATCTCTTACCAGATACCACCACCAATTAGAAATCCCCTAACGTAAAGAAATAATGTACCGTCCCAGTTAGTCAATTTGAGAATATACTGTAGGCTACTGTGGCCTTGTAACTATAAAATCTAGTGTAGAATCTAGCATAATGGGGCGGCAGGGTAGCCTAGTGGTTAGAGCGTTGGGCTAGCAACTGGAAGGTTGCAAGTTCAAACCCCCGAGCTGACAAGGTACAAATCTGTCGTTCTGCCCCTGAACAGGCAGTTAACCCACTGTTCCCAGGCCGTCATTGAAAATAAGAATTTGTTCTTAACTGACTTGCCTGGTTAAATAAAGATAAAATAATGAATAAAGCCCTCAGGGCTACCCATGAACATTTGGCCTGTTCAAACCGAGAGGGGAAAAACCCTGCTTGACTGTTTACTTGCCTGGTTAAATAAAATAAATATAATATATAATAATAATCCATCTATTGTGTTTTTGAACATCCAGCTCATCATGACTTCCTGCCTGCGGCTGATTGGCTGACAGACTAACTACTGACGTGGGTGTGAGGGGATGTGAGACAGAGGAGCGGATATCTTCTATTTACACTTTGGCCCCATATACAATAACAACCCAAACCCTCATATCGCTCGGCTGTCGCAACATGTGCCTGGCACTTGCAGAGGTCGCTTCATTCAATACAATCACTAACAGTTTTGTTTGTTTGTGTAGAAAAAATAAAAATCGGTGTTAACAGGGGTTTCCATATGGTGAATCTCATCCAAGGTAAACTGAGTGAGGAAGCAGGCCCTAACCAACAGCAGTGTCATACAGATAGCAAACAGGGCAGGAAATAGCAGGGAGCAGCACACAGGACTCAATGACAAAGTAGAGATTTCAGTTTCTCTCCCCTGATCATTTCACTGACAGAGACAACTCTATAGTACGTGTGAATTATTTCAGGGGATAGGAATGGACTACCGCTGAATGGTGGTGAAATAGCCAGTAATTGTTTTGACATCCATGATTACGGATGCTGATTGATCTAATACAATCAGGAGACTTCAACACAGACATATACACAACATTGGGGGAGAACGAAGTAAAAAAAAAAAAAAGCAAAGGCCGCTCATAAAACAAGTCCGATCATATTCAAAATCACCAAACACATGTCCACCAATCCAGCACAGATCTGGTCCTTTACCTAATCTTTCTCTATTGGGTCCATCTAATATCAGTTATTTCAGAATAATGATTAATTCCTGCCTCATCAGTGGAAAGCGGTGAGAGATAGAATGTCCGTGTGTCCCGTCCTGTGACCCGGGGTGAAGAGATCAACAAGGGGTCAAGGAAAGAGGAACGCTGGACAGACCGGAGGATATCCTGCTTCCATAGGAAGTTGCGTCCGGCGTCCACTACGCCCTGATATCGACCGCCACGGTTGGTCAGTCTGGGGTGGGGCGGGGGGGTTAGATGATGATGTGTGTGGGGTTATTAATAAACACAGCCGATGCTCCGACTATGAAGGAAGCTATTATTAATTTACTATTACTCAGATGGTATCAATGCAATATATAGATTGTTATGTGGATATATACCTTACTTGAAGACGTTTCTTCAAGGTTTCCCTCAGTGAATAGGTTCAACATGGCACAGTAGGAGAGGAGTATTGGCAAAAATTAGCTAAGAGTCTCCATAAGAGTTGGTTGGACAGACTCACAAAATGCAAACACTACAATTACTCAATCAACCTGTGTGATATCAGAGTTGTGTGGTTTCAACAGTTAGTTTTGGAAGCTATTACTTGGTCTCTCTCTTTCTCTCAGCAGCACTTCGGATTGCATTGCGTAAAACCATATCCCTGACTTCCACCCTCCTCCCATCCCATCTACTCATTCATCTTCCACTTCTTCCACAATCCAACATTAACAAAGTAAACCATAGGCCGTGTATGACATAAACACAGATGCAAATCAGGCTCTTGGGTGTACAGTACAGTCGGAGGTAGAAGATGGTACTGATGAGGCATTTGTCTTCTTTCTTTGCTCTGATAAGCATTATATCATCTAACAAATGACATCAACATGTAAAGATCAGTATCTCTAACTCATATATTTCAGCCTGTTTTGATCGCCTCTGTTTCTCTAGCCCCATTTATACCTGATTCTAACTTGCATCTTTTGTCCTGATCTTGTCCACATTTTGATCGTGCCTTCATTTTTAGACGGGTCTAGACGACTAAAAGGTCAATTGTGATCTGATTGTGATCAGATCTTATAAGTGTAAACAGGCAGGTCAGATCAAGATCATGATGAAGGACGTATTTTATCGGCAGGTATAAACAGGGCGTCTGTCCTCCACCACTCAGGTATGAGTGAGTATATTCATTTATCTCTATCTTAGTATATATTATTTTTATACCATGGCATTGTTGAATACTCATTTCTTATTGACTTGACGGGCATTCTAGAGCGTACATTATTTCCCTATATCGCACGTAATATTTGCACGGTAGAATTCAATGGCTAAAGATCATTTTTACATGTTTTGTTTGAGCTGCATTGGAAAGCAAAAGTAGAATTGAAAACAGTATTGGTATTGTTGAATTCGATTTTCATAATAGCAAGCTAGGGTTGATGGTTTGGTTAAACTAGCAAGTCTGTTTGTTTGGTTACCACGGCAACTTCTGTAGTTATCTAGTGAACTTGCTAGCTACACTAATTTACCTGTCAAAAGTTTTAGAACACCTACTCATTCAAGGGTTTTTCTTTATTTTTACTATTTTCTACCTTGTATAATAATATTGAAGACATAAAAACTATACAATAACACACATGGAATCATGTAGTAACCAGAAAAGTGTTAAAAACATTTACATATATTTTATTTTATTTTATATTAGAGATTCTTCAAAGTAGCCACCCTTTGCATTGATGACAGCTTTGCACACTCTTGGTATTCTCTCAACCAGCTTCATGAGGTTGTCACCTGGAATGCATTTCAATTAACAGGTGTGCCATCTCTAAAACTTTTGACTGGTAGTGTACTTCAGTGGATTTGAACACATTTCAACCGGTAAATGAACATATTTGTAGAGGCAAATGAGTTAAATTCTAATCATGGTATAAAATGGATAATCAACTCGGGGCTCTATGTGTGGGGCGCTATGCGTTTTCTGTAAAATAATGCAACTCCGTGGAAGGTCAGGTCCACCACTAAGCTGCCGCGTTGTGGAACACACCTTCCACGTCATTCATCATTTTCCATAGAACGCTTAGCCCCTTGTTGATTATCCCTTACATATCTTACAATATCTTAGTATGTCTTCGTATACTGTTTCTTAGTATATATTTTCGGTGTATATACACATAGATTGCAATTGGAATACTGATAGTGTTATTTGGGTTGTTGTTTCCTTCTGACATTTCTTGATTTCTTGTTTAAATGTTGATTTTTTAATGTGTTTGTGTACTTGTTTGACATTTTACTGCACTGTTAGGAGCTAGTAACACAAGCATTTTGCTGCTCCCGCTATAACATCTACAGACCAATAAACTTTCATTTGATTTGAGGGTAAATCCCAGTGGAGAGAGAAAGGAAAATAATTGCTGACCAACTCAAAGGAGAAAAGAGAGAAAGAAAAGACAGAGAAAATAGACAGAGGGGAGAAAATCAGATTAGCCAACAGTCTCTCTGATTCCTGTGATCTGTACTCGCTCTCTTATCAGTTGAGAAATTATTTTTCTGCCCCTCTCTTGCTTATAACCCTTTCTTCCTCCCTTGTTCCACTGATCCCTCCAGTTATCTGTCTGGCCCGTGATTCCTAATATTGTTGTTTTTCAACGTAAGAGAACACCAGGTTGTGACATCACTCTCTAGACATCAAAACATCTTTTACATCTCTGTGACACGTAACAGTTATGACATCCATCCTCTATTCCTCCTTCATCCTCTGTTCCTTTCATTCTCTATCTGGGGTCTTGACCTTTCTCAGCAGGACCCATCCCTAAACACTATCAGAGCTGAACTGGCCCACCCATCCCCGCCCTGTGTGAAGCTGCTCTCTCTCAACACTATCTCCCACTGCTACAGACTCATGGGTTTTGAAGAAAGGGAAAGGGGGATACCTAGTGAGTTGTACAACTGAATGCCTAGGGTTAGGGCTCGGGTTAGGGCTAGGGTAAGGCTAGGGGTAGGGTTGGAGCTAGGGTTAGGTTAAGGGTTTAAGCTAGGGTTAGAGTTGGGGTTGAGCTAGGGTTAGCTCAACCCCAACTCTGGGGCTGGGGTTATGGTTAAGGGTTAGGTTTGCGGTCAGGGTTCAATTAAAGGCTAGGGTTGGGGCTAATAGTGTAAGTAAAGTTTCATACCAAAATGTGTTACTTACAGAAATCTTTGTACAATAACAAAAGCACTGTTTATATAAGTTAGTCTAACCAACCAGGGTTGTGATCCTGTCTGTAACATGGTGGGGATGTCAGGGGCACTGTGTAAACTCTGCTCCATCCCTGACTGCTGATTAGACCACAGCAACACAGCAGCTCTTTAAATAAACACTCGCTCTCTCTTTCTCCCCGTCTCTCTCTCGCTCCCCCTCTCTCACTCTCTCCCTCTCCCCTCTCCCTCTCTCCACATGCTCCATCACTTCTCAGGTTATCAGAGGAGCTCCAACCCCAAAGACCCCCAGAGTGCTACACACCGTTAACAGAGGGAACGAGAGAAGAGATGTGGGTGCTTTGCAAGCACTGGGTATAGTAGTTAAAAGGGAGATAGAGGGAGGGGAGTGAGTGGAAGGGGCACAAGCACTCAATGTAGTAGTTAAGAAAGGGAGGGGGAAAGAGGGAGGGGAGAGAGGGAGTGAGAGCGGTAGAGAAAGGCATCCCTCTAATTCCTCAAGAGGGGCTCTTGTATCAAACAGAGAAAGAGTGAGAAGAGGAGGGGCGGACTGACGGTGGGAGGTACAGAAGTTTGGGATAATTCTAAGGAGCTGAGACCCAAAACGTTGAGGCTAGAGTAGTCAACTGCAGTCAGGGAGAGAACAACGGATGAAAAAACAAAGCACACTGTCTTATCCCTGACGGACCGACGACGAGTGGAAACAGCAGGAGATCACCACTACGGCTACAGAAGGCCAACATACCAGCATGCCACTACAATACAAGCTGGTCCCAACTTCATTGACAAGAGTGTGAAGGAATCTGAACTGATGCATGAAGGACTAGAAGCGTGAGAACCACAAGGGGAGATTTGAGAGAAGACAGGAGAGAGAGAAGTTGTTAACGTTTGTGAACATTGTCCACCTGCTTGTATACGTGGTTAAGAGAAGAGAGAGTTTCAGTGTAACTTCCAAGAAGAGAAGAGAACCGCAAGGATCAGAGAGAGGCTCTACCCGGCTCCACGCAATGTGAGTGAGAAACCAGCCACAGAGAGGTTGAATTAACAAAAACATTCTTTTCAGATGATTTCTAATCTAATATCTATGAAAGAACGTTCACAAAAGCATTTTAAAATGACAATTCTGGTTCTCATCACTGATAATTAAATGCGTAGATCACGTTTCAGACAGGCGTCACATGTATGCAACTGCCAGCCAAAAGCAATAGAATAATAGAACAAAAGAGCTTCTCCTGAATGTTCTAGATGAGAATGTCAGAATATTTGAAGGACCAGCTTGAATGTAGTTCAGTGCTCTATCAGTGACCACAAGCTAGAGAGGAAACTCATTTGAAGATACCATAGGTAATTCAATCATTTCTATAGCGTTAAGATCAAGTGTCTCCATGGTTATGAAAAACAGTCAACGCCTCATAAGATGGAAAAAGCAAGCCAAGTACATTGTGTAAAACAGATGGCCAAGGATAGGCCAAGTAACGGCCAAGTGTAGGCCAAGTAACGGCCAAGGGTAGGCCAAGTAACGGCCAAGTGTTGGCCAAGTAACGGCCCAGGGTAAGCCAAGTAACGGCCAAGTGTAGGCCAAGTAACGGCCAAGGGTAGGCCAAGTAACGGCCAAGGGTAGGCCAAGTAACGGCCAAGTAACGGCCAAGGGTAGGCCAAGTGTAGGCCAAGTGTAGGCCAAGTAACGGCCAAGGGTAAGCCAAGTAACGGCCAAGTGTAGGCCAAGTAACGGCCAAGTGTAGGCCATGTAACGGCCAAGTGTAGGCCAAGTGTAGGCCAAGTAACGGCCAAGGGTAAGCCAAGTAACGGCCAAGTGTAGGCCAAGTAACGGCCAAGGGTAGGCCAAGTAACGGCCAAGGGTAGGCCAAGTAACGGCCAAGTAACGGCCAAGTGTAGGCCAAGTAACGGCCAAGTGTTGGCCAAGTAACGGCCAAGTGTAGGCCAAGTAACTGCCAAGTGTAGGCCATGTAACGGCCAAGTGTAGGCCAAGTAACGGCCAAGTGTAGGCCAAATAACGGCCAAGTGTAGGCCAAGTAACGGCCAAGGGTAAGCCAAGTAACGGCCAAGTAACGGCCAAGTATAGGGCCTTAGGTCACAATGAGTGAGCTAGTTGGACTCTTCCTGCACCCCCGACCTTAGACCTGAACGACAACACTTCACTAACAATGGGAGTTTGACGTAGAACACTGTTGAGGTAGCGACGTCTGGCAGGGACACATCTCAAGTGGACCTCTTCCGTAGCGTGGTTGGGGTCAGGGTTAGCGGTCGGATGAGGTATGCGGGTGATGTGTGTTTGTCGGGTAAAAGTAAGAAGGGGTGGTTAAAAGAAGATGAGTACCCACGTATACCCTATGTCTATGGCCAGGAGTTTATCATGGTTTGGAAAAACTCATTCATATTCCGAGTGTTTAATAGTCACGTGTACAGGGTTGCAGGTGTGATTGCAGGGTACAGTGTTTAATAGTCACGTGTACAGGGTTGCAGGTGTGATTGCAGGGTACAGTGTTTAATAGTCACGTGTACAGGTTTGCAGGTGTGATTGCAGGGTACAGTGTTTAATAGTCACGTGTACAGGGTTGCAGGTGTGATTGCAGGGTACCATGTTTAATAGTCACGTGTACAGGGTTGCAGGTGTGATTGCAGGGTACAGTGTTTAATAGTCACGTGTACAGGGTTGCAGGTGTGATTGCAGGGTACCATGTTTAATAGTCACGTGTACAGGGTTGCAGGTGTGGTTGCAGGGTACAGTGTTTAATAGTCACGTGTACAGGGTTGCAGGTGTGATTGCAGGGTACAGTGAAAATCTTAGGGTTCGAGCTCCAACATGCAGGACTAGTGAAATAAAATAATGAAAATGGTAATAAAAAAACTATAGAAATAGCACTATATACATAATAACAACTTTGGCAGTGATGAATAAATAAATGTCCATTGGAGTGGAAGCTAAGTAAAGACTATTGAGGGGGTGGGTGGAATGATCATAGGGGGAGCAGCAGCATGATCATGGCCCTACCAATACCTAATATGTGTGTGGTTTTGTATCCTGCACCTGTGGAAGTGCTAGATGTGCCAGTACTAAAAGTACTAAGGGGAGGAAGAAGAACAATACCCATACAAACACTGCCTTAATTCTCTTGAGTGTACTTACATTCCACCAAAACGTTTGTGGGTATTCTTCTCTTTGGCACTTGTGGAATATTGCTCAATACACTTTTACACAACTTCTGAACTAACATTGTTAAGTTCTAGACCTTGGCCTTTCTGGTCTGTCCTAATAGATTTATCACTTTGGTGCAGAGCGGTACAGAGCGGTGCTGAGGACAGGGGTATTTCTGGGAGGAAGGCTGGCAACTGACCCTGATCCATTGTTCAGGCCGTTTTGGGCAACGCTTAGTGGGGGGGGGGGGGGGGGGGGGGTTGCTATCCTGTCACTGTTAATGGGACATGTCAGTTATGAGTTGTTACTTATCGCTGATTCAGGGAAACTTTCAACTTGGTTTGCGCTGATTTGGAGTTGTTTTTACCATACTGGAAGAATCAAACAACACTTTTACAGTGTCTTGAACATAAGGCCATGACATGACTTGTACGTTTTCTATTTCTGACAAGACATGGACTGCAGTCTTCAACCAGTGCCAAGATAAACAAATGCATTCAGGCACGTGCACAGGCATACACGCACACACACACACACACACACACACACACACACACACACACACACACACACACACACACACACACACACACACACACACACACACACACACACACACACACACACACACACACACACGCATCCTTTGATTCTGTCTCTTACCCTTCATCTTCATCTTATCCATCATCATCCTCTGTGCACCCTCGCCTGGCAATTAGGTTCCTTTCCTCTGGGCCAATCAGATTTCAGATAACTATCCTGTTCTGATAGAAGATATAAGAGTTGATAGATTACACCGTGCAGCCTGCCTTCCTCTTCCTCTAACAGATAAAGTCCTCTAACCTCCCTGTGAACTCCCTGGTTCAGTCTACATTTGAAGACTGAACCTCAGCTATGATATGTCTACGGACCAAGTTTGCGATAGACATGAGTTTGAGACAGGGAGAGACTTCTGTTGCGCAAATTGGCTATCAAAAAGCATGACACTGTCACTATAAAGAGCCACTCATGAAAAGCCAAACCATTTCACATTTGCATATGCTTGGAACAGTATTTCCACATCCGAGAAGTAGGGACCATTTTTGCTTTCGCAAACCTGGCTAAACTCTGCCCCTTCTTCCTCTCTCTCCCTCCCCTCCTACCCAGTTGACCATGAGTATGAGCGGCACATTGGAGAAGGGGGCTCACCACCAGGCCCTTGACCTCTCTGAGGAGCTCTCCCCCCACATGCACCCCCACCATCACCCCCACCACCAGCACCACCACCACTCCAGCTCCCTGGCCTCCACCGCCCCCGTGGGGACACCCTCCGGCGTGGTGGTGCCTCCCCCGTACTTTGCAGCCGAGAGCGGGGGAGGAGGGAGTGACGCTCCCCTGGAGCTGAGGGGCTCTCTGGACTGCTGGGCGTGCTCGGTGCTGGTGACGGCCCAGAACCTGGTCATAGCGGGGATCAACGCCTGCCTGGCCGGACTGGTGTTCGGACTCATCCTCACCCCGGCTATAGTGATGGTGGTGTTTGGGTTCCTGTGTCATTCTACGGTAAGGAGGGAAAGAGGTGGGGTGTGTCTTCTTCTTCTCCTTCTTCTACTATTCAGGCAGAGAGTTGTCATGCTCTCTAATGAATAACCCGAGGGAAAATTCAGAGGAAAGGTTCCTCCATCTTCCAAAGTTCAGTGTCATTTCAATTTCACATTCATAACTCATCTACTGTATGTGTCTGAGTGAAGGTGTGTTTGCTAACACACTCATAACATTAGAGCCTTCGAGAGGTATCGTCACGAGAAGCTAACTAGATAATAGATCAGAATAATATTAAATAATCGTATGGTATACAGAGTAGTGATATAAGCTGACATTTCAGGAGGGACTAACTGTGAATTCTAAAACTCATAACTAAACTTTCACCACCCAGCATGAGTTTTGAGTTTGGCCCTCTGTGATGAGTTTCATAAGCACATCAGCCAGAGAGTATTTCTCAGATGTTTAAGAACAGGGACTGTGTTCCAAATGGCACCCTATTCCCTTTATAGTGCACTACTTTTGACCAGGGACCATAGAGCTCTGGTAAAAGCTCTGCTCTATATAGGGAATATGGAGCCATTTTGGAGTGAATTTTTGAGAATCTGACTGGACAGGTCTGGAGTCAAGGGAAAGACTTTAAAGAATAGAGGGAGGTAGGGATTAGCTTGCCTAGCTGGTCCCATATCTATATGCTTTAACTCCTACAAATCTAGGACAAGGCTATGTCGAAGAAAGCTTTAAACACACACTCACATATTCACAGCCAAAATAGGAAAACATTAAGTGCGAAATGAATTTAGCACACTTGAGCTCACACACAGACAGACACACGCATAAGCACATGCGTGAGCACACACACACGCACACACACACACACACCTTTGACCCCAGTTAGCCCCACCTTACTAATGACTGTGTGTGTGTGTGTGTGTGTGTGTGTGTGTGTGTGTGTGTGTGTGTGTGTGTGTGTGTGTGTGTGTGTGTGTGTGTGTGTGTGTGTGTGTGTGTGTTACAGGATTTCCCTCCCCTCTAACCAATTAGGAACCTTGTGGCACCAGATTAAGGAGGGATTAGGGTGGAGAGGGAGAGAGAGGGAGGATTGAAACAAAGGAAAGAGGTGGATGGGAAAGAAAGGAAGGAAGGAATGTTAAAGCTAGCTAAACAAGTTATCCTGATCTCGCAGTTCGTTGTCACAAAATATTGAATTATACAAACTCTGAAAAACATTCACCAACAATTTTGAAAAAGGGGAAGGGAATATCTTCACTATTTATTTGTATTTTTTATTTAACCTTTATTTTACTCGGCAAGTCAGTTAAGAACTTAAGAACAAATTCTTATTTACAATGACTGCCTACCCTACTAAGCAGCTGCATTAAACTACATTAACTTTAACTGGCATGATACAGTTGCATGATTTCAGAGCTAGACACCCCAATAAGAGCTATGAATATCAAATATTTTCAGAAGGTTGGCTGTGGAACATAAACCCCCTGGCCTCAGAAAGTAGAAATAAGCATGGACATACTGTAGTGTTATCTGTTCACCTCCCAACCTGTTTCCCGCCATCCCTCCCTCCCTCACCCCTCTGTGCCTCTCCTCTCACTCCCTTTCTCCCTCCATCCCCCTCCACTTGCGTATTCTGTTCTTACCACATAGAGATAAGGAAGGGTGACAGCCCCTCCATTTTCCCTCCAGTGCATTCCTCACATTCTCTCCATTCTCTGCTACCACTTCTACCACTTCTCCCTCACACTAACAACATCACATACCACACCAGCAGGCGGACATTTTAATTCTAAAGATCCATAGATATTATTGTGATGTTTCACAGCTGTGATATAAGAATGGCAATTCATCACATTTCATCTATGGAAGGGCCCCTCCTTCTTCGTGTATGTGTGTGTCAGACTGCGATCTGCTCTGTGTCTGTCCTGACCTCCGACACACATTCCACCAGGGGCACGTCATCGTCTCCCTGCATCTCCTCCTCTCCTCTCCTCCATCTGTCTATCCCCGCATTCGTCTCTGACTCCTCCATCCTTCACTTCTCTTGAACATGAGTGCTGAAACCAATAACTCTCTCCATCTGTTCTGGCAAGACTCCAACAGAAAGCGTGATTCGCTTCATCAGCTTGTCAGAAACTATAGCAACATTTGAGATCAATACATTTCTGTTGCATTGACATTTCATTATTGTCATTATACAGTCATAAGAACATTATGTCAATCTCTTCGTTGTTGGTGCAACACATTCTTCTGGTCATGTGAAAAACAGCAACATAATCAATCAGAAAAACCAACCCTCTCCTCTCCTCCACTGCCCCCTCTCCTCTCCACAGGTGCGCCCTCAGGGGACGACCCGCTACTGTTCGGACCTGCTGAGCGACGGGGGCTGTGTGGCCCTCCTAGTGGTCGGGTTCCTCCTGGTCACCCCCCTCCTGGTACTGGCTCTGGCTGCCTACTGCCGCCTGGCGCGTCACCTCCAGTTGGGGCTCTGCTTCATACCTTACTCCAGGGCCGTCTACAAGAACCTGCCCGCTACAAAACACCATGGCCTGGGAGGGGGCTGCTGTGGAGGCAGCAGGTCTGGAGGGGAGGGAGGCGGGAAGGGAAAGGTCTGGGTGTGAAGGGGGAGAAAGGGGAGGGATTGAGGTCGGAGGAGGGTGCAAGGAGGAGAGAGAGAGGGAGGATGGAGGGAAAGACAAGGGGGTAAGAAAGAGAGAGAGGGAGAAAGGAGGGAGGGAGAGTGAGGGGGAGGAAGGGCGAGCCAAGATTAGAGGAGATGGGATGAGAGGAGGGAGATGGGATGAGAGGGAGGAAATGAAAGGAGGGAAGAATTACATTAGAGAAGGGAGGAGGAGAAAGAGGACAAAAACTACAGCAGCCAAACTAATATCTGGGAAGACTACAGTATAGGCACCATAGTTTAAAGAACAAAGTTAACCATTCCTCTGGCCTGAGTTCAACCGAAGTAACCTCCCTCACACCACCACGTTATATGCTATCCCTTTAATGTAAAAATTGCTTTTAAACCATTGATATATTGTGTTCGAAAATGTTATAGCAGACGAAAAAGGAGCAGGGATTTTTACACTGTTCTAGAAGTAGGGGCAATAAATCAACAGCAAGCATCTCAATCACACCGCAGACTACGTTAAGTTTATGCAGTGAAACACTGGGCATTAATGAAGAATATATCACTGCCATGTGTCCACATTTTATAAAACATTTGAGTAATTTAGCAAGACGCTCTTTCCAGAGCAACTGGGGTTAAGTGCCTTGCTCAAAGGTACATAAACACATGTTTCACCTATTAAACACTCTGGGATTTAAACCAGCAACCTTTTACTTACCTGCCCAACGCTCTTAACCACTAGGCTACATACACCTCTTTAAGATATCAATAACATTGATTCAAGACAATGTCTTTAAGCATTTATACACCATGAAGGACATTTTGTGTTTAGCATAGTTTGTACATTTAATTTACTAAGGTTTATGGCTACTACTGTTTCTTGTACATTTCCTTTTTTCAAATATAGCCTATTTGGAATCAATTAGAGTCATTTTTCTTTTATAAAAAAAAACAGAGTTCATTGTGGTTGTGCATTCACACACACGTACACACGCACGCACAAACACACATCATTATGGGTTATACACACTCCTCTCTACAAAGTGGAGGAGAGGTTATTGCATAAGTAAATCACAAGCAGAGCCAGTGAGTACAACTGCTTGGCACGAGGACTTCATAAACACGTGACATAAACTCGCTCCAGCTGGATATTATCACAAGTTTAAATGTGACTAATGTGTGTCTGGATCCAACAACATAATATAACTGGGGGAGTAATGACGACGAGGCGAGAGGATACTTGAATGTTATGATATAGTGCCCTCTTGTGCTTTTTCAGTGCATGACACGATGAGTGCAGAAGTGTTCCAGCAATTCTCTTCTGTTTTTGCTTCTATTTGATTTTTTCCTTCCTTTTCTGTTTGTTTTACGGCACCTGGTATTCCCAAGCAGTCTCCTGTCCCAGTACTAACCCAGTACTATGGCCACAAGCATATTTTTTTACACAGTTTTCTCCCCGAATTATGACCTACCTGGCTGCCTACTTCTCATCACTGCTCGCTTAACCCAGGTGTCAGCCGCACCATTGTGACGGAGGAAACACTGTTCGACTGACGACCGTAGTCAGCTTGCAGGCGCTCGGCCCTGTCACAAGGAGTCGCTAGAGCAGTGGTTCCCAACCTTTTTTGTTACTGTACCACCAACTGAATTTTGCTTTACCTGGAGTACCCCTGAAGTACCCCCTCATGTGAATTTTACCAGTAGGACTATGGCCTCATGAGTCTTCTCATGTACCCCTTGTGGATAGGCCAAGTACCACCAGGAGTCCTAGTACCCCTGGTTGGGAACCGCTACACTTGAGCACAATGAGCCAAGGAAAACCCCACTGGCCAAACCCTCCCCTACCCCGGACTTCGCTGGGCCATTTGTGCGCCTTCCTATGGGGCTCTCAGTCATGGCCGGTTGTGACACAGTCTGAGAATCGAACCAAAGGCTGTAGTGCTTTTGACCGCTGCGCCACCCAAGACCATCAGCAATTCTCTTCTGGTCTGAAATAAGCAATGGAATCAGCTTTCTGACATATGTAATTGTCAAATAGCAATCTAACAAATTACAGTAAGACAAGAACTTAAACACAGACACAATCTTATTGGGGTGCCAGATTCAAAAACTGTTACAACTATTCAACAACATACATATATAAAACAAACGAGACAATGATTTCACAATATTGTCCACAATCTAGAAATAATATCAATACCGGACTTATACAAGAGTTGTCTGACAGGTCGGCTTCAAATTGACTGTTTTCATTGAAGAAGACGAGATGGTATACAGCTTTGTCAGATTTGGCTTTTCGTGGTAGGTTAGAGAATTTACGCAACAGGTTAGGAGAATTATGTCAGGGTTAGGAAAAGGGTTATGTAGGGCATAGACTACACGACTTCTACAACCTTAACAACTTGGACTTGTCCCAAACCTGTCATTCTGTCCATCCTCAACCCCAGGACGTGGGTGCTCACCAGTGGCGGTCAGTGCCGTTTAAGATGAGGGAGGACGTAATTTTTTTTTCATGACCTTATTTTTATTACAGCATATTAGATGACTGCCATTCATGTTCCATTCACCTAGTTCAATGTAACATCGATAGGTTTAGGCTACTACATGACACTCATATTTTCTCTATACCCATCATGAGGTTGCTACAACCTAGCCTAAAGATTTTATTAAGTTACAGTTCATATATGGAAAGCAGTCAATTAAAATAAGTACATTAGGCCCTAATCTATGGATTTTACATGACTGGGTTTCAAGATATGCATATGTTGGTCACAGATACCTTAAAAAAGGTAGGGGTGGATCAGAAAATCAGTCAGTATCTGGTGTGACCACCATCTGCCTCATGCAGCGCGACACATCTCCTTTGTTGTCGTACACGTCAATCCAGACCATCCCAAACGTGCTCAATGGGTGATATGTGGGGCCGTACATTATCATGCTGAAACATGAGGTGATGGCGAGGGATGAATGGTACGACAATGGGCCTCAGGATCTCGTCACGATATCTTTGTGCATTCAAATTGCCATCAATAAAATGCAATTGTATTCATTGTTGGCAGCTTATGCCTGCTCATACCATTACCCCACTGCCACCATGGGGCACTCTTTTCACAATATTGACATCTGCCCACCGCCTGATCACAAGCCAAACAAGTGGTCTGCGATTGTGAGGTCGGTTGGACGTACTGCCAAATTCTCCAAAGGATGTTGGAGGAGGCTTACGGTAGAGAAATGAACATTAAATACTCTGGCAATAGCTCTGGAGGACATTCCTGCAGTCAGCATGCCAATTGCACGCTCCCTCAAAACTTAAGACATCTGTGGCATTGTGTTGTATGGCAAAACTGCACATTTTAGAGTGGCCTTTTATTGTCCCCGGCACAAGGTGCACCTGTGTAATGATAATGCTGTTTAATCAGCTTATTGATATGGCACACCTGTGAGGTGGATGGATAATCTTCTCAAAGGAGAAATTCTCACTAACAGGGATGTAAACAAATTTGTGAACAAATTTTGAGAGAAACAAGCTTTTTGTGCGTATGGAACATTTCTGGGATCTTTTATTTCAGCTCATGAAACATGGGACCAACACTTTACATGTTGTGTTTATATTTTTGTTCAGCATGTTTTGGGTTCCTTTCAAAGAGGATTCTACATGGAACCCAAAATGGCTCTACATGGAACCCAAAATGGTTGTACCTGGAACCAAAAAGAGTTCTCCAATGGGTACAGTCGAAGAACCCTTTTGGAACTCTTTTTTGAAGAGTGTAGTGGAAGTAGATCCAATTGAAATATCACCACCTTTAGTGATATAAAATTGTAAAGCAAATCAAAACCTATTTTTACTCGCCCTTGTATCCTGATTCAACAGAACTTATCTCAGCCATGAAAGCTGCCAGAGCGAGGGGGGACATGGCTTACATCCCCTATGACAGGCTCATTGTCTACCCTCACTCCCAGAAGCCTGGAAGGGATGAGAGAGCCAAGCCTATGGGTTCATAGCTTCAACTCCGCAGTACACACACACCAACTGATTAACGGACTGCTGAATGCATATTTTTTTTAACTTGCTTTGTTTGCTCTTTTCCATATTATGTCTAATCTCTGATAAGCTACCCAGGAAAGGGCTGAAAATAGCGCATGTTAATGTATGTAGCCTTAGAAACAAGGTTCATGAAATCAATAACTTGATAACATCAGGAGGAAAGAGGAAAGTCTTTGTCCTCGGGCCTGGAGGGAAGCCAAAGTCATTCCGCTACCCAAGAGTGGTAAAGTGGCCTTTACTGGTTCGAACAGCAGACCTAAAAGCATGCTGCCAGCTCTTAGCAAACTGTTGGAAAAAAATTGCCTTTGACCAAATACAATGCTATTTCTCTGTAACCAAATGAACAACAGACTTTTCACATGCTTATAGAGAAGGGCAGTCAACATGTACTGCACGGACACAAATGACTGATGATTGGTTGAAAGAAATTGATAAGAAAATTGTAGGAGCGGTACCGTTAGATTTCAGTGCAGCCTTTGATATTACTGACCATAACCTGTTGTTGAAGAAACGTACACTACCGTTCAAAAGTTTGAGGTCACTTAGAAATGTCCTTGTTGTTGAAAGAAAAATCACATTTTTGGTCCATTAAAATAACATCAAATTGATCAGAAATACAGTGTACACATTGTTAATGTTGTAGATGACTATTGTAGCTGGAAACTGATTATTTTTAATGGAATATCTACATAGGCCTACAGAGGCCCATAATCAGCAACCATCACTCCTGTGTTCCAATGGCACGTTGTGTTAGCTAATACAAGTTTATCATTTTAAAAAGGCTAATTGATCATTAGAAAACCCTTTTGCAATTATGTTAGCACACCTGAAAACGTTTGTTCTGATTAAAGAAGCAATAAAACTGGCCTTCTTTAGACTAGTTGTGTATCTGGAGTATCAGCATTTGTGGGTTCGATTACAGGCTCAAAATGGCCAGAAACAAAAACCTTTCTTCTGAAACTCGTCAGTCTATTCTTGTTCTGAGAAATGAATGTCTATTCCATGTGAGAAATTGCCAAGAAACTGAAGATCTCGTACAACGCTGTGTACTACTCCCTTCACAGAACAGAGCAATCTGTCACTAACTAGAATAGAAAGAAGAGTGGAAGGCCCCGGTGCACAACTGAGCAAGAGGACAAGTACATTAGCGTGTCTAGTTTGAGAAACAAATACCTCACAAGTCCTCAACTGGCAGCTTCATTAAATAGTACCCACAAAACATCAGTCTCAACATCAAAAGTGAAGAGGCAACTCCAGGATGCTGGCCTTCGAGGCAGAGTTGCAAATAAAAAGCCATATCCCAGACTGGCCAATAAAAATAAAAGATTAAGACTACTGAGCCAGATGTATATGTGTCAGGGGAGAAGCTCCAGGTGGTATCCGATTTTAAGTACCTTGGCATCATACTTGATTCCAACCTCTCTTTTAAAAAAAGCATGTGAAAAAGGTAATTCAAATAACTAAATTCAACCTAGCTAATTTCCGATTTATACGAAATTGTTTGACTACAGAGGTAGCAAAACTGTACTTCAACTCTATGATACTCCCCCACTTAACATACTGCTTGACTAGTTGGGCCCAAGCTTGCTGTACAACATTAAAACCTATTCAGTCTGTCTACAAACAGGCTCTCAAAGTGCTTGATAGGAAGCCCAATAGCCATCATCATTGTCACATCCTTAGAAAGCATGAGCTCTTGAGTTGGGAAAATCTTGTGCAATACACTGACGCATGTCTTGTATTCAAGATCCTTAATGGCCTGGCTCCCCCTCCACTCAATATTTTTGTTAAACAGAAAACCCAGACATATGGCAGCAGATCCACAAGGTCTGCCATGAGAGGTGACTGTATAGTTCCCCTAAGGAAAAGCACCTTTAGTAAATCTGCATTCTCTGTGAGAGCTTCCCATGTCTGGAATACACTGCCATCAGACACACATAACTGCACCACATATCACACTTTCACAAAATGCTTGAAGACATGGCTAAAGGTCAATCAGATTTGTGAACATGGTCCCTAGCTGTGTGTTGCCGCTTTCCATGTTGTCTGTTGTCTGTAGCTTGTGAGGTGTGGAAACACTTTGTTGCTTTTATGAATTTTGTCTTGCTGCTTTTTGCTCTATGTTGCTCTGTCTGTATGCTACGTCTTGCTTGTCCTATGTTGCTATGTCTTGCTTGTTCTATGTTGCTATTGTCTATATTGTAATTGTTTTTAATAACCTGCCCAGGGACTGCGGTTGAAAATTAGCCGGCTGGCTAAAACCGGTACTTTTACTGAAACGTTGATTAATGTGCACTGTCCCTGTAAAAATAAAAATAAACTCAAATAAATAAACTCAAGATGCGCAAAAGAACACAGACACTGGACAGAGATATGGCTTTTCTTTTCCAACATGGCTAATTCAGGCAATGCTTCTTGTAAACAGCAAACTCACATTTTGTGAGTGTTTTTTATAGGGCAGGGCAGCTCCAACCAACATCTCCAATCTCGTCTCATTGATTGGACTCCAGTTTAACTGACTCCTGACTCCAATTAGCTTTCAGAGAAGTCATTAGTCTAGGGGTTCACATACTTTTACCAACCTAGATTGTGAATGTTTAGATGATGTATTCAATATAGACAAGACAAATAGAATAATTTGTGTGTTATTAGTTTAAGCAGACTGTATGTACATTGTTGTGACCTCGATGATGATCAGATCAAATTTTATGACCAAATGCAGAAATCCAGGTGTTTCCAAAGGGTTCACATATTATTTCTTTCCACTGAATATAGCGTCGCTATTGTTTTTTATTGTGTTACTATTTTCTTAACTAAGCATTGTTTGGAAAGGGCTCATAAGTAGACTAAGTATGTCACGGTAAAGTCTACACCTGTTGTATTCGGTACATGTGACAAATACAATTGTATTTAGATTTACACACACAGGCCATATGGGCTATTTTAGTCTTGTGAAATTATCATATTAACAATTATAATGAGTTCTAATATTCAAACGTTTCACCTGTTATGGATCATATGGTAGCAATTTGACAAAGATCGGGAGGAACCGGACAATGACCAAATCAGGACAAAAGGATAGGTCTACATGATACTTTGTAGGCCACACCGTTCAGATCATATTTTGGGATGTCTCACGGTCTGACAAACACCGCTCTAGCTCTGCCACCTTTCACCCCAGATGTCTCACGGTCTGACAAACACCGCTCTAGCTCTGCCACCTTTCACCCCAGATGTCTCACGGTCTGACAAACACCGCTCTAGCTCTGCCACCTTTCACCCCAGATGTCTCATGGTCTGACAAACACCGCTCTAGCTCTGCCACCTTTCACCCCAGATGTCTCATGGTCTGACAAACACCGCTCTAGCTCTGCCACCTTTCACCCCAGATGTCTCATGGTCTGACAAACACCGCTCTAGCTCTGCCACCTTTCACCCCAGATGTCTCGTGGTCTGACAAACACCGCTCTAGCTCTGCCACCTCTCACCTCAGATGTCTCGTGGTCTGGCAAACACCGCTCTAGCTCTGCCATCTTTCACCCCAGATGCGGACGGGCGATATCAGCATATGTGGTGGATTGAGACGCAGCCCATGCAAAAACATTGATATCTTTAACTTAAACACAGATTTTAATAGGAATTTCTTTATTATGTTAATTCGATTTGTAGGCTTGGGGTTAAAATTATAATTTAAAAAATAATAAAAACATACACATAGCCTATACAAGGGGAACTCATAATAAACCTCAGTATATCAAATATTTACAAAATACAATTGAAAATACAATTATACATATATATAAAAATAAAAAAATTAAAGGCATATCCCTTTACATATACATTTTACACACATGATGCCCCACTTATCTATTTCGAATTGCATTGTTTTATAAATTGAACCAATCCCTTCGGTGACCACTTGAGGGTGTCATTGCCGCTACATATGGCCTCACAAAGTTTTGCCTTGATAAGGGATACTAGTCACTAATTGTAATACTTTTCCAAATGTTTTAGTTCTAATTTGGCTCCCTCTTCATAATCTTTTTTTGTATTTATATATCACAAATCTTTTTTTATTTTCCTGTTAACTAATGGGCTAAAGAAAATTCCCATAAAACATAGGCATTGTTTCAATTGCAAAACAATTGTCCCTGGGACCAAATGTATTCAGAGCCAAATTATGATTTTATAATGTTGAGCGAACTCAAAGACGTCTGTGTAAAACAAGCGAATTAAAAATAGTTCCGTCTGTTGTCTAAACATTTTAATTGTATCAGTAGCAATTTAACACATATCATTCTGTGGTTGACTACATGTTCTTTTACTTTGCAGACAAGCCGACATGCCCATTCAACTATTTTCTGAAAATGTAAAGGGATAATTTCATTTTTTGGCTTACTACTATCCCACTCCACCATGACCCTTAACCGTAAACACATAGGCGAGGTGAAGTAATGAAGGCAGAATGTCCGCTAAAAGATAGTCGCCTCATTTTATTTCCACAGTCCCAATCTTTTATTAACCGAAATGACTTTGTATTTCCAATTCAACAGGTCATCTTTAATTTCATTTCCGAAAGATATCCCAAGCACTACCATTGGTCCCGTGCACACATTCAAACCACATAAACAGTTATCCATTTTCCACTGTCCCATATATTTTATTTATGTTTTATTTATGTTCATCTTCGACCCGGAGGCAACAGAAAACTCATCAATGACGTTGATTGCCTCTTTCATGCTCAGGTCGTCTAAAATATAAAATTGTGACATTTCTTGAATATCTCTTGCATGCGAACGTTTCAATATATAACACCAACATAGCTCTGAGAGAGGGTCCCCCTGTCTGACACTTCGTACTTGCGTGATTATATTTACCAATATTCGTAATATTTACCCTGCTATCAGTCTACTATAAATCCTTTCTTACCCATATCATTAAAAACCGAAAATAAAACACTAAATAAAAACGAATGGTTTACCTTGTCAAAAGCCTTTTCATGGTCCACATTTACAGTAATAGCTGGCAGGTGCATCTCGATGTGTGTTCCTAAATTCACTCGCTGGACGTTCGTAAATTCAGAACATTGTCAGATTGTCTGTTCATAAATTCAGAGGTTCCGGAGGTTCCAACGTTCTGACCGCACAACGTCAAGCATCCGAGCGAACTGGCTCAAGTTGGCTAGCTACTTCCAGACACAAATGAGAGAACACCTCACTCTAACCATTTTACTCGCCCTAGCAGAGCTCGTTAGGCTGTTGTCATGATATCTAGATCGTTGATGACTGTAACTGTGCTGCTGGCAATAATTTAATTACTGTTTTTGCCGAAGTTTACTGACGTAAGGCTCTCCAGAGGTAAATGAGGTCTGCACAATGCATCACCGGGGGCAAACTAACTGCCCTCCAAGACACCTACACCACCTGATGCCACAGGAAGGCCAAAAATATCATCAAGGACAACAGCCACCCGAGCCACTGCCTGTTCACCCCGCTATCATCCAGAAGGCGAGGTCAGTGCATTTGCATCAAAGCAGGGGCCGAGAGACTGAAAAACAGCTTCTATCTCAAGGCCATCAGACTGTTAAACAGCCGCCACTAACATTGAGTGGCTGCTGCCAACATACTGACTCAACTCCAGCCACTTTAATAATGTAACAATTGATGAAAAATGTATCACTAGCCACTTTAAACACTGCTATTTTATATCATGTTTACATCTACTGCATGTATACCATCTACTGCATCTTGCCTATGCCTTTCGGTCATCGCTCATCCATGTATTTATGTACATATTGTACACATTCTTATTCATTCCTTTACACTTCTGTATGTATAAGGTAGTTGTTGTGAAATTGTTAGATTACTTGTGAGATATTACTGCATGGTCGGAACTAGAAGCACAAGCATTTCGCTACACTCGCATTAACATCTGCTAACCATGTGTATGTGACCAATGTGATTTGATTTGACACCGGTCATGTTCAACAGGTGTTGCACAGTTATTCTGCGCTCTGGCACACTCAGATGAGAGTGCTCTGAAATCCGAGTAGATAGCCCGAGTGAATTTATGAACGCCCCCTATATATTCCTGAACATCATGTGCAATTGCAAGTTCCGGGTTAATTTTCTCCCTACCACACCACGTTTGGTCTAAATCAACAACATATGGCGTGGCAGAAGACATAACACGGTTTCCAGGCTAAAAGGGCTTGTTCATTACATTTGGCCAGTGTGATGGGTAATTGTGCTGGAGAATAGTTGCACTTTCACAAAAATTGAAGACCACCCAATTTCATACAAATATCACAGGGAATGAAGTACCATATAGATTCTTAGCTAAGCATACACCTTTTCACCCAGTTAACTTTAAAGGTATTGTTGATATCAATGAAATCTAGTACTTCAAGCCCACCATCAGCTCTTTGGTTTCATATTACAGACTCCTTAAATTTGCGTTGTTTATTTTTCCATATAAAGTGTAGAAAGTTTTGTTGGTATCCTTGCTGGTTTGATCAGCTACAAATAGGATAGAGCAGGGTAGACAAAACGTGACAGAACCTCTGCTTTGGACAATATAACCCTTCCAATAATAGAGAGGTCACGATGGAACCAGTAAAAGATGGATTTTTATTTTCTTGAATCTGAGAGAAATTGAGATGTTGACGGACAATATGTTTTTTCGCCATGTGCACCCTTAAATATTTCACATTGTCTTTCACTGGAATATTCTCAATAGATTGGTCATTTGATTTACGTATGGATAATATTTCGCATTTATTTAAATTCTGTTCCAGACCAGAAGCTGAAGAGAATGATTTGATGATATTAAGTGCAATAGCAACTTGATCCTTGTCTTTTAGAAACAGAGCGGTATCTTCTGCTAACTGAAATATTTGTATTTATTTTCCAAATATTGGAATACCTTTTAATTCAGGGTTGTTTAAAATGCTAATAGTTAGTAATTCTACAACTAAAACGAATAAGAAATCTGAAATAGGGCAACCCTGGCGTACACTACGATGAATTTGAAATATTTGAGATGTGTTACGATTAATCATAATATAAATATGAATATCTTTATAAAACATATTGATAACAGAGACAAAGCTATAGTCCCAAAACCAAACGTGTACGGCGAATGTATAAGGAATTTGTGTTCTATTGTATCAAATTATTTACAAAAGTCGAGGAATAAAATAAATACGTTGGAGTCAATTAAATCAGCGTAATCAATCAATTCTAAAACTAACCTAATGTTACAGCTGATGTGGCGACCTTTCATGAAACCAATTCATTAATAAGATGGTTTAGGCCCAATACAAGTCTATTGGCATATGCTAAAGTTATCCATTTATAATCTGTATTTAATAATATAGTAGGTCTCAAATGATCTATGAAAAAGCGATCTTTATCAGGTTTTGGTATTAAGGTAATATCCCCTTGTTTCATGGTAGTAATCATCTCACCCTTAGCTAGGCATTCTTGGAACATGTTGAATACTGGTCCCTCTAAATGTTCCCAAAAGTGTAAATACAATTGTACAGAAAGACCATCTGTTCCAGGTGCTTTGCCTTTCTTTATAGATTTAAGAGCATTTCTAATCTAATATCTACTATTAAAAAGCTCTTCTTTCCATATGGACGTGAACTCATCAGAAATAATTGGAACATGACAATGGACATGGTTCATAAAATGTTGACATTCAATCCCATTAAAATTAGATTTTTACAGATTTTCATAGAAAGAATTCACAAAGTTAGAGATTAATTGAGGGTCTTTACACAAGGTATTGTCATTATTTAAGGCAGAAAGAGAGACAGGCAACTGTGGTCAGTATAGAATAGCGGAGTGACGCGTGCAGAGTCCACACCTGACAAACACAATCTATGTAGCTCCTCTCGCCCCTGCTGTTTCCCCAGGTGAACCCGGGCTAATTTGCATGCGCCACTTTATAAATATCAACCAAATTGTATTTCCCTCCGAGATTACCCACAGTCATCTCCCCCATAAAAACCTGTCTGTTTATCATAAAAATAGCGTCCAGTTGTTAAGCGTTTCCCTCCTTTCTTTGGGTGTCGATGGTGCAATAGTTATTCGAAGAAATGTACCCCTCAAATCGATATCTACTATTAAAACCCTGCCCTGTACTGCCGAAAGACTTTCCACTATTTTTACATCTCTATTCCCCTACAGAATACCAATCCCAGTAGAATGCACCCCACCAACACCACCTTAACTCTCCCATCAAGAGCATCCTAACTGGTTACATCACAGCTTGGTATGGCAACTGCTCGGCATCCGATTGTAAGACCCTACAGAGGGTAGTGCATACCACAGGAGGTTGGTGGAACCTTGGCTGGAGCTGAATAATGTGTTTCATTCAATTCGCTCCATTTCAGACATTATTATGAGCCGTCCTCCCCTCAACAGCCTCCACTGGACTGCGTACATCTCAGTACATCCCTGGGGCCAAGCTTCTTGGCATCCAGGATCTCTATACCAGGCGGTGTCAGAGGAAGGCACTATTCTCAAAGACTCCAGCCAGGTCATAGACTGTTCTCTCTGCTAGTGCACGGAAAGCGGTATCGGAGTGCCAAGTTTGGGTAAGAAAGGGTCCTCAACAGCTTCTACCTCCAAGCCATAAGCCTGCTAAACAGTTAATTAAATCAAATTGCTACCCGGACTGTTTGCATTGACCCCTGATTTTACGCTGCTGCTACTCACTGTTTATTTACTATGCATAGTCACTTTGCACCTACCTACAGTTGAAGTCGGAAGTTTACATACACCTTAGCCAACTACATTTAAACTCAGTTTTTCACAATTCCTGACATTTAATCCCAGTAATATTCCCTTGTCTTAGGTCAGTTAGGATCACCACGTTATATTAAGAATGTGAAATTTCAGAATAATAGTAGAGAGAATGATTTATTTCAGCTTTTATTTCTTTCATCACATTCCCAGTCGGTCAGAAGTTTAGTATTTGGTAGCATTGCCTTTAAATTGTTTAAATGTTTCGGGGTAGCCTTCCACAAGCTTCCCTCAATAAGTTGGGTGAATTTTGTCCCATTCCCCCTGACAGAGCTGGTGTACCTGTGTCAGGTTTGTAGGCCTCCTTGCTCGCACACGCTTTTTCAGTTCTGCCCACACATTTTCTATGGGATTGAGGTCAGGGCTTTGTGATGGCCACTGCAATATCTTGACTTTGTTGTCCTTAAGCCATTTTGACACAACTTTGGAAGTATGCTTAGGGTCATTGTCCATTTGGAAGACCCATTTGCGACCAAGCTTTAACTTCCTGACTGATGTCTTGGAGATGTTGCTTCAATATATTCACATAATTTTCCTGCCTCATGATGCCATCTATTTTGTGAAGTGCACCAGTCCCTCCTGCAGCAAAGCACCCCCACAACATGATGCTGCCACCCCTGTCCTTCACGGTTGGGATGATGTTCTTCAGCTTGCAAGCCTCTCCATTTTTCCTCCAAACATAACGATGGTCATTATGGCCAAACAGTTATATTTCTGTTTCATCAGACCAGAGGACATTTCTCCAAAATTATGATCTTTGTTCCCATGTGCAGTAACAAACTGTAGTCTGTTTCTTTTTAATGGGGGTTTTGGAGTAGTGGCTTCTTCCTTTCAGGTCATGTCGTTTTACTGTGGATATAGATACTTTTGTACCTGTTTCTTCCAGAATCTTCACAAGGTCCTTTGCTGTTGTTCTGGGATTGATTTGCACTTTTCGCACCAAAGTACGTTCATCTCTAGGAGATGAACGCGTCTCCTTCCTGATCGGTATGACGGCTGCGTGGTCCCATGGTGTTTATACTTGCGTACTATTGTTTGTACGATGAACGTGGTACCTTCAGGTGTTTTGGAAATTGCTCCCAAGGATGTACCAGACTTGTGGAGGTCTAGAATTTTTTGGGCTGATTTCTTTTGATTTTCTCATGATGTCAAGCAAAGAGGTACTGAGTTTGAAGGTCGACCTTGAAATACTTTCACAGGTACACCTCCAATTGACTCAAATGATGTCAATTAGCCTATCAGAAGCTTCTAAAGCCATGACATCATTGTCTGGAATTTTCCAAGCTGTTTAAAGGCACAGTCAACTTAGTGTATGTAAACTTCTGACCCACTGGAATTGTGATACAGTGAATTATAAGTGAAATAATCTGTCTGTAAACAATTGTTGGAAAAATGACTTGTGTCATGCACAAAGTAGATGTCCTAACCGACTTGCCAAAACTATAGTTTGTTAACAAGAAATTTGTGGAGTGGTTGAAAAACGAGTTTTAATGACTCCAACCTAAGTGTATGTAAACTTCCGACTTCAACTGTACATATTACCTCGACTAACCTGTTCCCCCGCACATTGTCTCGGTACTGGTACCCCCTGTATATAGCTTTGTTATTGTTATTACTAGATAGAGCCAGTGACACCGGTCCTTTGCTAACGCCAGGCAAACACCTGTACTCACCATCGTTAATAGAACTGTGGGAAATTAGAGCTGCTCACGCTCCACTGGCTTCCAGTTGAAGCTCGCATCCACTACAAGACCATGGTGCTTACCTGCGGAGCATCAAGAGGAACTGCCCCTCCCTACATTCAGGCTATGCTCAAACCCTACACCCCTACCTGAGCACTCTGTTCTGCCACCTCAGGTCTCTTGGCCCTGCCACCCCTACGGGAGGGAAGCTCCCGCTGAGCCCTGTCCAAGCTCTTCTCTGTTCTGGCATCCCAATGGTGGAACCAGCTTCCCCCTGAAGCTAGGACAGCAGAGTCCCTGTCCATGTTTCTAAAACATCTGAAACCCAACCTCTTCAGTATCTTAAATAATCCTCCTCCTCATCTCAACCCCCCTCACTTAACCAACACTTGTACTTACTATGCCTGTGATATGAATGCACTAACTGTAAGTCGTTCTGGATGGGAGCATCTGCTAAATTACTAAAATGTAAATGTACTCAAGTAGTATTTTGCTGGGTGACTTTCACTTTTATATTGTCTATGAAGGTATCTTTACATTTACTCAAGTATGACAATTGGGTACTTTTCCCACCATTGCTAAAAAGTGACACAACACATACTAAAGAGGTATACGGTTAAGGAGAACTCAACATCCAAGGTTCAACATCCACTTCACTGCAAACCGGGCCTAGCCCAATGAAACGCAATTGTACATACATGCAAATTCACTGCTCACAGGGTCATAATACACGGTTGATCACGGTAGGTTTTAGCCTGATTAATTACCACTCCATTTAGTATGATATGTTACATTTCGTATGGTATGTATGAATTTGTGGATGTCCATCACCAATTTCATGGGATATGTTACGAATTTCAATTAGTATTATATGTTACCAATTTGCAAAACATGTTGTGAATTTTAGCTAGGTGGCTAAGTGGCTAACGTTAGCTAGCTGGCAAATGTTAGCGAAGCTCTGCCTTGTGTCAGTTTCTCGAGCAATTAGTTCATGAGTTGGTGACTTCCTCCCTCAGCTGTCCCACGGCTTCACCACCGTATTCATCCTGTACTATTTGTGATTTTTAACATGCCTGCACTCATACCTGTCTGATGTCCACTGTAATATACAGTGAATGTCAGAGAAGGTCAGTGTATTGGATATCCCATATGGGGGCCACACTCAAGACAGCCTTTCCAGCTAAAGGAGAGCTCCCTGGTCCAGTCCACAGCTGGATGTAAGTACAAAGAGTCCCAACATGTGAGAAATGGTTGGCGTCATTATTACCCTACACTATGACACTCAGTAATAAAGCCCTACCACTATCGCATCACTGAGAACACTAATCAAACACGTCAATTGATACAACAGCCATAAAATGAAAATCCTAAAGGTGACTAGTTTCCATTGATGTAACCTGTCAGGCAGATTATGTTAGTTAGGATTCTAGCATTCTAATGTGAATTTTGCTATCTTCTCCTCTGTGTCGTTGTTGGTGTGCTTGTGCTTTCCCCTACACATCCCTGTGAGATTGATCAGCCTCCGTTCACTGAGGGAGAGACAGAATCCCCCGGCCAGTCCACCAACCCCCCTCTCTGTGTTAACAAACCATAAATGTCACTGATACCAACAGCCAGAGTACACACATGGGCAGGTATCAAAGGTTAATTCTAGAATTGACTCCTGATTTAGTTCTGTTCTGTTTAGTTCCATTCCACAGGCCGGCAAGGGACCTGTGTTCCGCTTCCAGGGGTCTACACGGAGAACTGAAGGGCTGAAGAGAAAGAGACGATTTATTGTCCAGCACAGTGGAATATACTAGACACAGTGGCTCCTGAGACCAACAACAGCCCTGTCATCTCAGCCTCTTCTTCCCTTCTTCCTCCTGCTGTGTGTGTCAGTCTGTCTTGATCGTGAAGTCTTTTCACCTCCTCTTTTCTATCTACCATCTCTTCTTCAGTCTGGGTCTACTCTCCACTGTCTCGGTCTCTGTCATACCCTACCTGCAGTATCACTGAGCTATCTGGTGACGGAGTAAAGACAGTATGTGTTGCACTGGGAAGTGTTCTCGCCTGGTGGGCCTGATCCTGTTGCCCTCGGCGTTCGCCTGCATCATCTCCAACATCCTCCTGTTCTTCCCCGACGGAAAGCAGCAGGACAGCAGTCATGTCTCCCTGCAGGTCTGGCTCATGGGCGGCCTCATCGGAGGGGGAATATTCGTGAGTATATTGACTGAGCATAGATGGACACCTTGACACCCTCATTCACCTGTACGCTCATGGGGGAAAAAAGGTTCTACAGAGGGTTGGTTCTACATGGAACCCAAAAGGATTTGACCTGGAATCCAAAAGGGTTCTTGAATTGGTTCTCACTCTGACGAACACATTTGGAACCCTTTTTTCTGAGAGTGTACAAAGACGACAGGGACATGTCTCCCTTGTAAAAAAACATGGAAACACCTGTGTAATAATGTATACATCTTTGGCTGGATCAAGGCATTTCCAGAATGTTTATATTCAGTAATAGAAGTACAATTGTGGAAGGATTTGGTATGAATAAAGATGAAAGATTATGTCAGAAAAGGAGGAAGAGGTTCCAGTTTCTACTGTATTATCACAGATGGAGAGTAACTGATTAATGGTTGACTATTTAATTACAGTGGGGAACTTATTTTACTTCCCCCACTCTATCTGTCCTCCACTCCCAGGATGCATTCATTGTGATATCAAAAGAATACCTCTCTCAAACATTACACTGAACAGAGCCACACTTGCACCAGTTCGGCAAAGGGAAGTACATGCCAGTAGTGGGAAACAGATCGATAGTCAGTTTCCATCATCACTTTTGATATGCCATGGCCAATAAATCTTTAGTCAGGACACTACCATGTTGCAGCTATCAGAATATCCGCGTTGATTGCATTGTCAGTGGAAACTCTGCAACCTGTTTTATGTACCCTGTGATATAATAGTGATGATAAGGACGTTTCAGGGCCGATAACAGGGTGTGTCTTTATTAACAGTGTATTCATTACTACCTGGAGGAAATGTGAACAGCTCTAGTGGTTCGAGCCAACCCACTACTGTTCTGTACTGTGTGTTAGCGCTGCCTCTTACTCCCAGTCCCATCCATCCCAGTCAGTCCTTGCCCTTTGGAACGAGAGAAGGAAAATCGATTCAGGATTGACAAATATTTGCGTAGAAGATAAGAGCGTTCACGGCACGCACACGTGTACACACTCACACACATACTGGAACGTGAGCAAAGAGCTCAAGAAGTACCCATACAATCAAGTGTGTTTTTTCACAGCAATATTTTCTCTGTGTTTTAGTGCATGTTGTGATAGTTGAAGTATGATGATGATATGCAGCTTAGTAGAATTCAAGTTATTCTGTCTGTCTGTGTTCTTTTCAGATGCTGTGCCCCAGCTGTTCGGCTATCAGGGCCGGGGGCAAGGGTTGCTGTGGAAATGGTTGCTGTGGAAACCGTTGCAGAGTGAGTAGGGTTTCCAATAGATAGCACAGCCACAAAGTCAAATTGGCTATATTGTAAAATTTCATGATTACTTTGGGTTGCTTTTTGATCTTAATTTAAGGTTAGGGTTACCCATAAGGTTAGCAGTGTGGAGCAGCTCGGAAGAAGAAAAAAAAGTGAAACTCAGGAAACTGATGTGAGTGAAGGAGAGGTAGAAAAGGAGGATATTAAGTGTGTGTGTGTCTCCAACAGATGCTGAACTCTGTTTTCTCGGCTGCTTTTGGTTTGGTCGGAGCTATCTACTGCACTAGTGTCTCTTCTGCGGGACTGGCCATTGGACCTAAATGTCAGGTTGATAGTGGAAAATGGGAATATCCCTTTGAGGACCTACCAGGGTGAGTTGCTCTCTCTTTCTATCGCTTTCTCCCTCCCTCCATCCCGGGGCGGCAGGGTAGCCTAGTGGTTAGAGTGTTGGACTAGTAACCGAAAGGTTGCAAGTTCAAACCCCCGAGCTGACAAGGTACAAATCTGTCTTTCTGCCCCTGAACAGGCAGTTAACCCACTGTTCCTAGGCCGTCATTGAAAATAAGAATTTGTTCTTAACTGACTTGTCTAGTAAAATAAATCCCTCTCTTAAAGTGGGTATTAACTGCAATATTGACAACAGCCAGTTGATGGCAGAATAGACTAGTGGGTAAGTAGCAGACACCTCAACCCTCAACCCAGATCAAAATCAAATCAAATTGTATTTGTCACATACACATGTTATTGTGGGTGTAGTGACAGCAGTGATGGTTCGAGCTTGTATGGCTCCCTGGGCCAGCCCCCCCCGACGCACCATTCTGCAATAACTGTCATTTTTATTCAGACATTTGGAACAAGACAAATATATAATCATAACATTTAAAACTATATAAATATACAAATACATACAAAAATAAGACTCATAAATATCAAAAAGAAGTAACAAAGTCAAATAGAAAACAATTTGTGTTGATTTGGCAATCGAGAATCAGTACATTACCCATCCCCCAACACTGTCAACCAAGAGTCAAGACTACATTACCCATCCCCCAACACTGTCAACCAAGAGTCAAGACTACATTACCCATCCCCCAACACTGTCAACCAAGAGTCAAGACAACATTACCAATCCCCCAACACTGTCAACCAAGACTCAAGACTACATTACCCATCCCCCAACACTGTCAACCAAGACTCAAGACTACATTACCCATCCCCCAACACTGTCAACCAAGAGTCAAGACTACATTACCCATCCCCCAACACTGTCAACCAAGAGTCAAGACTACATTACCCTTCCCCCAATACTGTTGACCAAGACTCAAGACTAAACCAATCCACCTTGGTGGACTGGCTATACTGGTTTATATTAATCTTTACGATTTCACAACAAACCAGAAACAAATGCAGCAATATGTCTGTGAAACTATATATTCACAGTATTATGAATGAATTGTGGTTTATTTGGTAGCATTTCGTAGTGTGACTGATTTTACTAATTGCATTAGTACTGTACAAAGTTAGAGGTGCGCTATTTGATAGATTCCCCCGCTCCCCCTACCTCAGGCTTCCAGTGGGGACACGTGAAGTCAGCCCACCTCACCATCTCGTACTTCTGAGTGGGAGACCTTCCCAGGCAGTAGCCTGCCTAGCTCACAAACTAGAATCAGGGCGCCCACTCCGACAAGGTTAATTGACCCACAGTTTTGGTGTGGCACCCCATGCCACCCCCGGCAAGATGTCGTCCTGGGCGGCTGCCCATGTTGCCTATACCTAAATCCACCACTGAGGGACAGAGCATTTATCCTAAGACCAATGCAGTGAAGATTATTGTAATGCTTTTGGTCATGTTTCAAGTGTTTGCAGAAGGGAGGAGCCGAGATGTCCAAGTTGTGGAAAATATCATATTATGTGCTATAAAAGTGATGAAAATGTGACATGTTGCAATTGTGGTGGAAACCATGAAGTCACGTCTTTTGAATGCCCCACATTGGATTTTCTTTTCCACCTTGTTTTGGTTTCAATCCGTCCAGTTGGTGGCGGCAACACATCATTTTGGGATGTAACCGCCATAAAACACACAGAAGAAGAACTTCCTGTTTGAGTTTCTGCCTATAGCTAGGGAGGAGCAAAATGGAGTCGTGGTCAGATTTGCCGAGGGAGGGAGGAAAAAGCTGAGTAGCAGCGTTCTAATGTTTTCTTAGAGCGAGTGCTACAGTCATGGTGTTAGTAGAACTTCGGTAGCGTTTTCCTCAAATTTGCTTTGTTAAAATCCCCAGCGACAATAAATGCAGCCTCAGGATATGTGGTTTCCAGTTTGCATAAAGTCCAGTGAAGTTCTTTGAGGGCCGTCGTGGTATTGGCTTGAAGGGGAGTATACACAGCTGTGACTATAGCCGAAGAGAATTCTCTTGGGAGGTAATAAGGTTGGCATTTGATTGTGAGGTATTCTAGGTCAGGTGAACAAAAGGACTTGAGTTCATGTATGTTATCACAATCACACCATGAGTAGTTAATCATGAAACATACACATCCACCTTGCTTATTCCCCGAGAGTTCTTTATTCGTGTCTGCCCAATGTACTGAGAACCCAGCTGGCTGTATGGACAAAGACAGTATATCCCAAGAAAGCCATGTTTCCGTGAAACAGAGTATGATACAATCCCTGATGTCTCTCAGGAAGGAGATTCTCGCCCTGAGCTTTTATACTTTATTATCCAGAGACTGAACATAAGTGAGTAATATACTCGGAAGCGGGGGATGATGTGCGTGCCTCCTGAGTCGGACTAGAAGTCCACTCCGAATACTTCTTCTCCGCCGGCATGTTTTGGATCAGCCTCTGGAATCAGTTCAATTGCCAAGGAAAGTCGTATTCCCGGTCTTAATGCTGGTGAGTTACCGCCGCTTTGATATCCAAAAGTTATTTCTGGCAATATTTAAAAACACAACATTTGCTGGGCTAATAATATAAGAACTAACACGCAAAAAAAACAACGAAATACTGCAAAGTTGCTTAGGAGCTAGAAGCAGAGCTGCTATATCTGTCGTCGCCATCTTGCCCTCACCCGGCGTGATGGAGAAGAGGACCAGGTTCCACAGGGCCGCATTGACAGGGGTCACACACAGGTCTCCCAGGGAGTGGTCAAACAGAGTCAGTCTGGGAGCACTAGGGCTCTGAATGTTTCTTGACCACCTCAACTAAACCAGGCCCAGGCCCGTCGTTTGTCCTGGTCAAGTCACATAGTTAATAACATATCAAACAGCTAAATGGCATCATGACAGAGTTGCAACACGTTTATGGTAGAAATAGTCAACAGAAGGATGTTGGCGTTTCTGTGGTGTACGTGCAACGGCAGTGAGAGTCAAAGATAATGCTGTGGTTGAAGGGAATCACGTTTGACAGCTGATTACTGAATAGATGATAATGACAGATGTCTGCACTGTTTTAACCTGTCCTCCCTTTTGCTACTTACTGAATAACATCTCTCTTCTCTGCCCATCTTTTCAACTTCTCCTCTCTTCACTAAACCCGCCTCTTAATCTTTACTTTCCCTCAATACTTTACTTTCTCCCCTCTTCATAATGTGTCTATGTAAAACACATTGGACGACATCATTGCTCTAACCTTATTTTGCATTTCCTCTCTACTCTCCCTCTCTTCCCTCTTATCCCTAAACCGCTCTCATCCGTCCCTGTCCTTTTTCACCCCTTTCTTCCCCCTCCTCCCATCCCCCTCTCCCCCTCCTCTATAGTGGGAACAGCAGTTACCTGTTTGACCACTCTCTGTGGGACCTGTGTGTGATCCCTGCCAATGCGGCCCTGTGGCACCTGGTCCTCTTCTCCATCACGCTGGGCCTGGGGGGCCTGCAACTCATCCTCTGTGGCATCCAGGTCAGAGAATTGAATGGAACACATAGGTTATGTCCCAAATGGTACTCTATTCCCTATATACTAGTGCACGACTTTTGACCAGAACTCTATAGGCCCTGGTCACAAGTAGTGCACTATAAAGGGAATAAGGTGCATTTTGGGGCATAGACATACTGTCATATTGATGCATGTCATTTTTGCTCCTTTGCACCAAAGTATCTCTACTTGTACACTCACCTTCTGCACAACTGTCACTCCAGTGTTTAATTGCTATATTGTAATTATTTCTCCACTATGGCCTTACCTCCGGTATCCTACCTCATTTGCACACACTGTATATAGACTTTTTTTTCTACTGTATTATTGACTGTATGTCTGTTTTACTCCATGTCTAACTCTGTGTTGTTGCTTGTGCATCACTGCTTTGCTTTATCTTGGCCAGGTCGCAGTTGTAAATGAGAACTTGTTCTCAACTAGCCTACCTGGTTAAATAAAGGTGAAATAAATAGATAATAAAAATGGAATGTATCACTGTGGCATCCAGGTGGTCAACGGCTGCATCGGCTGCTTCTGTGGGGACTGCCGTGATGACAAGGAGGTAATTTAACAAATGAATCTGATTATCAATTGATTTTAAATGACTGTTGGTTCATTAGAAGTAATTATATTATATGGCTGACCCAGTGTTTCTGCAGAAGTAATAATGATGTTGTAACATTTGAGTAAAGGAGTGTTGAGTTGTGGTTCTGAAGTAAAAATAATGGCATTTATAAGAAATGTAACATTTACAGAATAGCACAACATGTCTGTATAGTTGGGTAAGGGTCATGTGAAAACATTACACAGAAACCACTCTATCAAGCATACATGAAAGGTTACTATTACCTGAGTAGCATCTGACGACCCAACACAGGTAGCCTAATGGTTAGAGCGTTGGACTAGTAAATGAAAGGTTGCTAGATCAAATCCCAGAGCTGACAAGGTAAAAATCTGTTGTTCTGCCCCTGAACAGGCAGTTAACCCACTGTTCCTAGGCCGTCATTGTAAATAAGAATGTGTTCTTAACTGACTTGCCTAGTTAAATAAAGATGAAAAATATGCCTAATTTGATTGAAGTCCTGCTCAGTGAAATCCAGGCTAAAATGAATAAATCAATGGGTGGTTTAAGATTAAGCTGAGATGTAGTTGCTGAGCAAACATACAGTAAGAGTAGGCCTGTGTTGTGTACCTTTATTCACTCACCTGTGCATCCCAAATGGCACCCTATTCCTTATATAGTGCACTACTTTTGACCAGAGCCTATGGCGCCCTAGGGAATAGGATGCCATTTCGGACGCTTGCATATATATTCATATCCATTGACTCTTGTTGAATCACTGTGTCAAATCAGTGATGTATAAAATATCGAATATTAACGATGGTTAACAAGATATGAATTACTATTCTTCCAGACACCACAATACCCTGAATCTGAGGTTGCCTTTTCAAGAAGTGATTATGAACACATATAATTGTTTCTGTTTTATTTTTTCAGGATGATGGTGGATTGTGAGATGGAGAGAGAGAAGAAGTGGAGAAGACTGCCCTGCAATGCCACAGGCTATTTTCATGACGACTAGTGCTGAGCGATTAGTGCTTTTTCAGGTCGGTTCAGTTTCGGTTCGATTATAAAAAATCATCACGGTTTTTGATTTTGCGTTCGATTATATAATACACTATACGTTATGTGTGTTGAATTCTGTGACAACACAGAATAACACATTTAATACAAGTCCCATGGTGGTAGTGACGGTCCTTTACTGCTTATTACTTATTAACCATAATTTATTCACATTACTTTATGACTTCATTATTTCTTTCCAAGTCAGTTCAGGCTTGATCTGATTTAATCTCTACAGAAACTGCACGTTGAGCTCACAGAAAAGAACCAAACTAAATGGAATTCAAATCATTTAACCGACGTCATTCAATAAGTTGTTTTAAAAAAACAAAAAATAACCAACATTTCGGTTAATCGCTCAGTACTACTGATGACATACCAGGACTGCCAATCACTTACTACACAACTTTTTTTAAAGTGCCTATCTGCCAGGAGCTTTCCCTTTTGTGTTTGAAGCATATTGTCTACTTTTGATATGTTCAAATCATGCCAGTGTGCCATACCAATCATAGTCATTGTAGTTCTTTAATCTCAAAACTGCCATGTCATAGTTGTAACCCTTGCTTCTGTTTCATGTGTTGCCCATGGAAACAGCATACAGTACGTCATCTGAGGATTCCTCCGGAGTTTCTCAAGTTATTGTCCATTCTTTATTTCATTTCTTTTAAGCAACAATTTCTTTTAACATGATCTTTTGTATATATTTTTTTTGTATAATCACACGTCAAAACAATACAAATAAGCAATAAAACTTTTGGGGAAATTAGACATGTTTTTGTGTTATTGGTCAAGTAATCATTGGTCAAGTAGCCTATGAAGTGTTAATAATCTGGGTTCTGGTAATTCAATACTGGCCAACAGTTAATGAAGAAGGCAGACAACTGAGAAGTTCACATGTATCAAAGCCCTAACCCAACTTGACCCAGAGTTACATAATGGAAAGCAATGAAGAATCCCTTGATTAAGCACAAACTGTACATTCGGTAAAGTCAATAGGAATGATTCACTTTAATAACTGTGTGATACGTAAGCAGAATCACTGGTCTGTTAAACCTGCCAATAACTGACATCACGTTTTTTGCAAGGCTGTCAGAAGCATAGGGATAGATAGAAGAGAGACAGAGAGGAGATAGCTTTCATTAGTTGTGTTGGACACAGGCAGCCAGCTCAGATCTAACAGAAGTGTCCATCAGGGGCAGGTGAGAGGTCACAGTGAGCCCTGTGGTGACCGTAAGACATACAGATGGAAAACCTGATGTCTGGGGCCAGAGTGGACTGGAGTGAGTTGCTGCTTTCGTGTAGTAGTAGAACAAGATCAGTTTAAGCTCGTAATCTTTTGTTGCCACCGAGCAGCTTTGTGGTAATTGTTACCTAACTTTCCAGATAAACACCCTTACTAGCACTAGAAGGGGATATATATAGATTCTTTCCTCAATAGGAAAACAAGCTGAAAGAGAGCGAGAAAAGCAGAGAGGCTGTTGTATGACTGTCAGACTGACGGAGGAATACTGCACATAAGAAAAGTCAGTTGGGATATTTAGTCAGTTGTACAACTGAAATGTGTCTTCCGCATTTAATCCAACCCCTCTGTATCAGAGAGTTGCGGGGGACTGCCATAATCAACATCTATGTCTTCGGCGACCGGGGAACAGTGGGTTAACTGCCTTGCTCAGGGGCAGAAGCACAGATCTTTACCTTGTCATTTCAGGGATTTAATCCAGCAACCTTTCGGTTACTGGCCCAACGTTCTAAACACTAGGCTACCTGCCAGGCTCCTATGTCAGGTAGCTCTGTTATAAAATAAGACTAGGCAGGACAACGTGTGTGTGGGGGGGGGGGGGGGAGAGAATGAAGGGAAAAACAGAAAGAGTTTACAGAGACAAAAAGAGAAAGAGAGATGGAAAGCTGTGTTCTTTGACTGCCACTTCTCATGTGACTTACACACAAACAGAATGAGGCTGAATAAGAGAAGGCCAAGAAAGCTAAAAGAGGACACAAGCTGAAGATAGAGAGGAAATGGACAAACAATTAGAAGGCATTGGCCAGTTTGGTAAGTCGAGTATGAAGCCAAGACTTCTTGTGATTTATACATATGCAAGGAGCCCTTATTTACCCATTATTTGGCACTCAACCCCTTATGTCCCGAATACATCTGCCCTGCTCCCCTTCTCATTCCCCGTCTGGCCCAAAGATGCAGACCGAGACAGATCAGAACCAATTATTTCAACCAAAAAGGGTTATTCGGTTGTCTCCATAGGAGAACCCTTTGAAGAACCCCTTTTTGTTCAAGGAAGAACCTTTTTGGGTTCCATGTAGAACCCTCTCCACAGAAGGTTCTACATGGAACCCAAAATAGTTATACCTGGATCCAAAAGAGTTCACCTGGAAGCAAAAAGGGTTCTCCTATGTTCTCCTTTTGGAACCTTTTTCTCTAAGAGTGTACTCCCTCTAGACTGATTCCCCATCTGGGCTGAGGAGATAGAATGGAACAGAGCAAAACAGAACACAACTGGTTTCAACTGGTCACAACAGCTTATACACAACTCAAAAATTTTAGAACACCTACTGATTCAAGGGTTTTTCATTATTTTTACTATTTTCTACATAGTTGAATAATAGTGAAGACATCAAAGCTATGAAATAACACATACGGAATCATGTAGTAACCAATAAAGTGTTAAACAAATCAAAATGTATTTTATATTTGAGATTCTTCAAATAGCCACCCTTGCCTTGATGACAGCTTTGCACACTCTTGGCATTCTCTCAACCAGCTTTACCTGGAATGCTTTTCCAACAGTCTTGAAGGAGTTCCCACATGTGCTAAGCACTTGCTGGCTGCTTTTCCTTCACTCTGCAGTCTGACCCATCCCAAACTATCTCAATTTGGACGAGGTCGGGGGATTGTGGAGGCCAGGTCATCTGATGCAGCACTCCATCACTCTCCTTCTTGGTCAAATCGCCCTTACACAAGAAAAACAAATGATAGTCCCACTAAGCTTAAACCAGATGGGATGGCGTATTGCTGCAGAATGCTTTGGTAGCCATGCTGGTTAAGTGTGCCTTGAATTCTAAATAAATCAGACAGTGTCACCAGCAAAGCACCCCCACACCATAACACCTCCTCCTCTGTGCTTTACGGTGGGAAATACACATGCAGAGATCATCCGTTCACCCACACCGTGTAACACAAAGACACGTGGTTGGAACCAAAAATCTCAAATTTGGACTCCAGACCAAAGGACAGATTTCCACCGGTCTTATGTCCATTGCTTGTGTTTCTTGGCCCAAGTAAGTCTCTTCTTCTTCTTGGTGTCCTTTAGTAGTGGTTTCTTTGCAGCAATTTGACCATGAAGGCTTGATTCACTCAGTCTCCTCTTGATGTTGAGATGTGTCTGTTATTTGAACTTTATTTGGTCCGCAATTTCTGAGGTCTTCCATTCCTGTGGCGGTCCTCATGAGAGCCAGTTTCATCATAGAGCTTGATGGTTTTTGCGACTGCACTTGAAGAAATTTGAAATTTGAAGAAACTTGAAACTTGACATTTTCCGTACTGACTGACCTTCAGGTCTTAAAGTAATGATGCTTATTTGAGCTGTTCTTGCTACAATATGGACTTGGTCTTTTACCAAATAGGGCTTGTCAGGACCCGGTTTCGAACCTGGGTCTCCGGAGTGAGAAACAGTCACTTAACCAACTGAGCCACGAATAGACAGCAGAACCCAGAAGATGAGGCAGACACAGCAGTACTTAAGACGGTGTATTTAATAAAGAAAAACTCCTAAAATAAAAAATGGCAAATCCAAAAGGTGGTAGGTAAAACACAAAAAAAACCTAAAAAGAAACTCACTAAAACTAAACAAAAACAAAAAACAGAATACTACAAGAACTTCACCCGGAATCGACAAGAGCACACAGAACACTAGGGCAGGGTGCCAACATACAAACACAGAGCACAGAACTGAGGGAAACAAAGGGTTTAAATACAATCAGGGGAAACGAGACACAGGTGCAAACAATAATGGGGATCAAGGGAAAAACACAGGGACAAAAAGCACAATGGGGACATCTACTGACAAAAACACGGAACAACCCTGGCCAAATCCTGACAGAATCCCCCCTAGGAACGGCTCCTGACGTTCCTACCAGCTCTCTCAGGGTGGAGGACCCTGAACTGACGAATGAGGTCAGGGTCCAGGATGTCTTTGGCAGGAACCCAGGAGCGCTCCTCAGGACCGTAGCCTTCCCAGTCCACCAGATACTGCCAGGACCGCTGCACCCGGCGGGAATCCAGTATCCGGTGGACGGTATAAGCCGGCTGGCCTCCAATGACACGAGGCGGAGGGGGAGGTCTGTCTGCCGGGACAAGGGGAGAAAAACAACAGGTTTTAACAAAGACACATGAAATGTGGGATTAATCTTAAGGGATTTGGGTAAGTGTAGGCGATAAGAAACTGGGTTAACTCTCCTGGCAACCTTGAAGGGACCGATGTATTTTTGGGACAGCTTGCGAGACTCCACCCGTAGAGGTAAGTCTCTTGTGGAGAGCCAGACTCTCTGGCCGGGGCGCAGGGTAGGCCCGGGACGGCGACGTCTGTTGGCTTGTTGTTGATACCTCTGTGAGGAACGCATCAGATTAAGACGGGTCTTCCTCCACATAAGCCGACAGCGTCTGACGAATCTCAAGGCTGAAGGCACTCTGACTTCTGCCTCCTGGTCCGGGAACAATGGAGGAGCATAGCCAAACTGACACTCGTGCGGGGACATACCAGTGGAGGAGGAGCGCAAGGTGTTGTGCGCGTATTCGGCCCAAACAATAAAGGATGACCATGTGGACGGGTTGTCACGAGTCATACATCGGAGGGTGGTTTCCAGCTCTTGATTCATCCTCTCTGTTTGGCCGTTGGACTCCGGATGGTACCCTGAAGATAGACTGGCAGAAGCCCCCATGAGTTGGCAGAAGGCCTTCCAAAACCTTGAGGCGAACTGGGGACCTCTGTCAGAAACCACATCTTGAGGAATGCCGAAGACTCGGAACACATGATTAATTACCAACTCAGCCGTTTCCTTGGCAGAAGGTAACTTAGTCAGAGGGACGAACCTGGCCGCCTTTGAAAACCTGTCGATTATGACTAGGATAGTAGTATTGCCATGGGATGGAGGAAGTCCAGTAATAAAGTCCAATGATATATGGGACCAGGGTCTGTGGGGAACAGGTAAAGGGTGAAGGAGTCCTTGAGGGCGGAGGTGAGAAGATTTGCCCTGGCAGCACACGGGGCAGGCATTGACGAAAGTGGCAACGTCTTCTCTTATGGTAGGCCACCAGAACTTACGCTGGATGAACTCCAAGGTGCGACCTACGCCCGGATGACAGGTGAGGCGAGAGGAGTGCCCCCACAGAAGGACCTGAGTCCTCACTGCCTTGGGGACAAACAACCGATTGGCAGGACCTCCTTTAGGGTCCGGTTCGCTAGCTTGAGCACGTCTCACGGTATCCTCAACTTGCCACGAGATCGGAGCCACAATCTTAGCAGCAGGAAGGACAGGCATGTCCGTGTCATCTCGAATGGCAGGAGCGTAGACTCGGGACAGGGCATCCGGTTTGAGATTCTTCGACCCGGGCCGATAGGTGAGGATAAACTGGAATCGATTGAAGAAAAGAGACCATCTAGCTTGTCTAGAGTTCAATCGCTTCGCCTGCTGGATATACTCCAGATTCTTGTGGTCTGTAAGCACTTGAAACGGGTGAGAAGCCCCCTCGAGCCAGTGTCTCCATTCCTTCAATGCCATCTTAACCGCTAGGAGTTCACGATCCCCCACATCGTAGTTCCTCTCAGTCGGGGTAAGCCGGTGTGAGAAGAAAGCGCACGGATGAAGCTTCTTGTCTTCACCCCTCTGAGACAGGACAGCTCCAACACCAACCTCTGATGCGTCTACCTCCACCACAAATGGTTCATCCGTAGTCGGTAGTATCAGGATGGGAGCAGAGAGGATGCGCTGCTTGAGTCCTTGGAAGGCCGTCTCAGCTTCTCTTCCCCAAGAAAACCTTGCATTGCCACCTTTGGTTAAAGCTGAGAGAGGAGCTGCCACCAAACTGAAGTTCTTGATGAACTTGCGGTAAAAGTTTGTGAAGCCCAGGAAACGCTGAACATCCTTAACGGATTTGGGGGTGGGCCAATCCGCTACCGCCCCTACCTTCCTAGGGTCCATTTGGATTCGACCGGGTTCCACTACAAATCCCAGGAATTGTACTCGGGATGAATGGAATTCACATTTTTCCGGCTTAACGTACAGATGGCTGTCCAGGAGGCGTTTGAGTACTTGTCTGACATGCTTAGTGTGTTCTTGAAGGGAGCTCGAAAAGATGAGGATGTCATCCAAGTAAACGAACACAAATATGTTAAGCATATCCCTAAGCACATCGTTTATGAGCGCTTGGAACACCGCTGGGGCGTTGGTCAGGCCGAAGGGCATCACCAAGTATTCATAGTGACCAGTAGGCGTGTTGAAAGCGGTCTTCCACTCGTCACCAGGTCTGATCCGCACAAGATGGTATGCGTTCCGCAGGTCAAGCTTAGTGAAAACAACTGCTTCCTGGAGCAGCTCGAAGGCTGTGGCCATAAGGGGTAGCGGGTAACGGTTACGGACGGTTATGTCATTGAGTCCCCGGTAGTCGATGCAAGGACGTAACCCACCGTCTTTCTTGGCCACAAAGAAGAACCCTGCTCCCGCCGGGGAGGTGGATGGACGCATGAGGCCTGCTTCCAGAGAGTCCTTGATATAGGTATCCATAGCAGCTCGTTCGGGTGGAGATAGGGAAAAGATCCGACCCCTGGGGGGCAAGTGCCCGGAAACAGGTCGATGGGGCAATCGTAAGATCTATGGGGTGGTAGCATGGTGGCCCTCTGTTTGCTAAACACCAGTTTGAGGTCATGGTAACACTCGGGAACTCGGGTCAGATCGATGGATTCTAAAGACTCGGGAGTAGAACTCGGGGAATTCTGGAAAATACAAGTAGCTTGGCACGTAGGACCCCACTGCTTGATAGTGCCCACAGACCAGTCGATGTGAGGGTTATGGCTGTGAAGCCAGGGGTATCCAAGGACGAGAGGGAACTCGGAACAGGAGATCAAATGAAAGTTCATCAATTCCTGGTGTTGTGAAACTGAAAGTCTCAAGGAGGTAGTGACATGAGTGACAAGTCCAGATCCCAAAGGGCTTCCATCCAATGTAGTAACCCTCATGGGGTCACTTAGAGGTTCAGAGGGAACGCCATTCTTCTTCGCCCAGACACCATCCATGAAGTTACCTGCGGCTCCAGAGTCTACCAAGGCTTGAAGGTGAAGCTTGTGGTTGTCCCAGGAGAGGGTGACTGGAATGAGCAGACGGGAGTTGGACGGATGGGAGGAGGTTATGTTTCCCGTTACAGTTCCCCCGGTCTGTACGGGACAGAGCGTTTCCCTGGAGCCTGGGACACGTGGAACGGAAATGGCCCGGTTTGCCGCAATATAGACAGCGTCGCTCCCTCATCCGGCGGTCTCTCTCAGCCTGGGAGATGCGTCCAATCTGCATGGGTTCCGGTGGAGCCAGTGATGATAAAGGTGGGGACTCGGAGCTGGGACTGATAGGGGCTAGAGGTCTACGGTTGAGTTCTCTCTCTCAGACGCTGGTCAATGCGTGAGGCCAACTTGATCAGGGACTCGAGATTGTCCGGTGGTTCCCGAGTGGCCAGTTCATCTTGGATAGTGTCGGAAAGGCCTTTCAGAAAGCACACCGTGAGTGCCTCGTTGTTCCAGCCACTCGCTGCTGCCACCGTGCGGAACTGGATGGCATAGTCCGTCACGCTGCGCCAACCTTGATGGAGAGTCAGGAGCTGTTTGGCTGAGTCAGAACCACTGCTTGGGCCTTGAAACACTCGTTTGAATTCCTCAGCAAAGGCAGAGTAGCTGGCACAGCAGGAACTATGGGCATCCCACACAGCAGTAGCCCAGGCCAGGGCTTTTTCCGACAGCAGGGTGATGATATATGCGATCTTAGACCGGTCGGTGGGAAATGACGAGGGTTGCAGCTCAAAGGAGAGAGAACATTGAGTGAGAAACCCTTTACAAGCACTTGGATCACCTGAGAACCGTTGGGGAGGTGGAAGACGAGGTTCAGCCAGGGGGTTAACTGCCATGGGTACGTGAACTTGAGGTACTGGGACGGGAACTGTTGCCGGGGTAAGTCGATCAGATACTTGCTTAATGGAAGTCAGCATCTCCGACAGAAGATGAGAATGTCTAGCCATTAAGGCCTCTTGCTGAACCAGGGCGGCTTCGTGGCGTTGGACAGTCTCCTGGTGGTGGGACAGCGTGGCAAAAAGGTCCTGGGAACTGGCTGCCTCTGGGTTCATTTTTGGCTCTGTGTTTCTGTCAGGACCCGGTTTCGAACCTGGGTCTCCGGAGTGAGAAACAGTCACTTAACCAACTGAGCCACGAATAGACAGCAGAACCCAGAAGATGAGGCAGACACAGCAGTACTTAAGACGGTGTATTTAATAAAGAAAAACTCCTAAAATAAAAAATGGCAAATCCAAAAGGTGGTAGGTAAAACACAAAAAAAACCTAAAAAGAAACTCACTAAAACTAAACAAAAACAAAAAACAGAATACTACAAGAACTTCACCCGGAATCGACAAGAGCACACAGAACACTAGGGCAGGGTGCCAACATACAAACACAGAGCACAGAACTGAGGGAAACAAAGGGTTTAAATACAATCAGGGGAAACGAGACACAGGTGCAAACAATAATGGGGATCAAGGGAAAAACACAGGGACAAAAAGCACAATGGGGACATCTACTGACAAAAACACGGAACAACCCTGGCCAAATCCTGACAAGGGCTATCTTCTGTTTACCAACCCTACCATGTCACAACACAACTGATTGGCTCAAACACATTAAGAAGGAAAGAAATTTCACAAAATAAGTTTTAACCTCTTACACTTATGGTGGCGCTATTTCATTTTTGGAAGAAAAACGTTCCCGTTTTAAACAAGATATTTTGTCACAAAAAGATGCTCGACTATGCATATAATTGCTACTGTTCGAAAGAAAACACTCTGACGTGTCCAGAAATACAAATATCTTCTCTGTGCGTGCCCTTTAACGTGAGCTTCAGGCAAAACCAAGATGACTTGGCATCCAGGAAATGACAAGGATTTTTGAGGCTCTGTCTTTCATGATCTCCTTATATGGCTGTGAACGCAAGAGGAATGAGTCTGCCCTTTCTGTTGTTTCCCCAAGGTGTCTGCAGCATTGTGACGTATTTGTAGGCAGATCGTTGGAAGATTGACCATAAGAGACCACATTTACCACGTGTCCGCCCGGTGTCCTGCGCCGAAATTGGTGCGCAAAAGTCACCTGCCAGTATTTTTCCATGGGGCACAGAGAGAGAAGCAAGCTTCCCACGAACTGCATGTCAATGAAGAGATATGTGAAAAAACACCTTGAGGATTGATTCCAAACAACGTTTGCCATGTTTCGGTCGATATTATGTAGTTAATCCAGAAAAAGTTTCACGTTGTAGGTGACTGCATTTTCGGTTCGTTTCGGTAGCCAGGCGCAATGTAGAAAACGGAACGATTTCTCCTACACACAGACGCTTTCAGGAAACACTGCGCATTTGGTATGTGGCTGGGAGTCTCCTCATTGAAAACATCAGAAGCTCTTCAAAGGTAAATGATTTTATTTATTTGGTTATCTGGCTTTTGTGAAAATGTTGCGTGCTACATGCTACACAAAATGCTATGCTAGCTTTGCATACTCTTACACAAATTAGTCAATTTCTATGGTTCAAAAGCATATTTTGAAAATCTGAGATGACAGTGTTGTTAAGAAAAGGCTAAGCTTGAGAGCAAACGCATTATTTTAATTTTATTTGCGATTTTCAGAAATCGTTAACGTTGCGTTATGCTAATGAGCCTGAGGCTTAGTCACAATCCTGGATCCGGGATGGGGAGTTTCAAGAGGTTAAGAAGGCATACCTGTTAATTGAAATGCATTCCAGGTGACTACCTCATGAAGCTGGTTGAGAGAGTGCCAAGAGTGTGCAAAGCTGTCATCAAGGCAAAGGGTGGTTATTTGAACAATCTAACATATATTTTGATTTGTTTAACACTTTTTTGGTTACTACATGATTCCATATCTGTTATTTTATAGTTTTGATGTATTCACTATTATTCTACAATGTAGAAAATAGTCTAAATAAAGAAAAACCCTTGAATGAGTAGGTGTTCTAAAACATTTGACCAGTGGTGTACATAAATCCTACATAAATCATAAAGTGTATTCGGAAAGTATTCAGACCTCTTCCCTTTTTCCACATGTTGTTAAGTTACAGCCTTATCCTAAAATGGATTAAATAAAAACATTTTTCTCATCAATCTACACACAATACCCCATAATGACAAAGCAAAAACTGTTTTTTAGATTTTTTTCCAAATTTATCAAACTTAAAAAACAGAAATAACTTATTTACATAATTATTCAGACCATTTGCAATGAGACTCGAAAATTGAGCTCAGGTGCATTCTGTTTCCATTGATCATCCTTGAGATGTTTCTACAACTTGATTGGAGTCCATCTGTGGTAAATTCAATTGTTTGGACATGATTTGGAAAGGCACATACCTGTCTATATAAGGTCCCACATTTGACAGTGCATCTCAGAGCAAAAACCAAAACATGAGGTCGAAGGAATTGTCTGTAGAGCTCCGGGACAGGATTATGTTGAGGCACGATACTGGGGAAGGGTACCAAAAAATTTCTGTAGCATTGAAGGTCCCTAAGATGAAAATGGAAGAAGTTTGGAACCACCAAGAACCCAATGGTCACTCTGACAGAGCTCCAGAATTCCTCTGTGGAGATGGGAGAACCTTCCAGAACACAACCATCTCTGCAACACTCTACCAATCAGGCCTTTATGGTAGAGTGGCCAGACGAAAGCTACTTCTCAGTAAGGCACATGATAACTCGCTTGGAGTTTGCCAAAAGGCACCTAAAGACTCTCAGACCATGAGAAACAAGATTATCTGGTCTGATGAAACCAAGATTGAACTATTTGGCCTGAATGCCAAGCGTTACGTTGGAGGAAACCTGACATCATCCCTACGGTGAAGCATGGTGGTGGCAGCAGCATGCTGTGGGGATGTTTTTCAGCAGGAGGGGTGGGGAGACTAGTCAGGATCGAGTAAAGATGAACGGAGCAAAGTAAAGAGAGATCCTTGATGAAAATCTGCTTTAGATTGCTCTGGACCGCAGACTGGGGCAAAGGTTCACCTTTCAACATGACAATGACCCTCAGCCCACAGCCAAGACGACGCAAGAGTGGCTTTGGGACAAGTCTCTGAATGTCCTTGAGTGGCCCTGCTAGAGCTTGGACTTAAACCCTATCAAACATCTCTGGAGAGACCTGAACATAGTATTGTGTGTAGATGGATGAGGAGAAAAAAACATTGAAATAATTTTAGAATAAGGCTGTAACATAACAAAATGTGGGAAAAGTCTAAGGGGTCTGAATACTTTCCAAATGCCCTGTGTATGGGCTATTCTTGTTCAGAATAACAGCAAATGACATTGTTATTCTGCTATTCTTTCAACTGTCTTCCTTTCTCTCATTTCCTTTTTCCTTGTCTTCTTTCCTTCCCCAGGGATACTATCATGCCAGGAGTCAGCAGATCAGCAACCAAAGAGCTGTTTTGAAACAACAGACCTGGTGCCCAGACCACGGCTGCTGTGGGCTGCTCTACCCAGACACACTAACTCTGACGAAGCATTGACCACCTCTGTAATTACATCCATATAATTACACAAACCAGTCCTGACCCGGGCCAACCATAGGGTGCCAACCCACAGAGTAGACAAACAGACAGAGGAGAACATAGACACAATGGAGCGGGACGGGACACAACAGCACAGAATAGGACAGGACCGAACAGCACCGGACAGGAAAGAGCAGGGCAGGACTGTGCTAACAGGTATTATAGTGTATTGTTTTGTGTATTTGTATGCCGACTTCACAAATTGAATTTCCATTTAATGGACAATAAAGTATATCGTATCGTCCAGAGAGTATGTATTCTAGATTATTCAAATATGACACTTTGGCCAAAGTCAACATTCACAGTATGACCATTGTACAGTACACATCTACTCTCTCTAATATGAAAATGTTCCACTACTTATGTATCTGGGTAGATGATCAAATTCATCCATAACAGATCCTAACATTAAGCTGTTTTGAAACAGAGAAGAGTCTAGATTACGTTTCAAAACTTGTCAATGTCCAAACCAACAAGACATTCTGCTTGCTTCTCAAGGATGGGTACCTGTTTTCACATTACCGTTACTATGTCGACATCAGCCAAGCCTCCATATTCTAGACATGTTTGTTAGTGTATGTTGAATCACCATAAACAGAGTTTGTACAACAGAAATCACGTTAGTTTCGCCCCCCACAGCAGCTTCATCTAAATGGAGCTCCGAGTACAGAGGAATTTGTAAATAATAAGCAAAAAGTGACAAGAGAGAAAAATGATGTATGATACTGATCTTGAAATCATAGTTCTGGGAAACATTTCAAGGAATATATATATATATAGTTTTAGTAAATTGTTATTTGGTTTACTGGTTGGTTTTATCATCAACATGTATTTGTGGTGGCTGGTAGGATCCTATATGGAATGGTTGTCTAGGTCTTGTTTTCTGTTATATTTGTTCTCATGCCACAAAGGAAGGTGAGGGTACAAGAAGAGGGGAGAGAGAGTTGGGGATTCCTAAATGGGAAGAAAGAGGGAACGGGAGGGGAGGGAAGGGGACATCATGTCCTCAAGCTGCTGGAGACAAGAACCCGCCGAGGGCGACGTCAAATGGCTTGTCCCCCAGGCCCCCTTATCCCGGCCCCTGCCAAAACCCACAAGAGCCTGGATGTGTGGGAAGTTGGGAACATCTTGAGGTCTGAAGGAGGAGGAGGAGGAGGAGGAGGAGAGGGGGGATGGGGAGAAGCGAGTGAGAAGAGTAAACACTTGTTAGACACACAGGCCCAGATTTGATCTGACTGGTTGAGTATTTGAATTACTGACTTTGATTCAAATGTTGATAATTTGTTGATCATTGAATAGTATTAGTCCCCCCATTTAGTTTACTGCATTTGGTACACTGTGTAGATACATGAAAAGGCCCTTATCAGTCATGCAGTGGTGTTGGGTATAAACAGCAGATGTATTGTAATACAGCAGGTTGAAGATGCTTAGTTGGGACATCTCTCCATAGGGTGCTAACCCACAGATTAGACAGACCTAAGAGGAAAACAAAGACACTATGGAGCAGAACAGAATGGGACAGGACAAGACAGGACAGGACAGGACTGGACAGGACAGAACAGGACGGAAAAGAACAGGACAGGACAGAACAGGACGGGAGAGAACAGGACAGGACGGAACAGGACGGGACAGAACAGGACAGGACAGAACAGAACAGGACAGAACAGGACGGGAGAGAACAGGACAGGACGGAACAGGACGGGACAGAACAGGACAGATTGGGACAGAGCAGGTCGGGAAAGAACAGGACAGGACAGAACAGGACGGGAGAGAACAGGACAGGACGGAACAGGGCGGGACAGAACAGGACAGATTGGGACAGAACAGGACGGGACAGACCAGGACGGGACAGGACGGGACAGAACAGGACGGGACAGACCAGACCAGGACAGAACAAGACAGAACAGGACAGGAAAGAGCAGGGCAGGACTGTGCTAACAGGTATTATAGTGTATTGTTTTGTGTATTTGTATGCCTACTTCACAAATTGAATTTCCATTTAATGTACAATAAAGTATATTGTATCTTGCAGAGAGTATGTATTCTAGATGATTCAAATATGACACTTTGGCCAAAGACAACATTCACAGTATGACCATTAGGTAGATCATCAAATTCAACCATAACAGATCCTAACATCAAGCTGTTTCGAAACAGAGAAGAGTCTAGATTACCTTTCAAAACTTGTTAATGTCCAAACCAAGAAGGCTTTCTGCTTGCTTATCAAGGATTGGTACCTGTTTTCACATTACTGTTACTATGACGGCATCATGAGAGCTTGAGACTAAACGGTTCTATCTGCATTTTTATCAAAATGTAGTTATTGACATTTAGCCTTGTTCTGTTCAATGTTCTCTACCTATATAGTACTCTAAATATCCCCATTCATGTTAAGTTCAAAAGAATATCAAATGAAAATTGCTGACACCATTTAAACCAATGAGGGCTTGGAAATGTAAAGCCAATTATCTCAGAATCCTATTTTCTTTCCAGCTAGAACCTTAGAGTCCCAAGCTCTCGATTCAGCCAATCTCCACATTCTAAGCATGTTTGTTAGAGTATGTTGATGCACAATAAATAGAGTTCATACAACAGACATCACATTAGTATTGCCGCCACCACAGCTTAAATGGAGCTCTGAGGACAGAGGAATTTGAGCTATGTTGTAAATAATAAGCGAAAAGCGACACGAGAGAAAAAGCATGTATGATATTGATCTTTGACATGTTTCTAGGAAACAGTTCAAGGAATATGTACAGTGGGGCAAAAAAAGTATTTAGTCATCCACCAATTGTGCAAGTTCTCCCACTTCAAAAGATGAGAGAGGCCTGTAATTTTCATCATAGGTACACTTCAACTATGACAAACAAAATGAGAAGAAAAAAATCCAGAAAATCACATTGTAGGATTTTTAATGAATTTATTTGCAAATTATGGTGGAAAATAAGTATTTGGTCAATAACAAAAGTTTATCTCAATACTTTGTGATATACCTTTTGTTGGCAATGACAGAGGTCAAACGTTTTCTGTAAGTCTTCACAGGTTTTCACACACTGTTGCTGGTATTTTGGCCCAATCCTCCATGCAGATCTCCTTTAGAGCAGTGATGTTTTGATGGTTGTTGCTGGGCAACACGGACTTTCCACTCCCTCTAAAGATTTTCTATGGGGTTGAGATCTGGAGACTGGCTAGGCCACTCCAGGACCTTGAAATGCTTCTTACGAAGCCACTCTTTCGTTGCCCGGGCGGTGTGTTTGGGATCATTGTCATGCTGAAAGACCCAGCCACGTTTCATCTTCAATGCCCTTGCTGATGGAAGGAGGTTTTCACTTAAAATCTCACGATACATGGCCCCATTCATTCTTTCCTTTACACAGATCAGTCGTCCTGGTCCCTTTGCAGAAAAACAGCCCCAAAGCATGATGTTTCCACCCCCATGCTTCACAGTAGGTATGGTGTTCTTTGGATGCAACTCAGCATTCTTTGTCCTCCAAACACGACGAGTTGAGTTTTTACCAAAAAGTTATATTTTGGTTTCATCTGACCATATGACATTCTCCCAATCTTCTTCTGGATCATCCAAATGCTCTCCAGCAAACTTCAGACGGGCCTGGGCATGTACAGGCTTAAGCAAGGGGACACGTCTGGCACTGCAGGATTTGAGTCCCTGGCGGCGTAGTGTGTTACTGATGGTAGGCTTTGTTACTTTGGTCCCAGCTCTCTGCAGGTCATTCACTAGGTCCCCCCGTGTGGTTCTGGGATTTTTGCTCACCGTTCTTGTGATCATTTTGACCCCAAGGGGTGAGATCTTGCGTGAAGCCCCAGATCGAGGGAGATTATCAGTGGTCTTGTATGTCTTCCATTTCCTAATAATTGCTCCCACAGTAATAATTTCTTCAAACCAAGCTGCTTACCTATTGCAGATTCAGTCTTCCCATCCTGGTGCAGGGCTACAATTTTGTTTCTGGTGTCCTTTGACAGCACTTTGGTCTTGGCCATAGTGGAGTTTGGAGTGTGACTGTTTGAGGTGGTGGACGGGGGTCTTTTATACTGATAAGTTCAAACAGGTGCCATTAATACAGGTAAAGAGTGGAGGACAGAGGAGCCTCTTAAAGAAGAAGTTACAGGTCTGTGAGAGCCAGAAATCTTGCTTGTTTGTAGGTGAACAAATACTTATTTTCCACCATAATTTGCAAATAAATTCATAAAAAAATCCTACAATGTGATTTTCTGGATTTTTTTTTCTCATTTTGTCTGTCATAGTAGAAGTGTACTATGTAGGAGAACTTGCACAATTGGTGGCTGACTAAATACTTTTTTGCCCCACTGTACCTAGTTTTAGCAAATATTTTTGGGGGTTTGCTGGTTGCTTAAAAATAAAATACAATTGTATTGGTCACATGCACTGAATACAACAGGTGTAGAATTTACAGTGTAATGCTTACTAATGAGCCCATTTCCAACAGTGCAGAGTTAAAGAAATGAGAAATAGTAACAGAATAAAAACAATAACGCGATTATCATCAATATGTATTTGTGGTGACTGGTAGGATCCTATATGGAATGGTTGTCTAGTTCTTGTTTTCTATTCTATTTGTTCCTATGCTACATAGGAAGGTGGGGGTACAAGAAGAGGGGAGAGAGAGTTGGGGACTCCGAAATGTGAAGAAAGAGGGAACGGGAGGGGAGGGAAGGGGACATCATGTCCTCAAGCTGCTGGAGACAAGAACCCGCCGAGGGCGACGTCAAATGGCTTGTCCCCCAGGCCCCCTTATCCCGGCCCCTACCAAAACCCACAAGAGCCTGGATGTGTGGGAAGTTGGGAACATCTTGAGGTCTGAAGGAGGAGGAGGAGGAGGCGTGGAGAGGAAGGTGAGCAGGTGAGAAGGTGAGCAGGTGATAAGAGTAAGCACTTGTTAGACACACAGGCCCAGACTTGATCCGACTGGTTTCATATTTGATTTACTGACTTTGGATCAAATGTTGATAATTTGTTGATCATTGAATAGTATTAGTCCCCCCATTTAGTTTACTGCATTTGGTACACTGTGTAGATACATGAAAAGGCCCTTATCAGTCATGCAGTGGTGTTGGGTATAAACAGCAGATGTATTGTAATACAGCAGGTTGAAGATGCTTAGTTGGGACATCTCTCTATTCCTTATATAGTGCACTACTTTAAGGAGTCCTGGTCAAAGGTAGTGCACTACAGAATGAAGGGAATAGGGTGCCATTTGAGACAATGGCACACACACACACACACAAACACACACACACACACACACACACACACACATAGTCTCACCTCATAAAGTCACTGTAAACCATTATAAAGCTGTCCATAGCTTCGGTTCATAACCTCTCTTTGGAAATTAATCCTCTGCCTTTGTCGTTGGCTTGTAACATGTTACCCTCCCTTGTTGCCTTCTGTGCCACTTATTCATGTTACAACAGTGCTATTCTTATCCTGACTGAGCATAGTGGAATTATGATGCCAGTGCTGGCAGGCGTGAAATAAACAGCTGAGGGGTCGAAGATTCACAGTGGATGATGTAAGTATTTTTATATCCATTTTTCTTTTCTCCATCTGGCATCCGATATCTGATTGGTCACCCAGCTGAGTGTATCTGTTGTCACAATGAGACTCTGAGCCAATCGCGGTGTGGTTTGAGTGGAGTCCTCTTATCTCAATTGTTGATATCTTGGATGTCATACACTAACTATAATCACTGCAGTTTGCCCGATACAGAACCTATTCTATTTCATAGATCGTGCACTAGTGTTGCCCAGACTCTGTTCAAAAGTAGTGCACTATATAGGGAATATGGTGTCATTTCGGACACTTCCGCTGTGATTACTTCAGATCAATGAAACTACAAATTTAAACAAAAATACTCTTCTCCTTACAAGGAGAGGAACCTGCAGGGCTAAGGACTCCGTTTACATTTTACAAATGAAAGAGGAGTGGCTTCATTCCTGCACAGAACAATGTAATACCAGGCAAACATTGCTTGGGGGTGTTTGGAGTTGAAGGGAGTCTTCAGCTACTGCTTGACTGTCAACTGCCACTCCCTTGTTTGCTTCCATGTGTTATGGTCTGTGTCTCAAATGGCACCCTACTGTATTCCCTACATTGATGCCATAGGGCTCTGGTAAAAAAAAAGTAGTGCACTGTGTAGGGACTAGGGAACTGTTTGGGATGCAGCCAAACACCATAAAGAGTCCATTTAATTTAGAATAAGAGCATTTTTACCTCATTCTATGATCAGCAAACAGAGTCTGACTTACTTAGGTGAGCTAATGATTGACTCGGAGCTGGTACTCCGAGTCAACTGGGAGGGAGGGAGGGAGGGAGGGAGGGAGGGAGGGAGGGAGGGAGGGAGGGAGGGAGGGAGGGAGGGAGGGAGGGAGGGAGGGAGGGAGGGAGGGACAAAGAGAGACGGGGGGCAGAGAGAGAGAGAGAGAGAGAGAGACAAAGAGAGATGGGGGGCAGAGAGAGAGAGAGAGAAAGAGAGATGGGGGGCAGAGAGAGAGAGAGAGAGAGAGAGAGGGAGAGAGAGAGAGAGAAAGAGAGAGAAAGAGAGAGAGAGACAAAGAGAGACGGGGGAGAGAGAGAGAGAGAGAGACAAAGAGAGACGGTGCAGAGAGAGAAAGAGAGAGAGAGATGAATGATGCTAAGGGTGTGCCATATACAGTGAAGCCACTGTAAAATGTGCAACAGGTATAGATATTAACTCAATAGACAGTGTATTGCTGGTCTCAAGGTAACCCTGTCTTCCTCCCTATCTGTTGCCATATAAAATAGTCATAGAACTATAGTGTCACTCTGCATGTTGCCCGGGCTACTGCTGGTCGCTCTGAATTCTAATCACTCTCCCTCCCTCTGTAGTTTGTCCCAGTAACTTTCCACCAGACGGGGTAAGTCCTTTGGCCATGTCCTCACACAGTGAGACAGAAGCCCTGGCTGGATAAACTATAAGTCTGTTAAAAGTTTGCATGCAAAGCTAATAAACAAGCAATAACATAGAAATATCAACAGGTCACACATAGCTGAACAAAGGCCATCTCAATGCATCAATACACTAAAGGTGATGTGGCGCCATTTCGTTAAAGGTGCGTTTGGTTGAGTGTGACAACTCTTGGAAGATTGTCAACGTTGCATCAACACATGTATGTTTTAACCTTTAGCAGCCTTTTAAGACCCTGTTAGATAGCTGTGTGAGGGTCACTATGAAAATACACAGCCTCCACTTCTGCATTCCTCCTCTCCTCTTCTCCACTACTCCTTCTCTTCTCCTTCGTTCCCCCTCTCCTCCACTCCTTCTCTTCTCCTTTGTTCCTCCTCTCCACCACTCCTTCTCTTCCCCTTTGTTCCTCCTCTCCACCACTCCTCCTCTTCTCCTTCGTTCCCCCTCTCCTCCACTCCTTCTCTTCTCCTTTGTTCCTCCTCTCCACCACTCCTCCTCTTCTCCTTCGTTCCCCCTCTCCTCCACTCCTTCTCTTCTCCTTTGTTCCCCCTCTCCACCACTCCTCCTCTTCTCCTTCGTTCCCCCTCTCCTCCACTCCTTCTCTTCTCCTTTGTTCCCCCTCTCCACCACTCCTCCTCTTCTCCTTCGTTCCCCCTGTCCTCCACTCCTTCTCTTCTCCTTCATTCCCCCTCTCCTCCTCTCCTTCTCTTCTCCTTTGTTCCTCCTCTCCACCACTCCTCCTCTTCTCCTTCGTTCCCCCTCTCCTCCACTCCTTCTCTTCTCCTTTGTTCCTCCTCTCCACCACTCCTCTTCTCCTTCGTTCCCCCTCTCCTCCACTCCTTCTCTTCTCCTTTGTTCCTCCTCTCCACTACTCCTCCTCTTCTCCTTCGTTCCCCCTCTCCTCCACTCCTTCTCTTCTCCTTTGTTCCCCCTCTCCACCACTCCTCCTCTTCTCCTTCGTTCCCCCTGTCCTCCACTCCTTCTCTTCTCCTTCGTTCCCCCTCTCCTCCACTCCTTCTCTTCTCCTTTGTTCCTCCTCTCCACCACTCCTCTTCTCCTTCGTTCCCCCTCTCCTCCACTCCTTCTCTTCTCCTTTGTTCCTCCTCTCCTCCACTCCTTCTCTTCTCCTTTGTTCCCCCTCTCCACCACTCCTCCTCTTCTCCTTCGTTCCCCCTGTCCTCCACTCCTTCTCTTCTCCTTCGTTCCCCCTCTCCTCCACTCCTTCTCTTCTCCTTTGTTCCTCCTCTCCACCACTCCTCTTCTCCTTCGTTCCCCCTCTCCACCACTCCTTCTCTTCCCCTTTGTTCCTCCTCTCCACCACTCCTCCTCTTCTCCTTCGTTCCCCCTCTCCTCCTCTCCTTCTCTTCTCCTTTGTTCCTCCTCTCCACCACTCATCCTCTTCTCCTTCGTCCCCCCTCTCCACCACTCCTCCTCTTCTCCTTTGTTCCCCCTCTCACCACTCCTCCTCTTCTCCTTCGTTCTCCCTCTCCTCCACTCCTTCTCTTCTCCTTTGTTCCTCCTCTCCACCACTCCTCCTCTTCTCCTTCGTTCCCCCTCTCCTCCACTCCTTCTCTTCTCCTTTGTTCCTCCTCTCCACCACTCCTCTTCTCCTTTGTTCCTCCTCTCCACTCCTCCTCTTCTCCTCTGTTCCTCCTCTCCACTCCTCCTCTTCTCCTTCGTTCCCCCTCTCCACCACTCCTCCTCTTCTCCTTCGTTCCCCCTCTCCTCCACTCCTTCTCTTCTCCTTTGTTCCTCCTCTCCACCACTCCTCCTCTTCTCCTTCGTTCCCCCTCTCCACCACTCCTTCTCTTCTCCTTCGTTCCTCCTCTCCACCACTCCTCCTCTTCTCCTTCGTTCCCCCTCTCCTCCACTCCTTCTCTTCTCCTTTGTTCCTCCTCTCCACCACTCCTCCTCTTCTCCTTCGTTCCCCCTCTCCTCCACTCCTTCTCTTCTCCTTTGTTCCTCCTCTCCACCACTCCTCCTCTTCTCCTTCGTTCCCCCTCTCCTCCACTCCTTCCCTTCTCCTTTGTTCCTCCTCTCCACCACTCCTCTTCTCCTTTGTTCCTCCTCTCCACCACTCCTCTTCTCCTTTGTTCCTCCTCTCCACTCCTCCTCTTCTCCTCTGTTCCTCCTCTCCACTCCTTCTCTTCTCCTTCGTTCCCCCTCGCCACCACTCCTCCTCTTCTCCTTCGTTCCCCCTCTCCTCCACTCCTTCTCTTCTCCTTTGTTCCTCCTCTCCTCCACTCCTTCTCTTCTCCTTCGTTCCCCCTCTCCTCCACTCCTTCTCTTCTCCTTTGTTCCTCCTCTCCACCACTCCTCCTCTTCTCCTTCGTTCCCCCTCTCCACCACTCCTTCTCTTCTCCTTCGTTCCTCCTCTCCACCACTCCTCCTCTTCTCCTTCGTTCCCCCTCTCCTCCACTCCTTCTCTTCTCCTTCGTTCCCCTTCTCCACCACTCCTCCTCTTCTCCTTCGTTCCCCCTCTCCTCCACTCCTTCTCTTCTCCTTTGTTCCTCCTCTCCACCACTCCTCCTCTTCTCCTTCGTTCCCCCTCTCCTCCACTCCTTCTCTTCTCCTTTGTTCCCCCTCTCCACCACTCCTCCTCTTCTCCTTCGTTCCCCCTGTCCTCCACTCCTTCTCTTCTCCTTCGTTCCCCCTCTCCTCCACTCCTTCTCTTCTCCTTTGTTCCCCCTCTCCACCACTCCTCCTCTTCTCCTTCGTTCCCCCTCTCCTCCACTCCTTCTCTTCTCCTTTGTTCCTCCTCTCCACTCCTTCTCTTCTCCTTCGTTCCTCCTCTCCACCACTCCTCTTCTCCTTCGTTCCCCCTCTCCACCACTCCTCTTCTCCTTTGTTCCTCCTCTCCACCACTCCTCCTCTTCTCCTTTGTTCCTCCTCTCCACCACTCCTCCTCTTCTCCTTCGTTCCACCTCTCCTCCACTCCTTCTCTTCTCCTTCGTTCCTCCTCTCCACCACTCCTCTTCTCCTTCGTTCCCCCTCTCCTCCACTCCTTCTCTTCTCCTTTGTTCCCCCTCTCCTCCACTCCTCCTCTTCTCCTTCGTTCCCCCTCTCCACCACTCCTCTTCTCCTTTGTTCCTCCTCTCCACCACTCCTTCTCTTCTCCTTCGTTCCCACTCTCCTCCACTCCTCCTCTTCTCCTTCGTTCCCCCTCTCCACCACTCCTCTTCTCCTTTGTTCCTCCTCTCCACCACTCCTTCTCTTCTCCTTCGTACCCCCTCTCCTCCACTCCTTCTCTTCTCCTTCGTTCCCCCACTCCTCCACTCCTTCTCTTCTCCTTCGTTCCTCCTCTCCACCACTCCTCTTCTCCTTCGTTCCCCCTCTCCTCCACTCCTTCTCTTCTCCTTTGTTCCCCCTCTCCACCACTCCTCTTCTCCTTTGTTCCTCCTCTCCACCACTCCTTCTCTTCTCCTTCGTTCCCCCTCTCCTCCACTCCTTCTCTTCTCCTTCGTTACCCCTCTCCACCACTCCTCTTCTCCTTTGTTCCTCCTCTCCACCACTCCTCCTCTTCTCCTTCGTTCCCCCTCTCCTCCACTCCTTCTCTTCTCCTTCGTTCCCCCACTCCTCCACTCCTTCTCTTCTCCTTCGTTCCTCCTCTCCACCACTCCTCTTCTCCTTCGTTCCCCCTCTCCACCACTCCTCCTCTTCTCCTTTGTTCCTCATCTCCACCACTCCTCCTCTTCTCCTTCGTTCCCCCTCTCCACCACTCCTCCTCTTCTCCTTCGTTCCCCCTCTCTTCCACTCCTCCTCCCCTCCTTCGTTCCCCCTCTCCTCCACTCCTCCTCTTCTCCTTCGTTCCCCCTCTCCTCCACTCCTCCTCTTCTCCTTCGTTCCCCCTCTCCTCCACTCCTCCTCCCCTCCTCCTCCCCTCCTTCGTTCCCCCTCTCCTCCACTCCTCCTCTTCTCCTTCGTTCCCCCTCTCCTCCACTCCTCCTCTACTCCTTCGTTCCCCCCTCTCCACCACTCCTCCTCTTCTCCTTCGTTCCCCCTCTCCTCCACTCCTCCTCCCCTCCTTCGTTCCCCCTTTCCTCCACTCCTCCTCTTCTCCTTCGTTCCCCCTCTCCTCCACTCCTCCTCTTCTCCTTCGTTCCCCCTCTCCTCCACTCCTCCTCCCCTCCTTCGTTCCCCCTCTCCTCCACTCCTCCTCTTCTCCTTCGTTCCCCCTCTCCTCCACTCCTCCTCTTCTCCTTCGTTCCCCCTCTTCTCCACTCCTTCTCTTCTCCTTCGTTCCCCCTCTCCTCCACTCCTCCTCTTCTCCACTCACTCATGCGTTCCAGAAAATGGAGAGTGTTTATACAATTCGTTCAGTTAGGCTTTGTTTTGACCTGATGTCCAAGTTTGTTTCCAAATAAACACTGTCACGTCACGACAGGACGCCGCGGATCCAAAGGTACCGACCTGGCTGAGAGAGAAGGAGATAGAGAGAGAGGGGGGGGGATTCCACTCTTCTCTTTCATTCCCACTTGATTTAATGTATCTCCCCAGTCATTCGTTCACATGCAGATCACCAATTCACTCAATGCACTCATGATTATCTTGTCATCCTTATTTTTAATTGCTTCAAAGATATATATAAAAAAAGGTTTTACCTTTATTTAACTAGGCAAGTCAGTTAAGAACAAATTCTTATTTTCAATGACAGCCTAGGAACAGTGGGTTAACTGCCTTGTTCAGAGGCAGAATGACAGATATCCCCAATTATCCCCTACTCCCCTACCACAGCTCTGATTAGTCTATGTAAGTGGGACTTCATAAGTGCCATTTGAAAACCACCAATCATTTTTTTTTCACTACATATAATTTCATGGTCATACTCCATACCATGTCAATATATAGGCAGGCCTTATCAAATACCTATGCAAGGAGAGGTGTGTTTGTTTACCTTCTGGGCTCTCTATAGGCTGTGGAAGACAGAGGAACGGAAGTAGAAGGAGGGAGAGGGAGATTGGGGAGCAAGGGAGTGAGGGAGGCGTGTCTCGTGGACGTGCTCCAGGGATGATCTATTTAAAGTTCAGGCGCTCCATGAGCTCCACAAACCTTTCCATGTTGCTATCCAGTGCACGGACCAACCGCGCATTTGGAACAGAACGCTCGCTCCGCACAGAGTCTTGTGCAGTTCGCGACAGCTGGCCTTTGAACTGAAATCAGATAGTCCACCAATCAAAGTTGCAAATGTTGAATTCACCATTGAATTGGAACCAGTAGTCCGATACGACTGTACATGTAGCCTACTTGAAAATTGCGCATTGTTCTTCAAGATCTGCAAAGTTGCAGCTACATCAGGTAAGTTATTGTGCTTCTCTTTACGTTAAAAAGTGCATGTTTCCAGACGTTCCTACTTTTATCATAAGCAACAATGTAAATCAACAAGAACAGTGTTATTACATTGTTATTCATTTCACTTTAGTGCACTGTTGAGGAGACATTCAATGAATTTACAGCAGAATATACAACGCATAGTTAAAAACCAAAAACCAAATGTTGTTGAAAACGAATTTGCATCTGAGAGAGAGGTAGCTGAGCTGCGGGCTGTGGGGGCTGTGGGGGCTGTAGTCGGTGTGTCTGGGTGGAAGCGTCCCATGAGAGCCGCAATAACAAGTCTGCGCGTTTGTCTGTATATAGCCTGTCTCTAATTGCGGCAAGCATAAACCTTACTCAAGCTTCGGCATAGACTTACCAGTGCACATAGTAGTTCAGTGTTTTTGTTGACTTGAATATTTGTCTGCATCATTTGGCATTTAGACCCGGGCCCGTATTCATAAAGCTCTCAGAGGAGGATAATCTAAAAATACTGACCGAGATAAGAACTCCTTCCCTGAGATGATTCATGAATACATGGAGTCTGCATGGATATCAGAAAATGCAATCTTAGTTAAAACGGACCCTTTCTACTCAACTCCCCAGATGACTCCGAACAATGTGTTTTATGTGCGACACGTTATTGAGATAGAGAATGATTTATGAATGAATAGACTTCCTGTCAGTAGTCTACTGTAGGCACTGCTTCTTCCACGGTGAAGTAAACACACCTACGTTCATTATTTACATCCACACGCTCTCCTCTAGGCTTTCAGACAAACTCATTCTGGTACTGCCAGACCTGGGTTCAAATCATGTTTGAAGTATCTCAATCAACCAATCAAATGTATTTATAAAGCCCATCTTACATCAGCTGATGTCACAAAGTGCTGTACAGAAACCCAGCCTAAACCCCCAAACAGCAAGCATCTCATCAATTTCACATACATTTTGAAGTAACTATTCAGATATGTTTGATCTGACAAGTAAAGACAAGTAGTTAAATTGGAATGTATTTGGAAATACAATTGGAAAGTATTGGCATGTATTTGAAAATACTCAAATACACAGATTAAAATACACTCCCATGCATTTAACCCAGGTATTTGAAAATAGCATTTGAAATAATTATTTGAAAATACTTTCAAATAGGCTATTTATAGGAAATCATTTTAAAATACTGTCAAATACTTCCAACAGAAGCAGCTGACTGAAAATAAGTATTTAAATAACACGTAATCACATGCACATGGTTACTGCTCAGTGCTCAGCAATCCAGTTGGGCATCTCGTTTTCCATTATGAGAGAGCAAGGTGGGGGAGAGAGAGAGGTGGGGGAGGGAGAGAGGTGGGGGGAGGGAGAGAAGTGGGGGGGAGGTGGGGAGAGAGAGAGAGAGAGGTGGGGAGAGAGAGAGAGGTGGGGGGAGGGAGAGAGGTGGGGGGAGGGAGAGAAGTGGGGGGGTGGGGGGAGAGAGAGAGGTGGGGGGAGGGAGAGAAGTGGGGGGGAGAGGTGGGGAGAGAGAGAGGGAGGGGGGGGGGAGAGAGAGAGGTGGGGAGAGAGAGAGAGGTGGGAGGGGAAGAGGTAGTGGGAGAAAGAGAGAGGTGGGGGGAGAGAGATAGGTGGTGGGGGGGAGAGAGGTGGTGGGAGAAAGAGAGAGGTGGGGGGAGAGAGATAGGTGGTGGGGGAGAGAGAGGTGGTGGGAGAAACAGAGAGGTGGGGGGAGAGAGATAGGTGGTGGGGTGAGAGAGGTGGTGGGAGAGAGAGAGGTGGTGGGAGGGAGAGAAGTGGGGGGAGAGAGAGAGAGATGGGGGGAAATTGGTGGGGAGAGAGGTGGTGGGGAGAGAGAGGTGATGCACTGTTTAATTGAAAGCTTGGATTAGCCCGTCTGGTTCTGTTGTTCTGTCACTTCATTCAACCCTGTCACATGCACGCGCACGGAGGCCCCCTCCCTCTCTATGGCATGCAAATAACGGGGCCCCTCTTCAAGGGTAAATTGCCATTGGCCTCCTGTTATTCAACATTGTGAAATGGCCAGAGGGACATTTTATAAAAAAAAAAATCTGATACAACTACAAGACGAGTTGTATTTTGAGTGAGATTGAGAAATGTAATTAGATTTGGAGAGTTGTTATTATTTCTTTCTAATTTCCATTGCTGTTTTGGAGATGGACAAGGGTTCTAATGTGAGTGGACAGACTGGGCACCAATAGGCCTATATGTGCGTCATAGTCCATGGCAGGAAGGGACTGTACTTGGGCTGGGGCCTGCTTCTTTCAGGGGCATTACAAACCCAGGCTCACTGCCACACATTCTAAGAATGCGTCCCAAATAGCACCATCTTCCCTACGTAGTGCACTTCTTTTGACCAAAGCCATATGGGCCCTGTGTAGGGAATATGGAGCCATTTTGGATGGGCCTTGGGCTCCCATGGGCCTGAATACTTGGAATGGAGGTAGGAAAGGTTGGAAAACAGATAATCAGATTTCTGTAGAGTTTGCTCACATACTCCTGGACTTTCCTGGTTCTGTTAACCATCAAACAAAAAATTCCAGGCAGGAACACACATGAATAACCTGTTTTAAAAATGGCTTTGTTGTATACAGTTCAGTTGTATGTAATCTGTCATATGTACAATATACATAATTAACTGTGGATGTGTTGAGAGTGAACTGTGGATAATCACATTGAACACACACACACACACACACACACACACACACACACACACACACACACACACACACACACACACACACACACACACACACACACACACACACACACACACACACACACACACACACACACAGGGGTGGCAGTGTAGCCTAGTGGTTAGAGCGTTGGACTAGTAACCGGAAGGTTGCGAGTTCAAACCCCCGAGCTGATAAGGTACAAATCTGTCGTTCTGCCCCTGAACAGGCAGTTAACCCATTATTCCCAGGCCGTCATTGAAAATAAGAATGTGTTCTTAACTGACTTGCCTGGTTAAATAAAGGTAAAAAACACACACACACACTATGAAGAATCAGTGCCCGATAAGACAAACCTACAGTATGTGTATTTGATTAACATTGAGAAATCACTCAGTAGCAGCCTGAACAAGTCACTGACCAGGCAGTGTGTGAGTAAAACCAGGTCTGCACGTCCCTCACGTCAACACAGTACTCTTCCTTGCCCTGGCCTGGCAGGATCCTGCACTTAGAGGGAACATACACAGGAAAATGGACCAAAAGCTAGTTCCAGCTTCCCCCTCTCTCTGTGGTTTCGGTGGCCACTGTTCTCCTTTCTCCCCTGCTCTCTCTCATCCTCTCTCACTCCCCTATCTCTCTCTCCCCATCTCTATTTCTCCATTTCTACCTTTCTCTCTCCCCATCTCCCTCTCTCCCTCCCCCACTGGACTGGGCTGGTTGTTTTCTGTTCTATGCTCTGTGATTGCTGTTCCCTGCCAGAGACTGTACTACAGACAGTAATGACCAGGGACCCAAATTCCTCACCACTGACCAGGCCATCTAGTCTCTCTGTGTGTGTGTGTGTGTGTGTGTGTGTGTGCATGCGTTTGTAACCCAGAGAGAGGAAAAAAGTGTGTTTGAGTGGTTTATTAATACACAAAGAATGTATTATCGCTGTGTGACTTTGGCTACACTGCAGGATTGTTATCTTTCCTGCCCAGCCTGCTCTCTTTCCCCCACTCTCCAATGTACACTACTACCCATACAATAACAAGCAAGGTTATGTTCTGTAGTCAGAGCCTCACCAATTACAATGGTGCCCTAAACACCCATAGGAATTCCTAAGTGACTAAATTGATCAGTGGCTGTCGATATGAAGAGCTGAGATTTAGGTGGGCATTGTCCAACTTCCTAAAGTTAGTGCTTGGCCAAGCAACATGTGACTTAGTATAATGGATTCACTGTGTCTGTCTATGGGATAGGATTGCAGAGCCACACCTGAGAGAAAGGGAGAGATGAGAGAAAGACAGAGAGAGATAGATGAGAGAGAGAGAGGGGGAGTTGGGGAAAGGTAGAGGGTGAGAGAAAGCAAATAGAGAGTTGTTTTAAGAAAGCTATTTTCACACATTGTGACTGATTAACAGAGTGGAATGGGTGTCACACTGAAATGAGTCCTCATTTGGCCTGACCCCTACGTGTCAAAGGGGCAAACAGAGTGTGTGAGAGAGGTATCACATCTTTATGAAATGACCTCATCCCTGTGAGTGCAGAGAAAGCTGTAACAGCCAGGAAAACACACACACACGCACGCACGCACGCACGCACGCACGCACACACACACACACACACACACACACACACACACACACACACACACACACACACACACACACACACACACACACACACACACACACACACACACACACACACACACACACACACACACACACACACACACACACACACACACACACACACTCCCTAACCAACAATAAGTGATAACCAGGTCAGAGGGTTTTAGCTACAGATTGCACGTCTGCACAGTACGGTGACAGGCTTCTGTGTGGGCAAGGGTTTGCTGTCAGCAGCCCCGCCACCCTCTCTTGATGTTACCACAGATCAGAGCTAAATGGAGCTCTGTGATGATGGAAGACCTTGTGAGAGGTTTTATAATAGAAAGTAATTTGATTGTTTCCACAAAGAGTCATTACATTTCTCTGTTCTATTCGAGGGGCTCCTAACAGTAGGTCAATGGAACACAGGGTAAATAGCAGGATAAAGGTGTCAGTCAAACAGTGTATTTATTTTGAGATCTACTGAATGAATAGACAGCTATACACACACGACACTCTGCTGAAAGGTTTTTACCAGACAGCTCTTCAGTCTCAGTTGAGTACCACCACTCTCTTCTATTGTCTTAACATTGTAATCAATTGCATATTTGTTCATTGCTGTGGACAGAGGGACCCCTCCGTTTATCTTATCTCCAAGGGCCACCACACAGGTAGAGTACTGACAAGATCTGAGGTTAGAATTTAATAGGTGAACCATTGACCCAACAAACATTAATCTAATCAGACACACACACACACACACACACACACACACACACACACACACACACACACACACACACACACACACACACACACACACACACACACACACACACACACACACACACACACACACACACACACACAGAGAGATCAAAGAGCAGAGCTGTAGGCAAGAGCAGATCAAAGTAGGGTGTGTGTGTGTGTGTGTGCATGCTTGTTTGACTTCAATGAGAGGTATAGTTTAGTGGGTAGTGTGCGCCAGGCCAAGATAGTCTGTCTATACATGCTAACCCTAAATATACATTAAATCTAAATACATTCAGAGTTATTGACAGACAGACTGCCAGGAGCATAGACTCAACACATCCAAGGCATAGTCAATCTACTGTATTCAGTGGGCCTGCACACATCAATTAATGTTTGCATTTACTATGTAAATATCATTTATTGCATGAACTCCTTTCAGCGTCACTACAACTGCCTGGCTAAATGACCAGAGGATGAGATCCATGGAGTTAAAGTTCTCTGACTTTCACATAGTATGCATCTTCATTTCCTATTATACATGACTTGGGTAACAGACTTGACACGACATGAGCATTATATCTCTCTATGCACATATAATCTCTCTAAGCACCTACGATGCTATATGGTATGATGGGCCAGGCATGTCTTATCCTGTCTGAGTTGTATGTGTCGTGTGACCTCTGTGTAACTCGAGCCAAGGCTTTTAATCAGCTGCTCTATCCGTCTCCCATAGCCCATTGACAGGATTATGTGTGTGAATGCTCACCTGCGTCTACTGACAAGCGACACAACAGAGATTAGCTAAGCCTCATCAGTCATCATCGTGTCATGTCATTGAACACTTTGTCCCCTCATAGACTGGACCAAATCCATTATTAATTCCACTGGGCGTGGTGGACTGGACGGGACTAATTCCATTATGGTTCGACCCTGTGAGTGACGATGAGGTAAAGACCCATCAGACTCATCATCTCAGTAACATCTGGTTGATAGAGGTTCATTCAGAGTCGGTGGCCACATATGCTTTGTGGGAGTTAATGTGGGTTTGTTTTGTCGGGTAGTTGTTGTGTTAACTGTTATCAAGGCCCGGTTAAACAGTTGGTAGTCCCTCATGACGGCCTTAACGATCGACTAGCTGATTTGGCTCTTGTGAGGAGGTTTTAATCAATTAGCTATGCATTTGCGGTTGTGGTTTAATATGTTGTGGTTTGATATGATATGCAGAAGTCATTCCAATCCACACAAAGGTCCAGGGCTTGGCATTTGAGACAAATAATGTGTAAAAGCTATGGAACTACACGTCAAGAAAACAGAAACAGATAAACACACAAAAATCTACAGGAGAAGACTGTTTTCAATTGTTTCTCCCCTCACTCCTCCATTCTTATATTTCTCTCTCTCTCTCTCTTTCTCTCTCTCTCTCTTTCCTCAGTGGTCCTCAGCTCCAGACATGGGTGTGAAGGTGCTCCAGTGCTTCCCCTGGTACAGACGCTGTAAAGAGCGATGCAAGGCTAAACAGTGCCCCCCATCTGCAGGTGAGAGAACTACAGGCTGCCATTTACATTACATAGTAGCGCATTACATATTAGAGGTAGTTAGTTACATGTTATATCATTATCACTGTCAGCCGTTACATAGTGAAAAGGGAAGGCAGTGCCCCCTACCCGCAGGTGAGAGAACTACAACCTTCCACATATAGTACTTTCAGTATTATATACATTAGCATTCTCAATATGTCAGAACTCCCCAGCCCTTACATAGTTAATTACACACAGTATCATTATGTCAGAACTCCCCAGCCATTACATAGTTAATTACACACAGTATCATTATGTCAGAACTCCCCAGCCATTACATAGTTAATTACACACAGTATCATTATGTCAGAACTCCCCAGGGCTGTCTGTGCAGTAATAATATGCTGCACACATAATATATGATTACCAACAACACACATATGTGGAAGACATGTTGAAACAAGTGCTATGATATAACCAGGTATGTCAGAGTTAGCTACAGTGAAGGTCTTGCTCCAGGCTCTGCGTATGTAAGTCAATAGTGAGTTTTATGTCACTCTGTTCTTCTTTTCCTGTCCACTTCCCAGTATTATAACTGTCCGTCAATCATTTAGTCATTCGTTATTTGTTCCTTCCAGTTACACCTTTATTAGATTTAATTCAAATGTCAACGAAGTTGATATCATGTCACATTTAAGTTACGAAAAGACACAAGTGATGTCTCATACCATCATGTATGTTAAATAGCATGATCAAATCATCCCTCAATATGTAGACACATAGAGACATGGCAACAACAACATCATGAAGAAAGATGCTAAAACATTGAGTGCTACTGGTTCAATAACTCCTCTCTGCCTCCATTCCTCCGTCCTTCCTCCCTTCATCGCTCCAGTCCCAAGTGAGGAGATGAAGCCCCGCCTGTCGTCCACAGTGTCGTGTGGTAGCGAGGGCGAGAGCAGCAGCAGTCTGAGTGGCTCCCAGATCTACTTCTCCACCAAGGCTCGCCTCTCCTTCAGACACCAGATGGACAGCAACTTCAACGCAGTGGATGCCACCTGCTGAATAGATCAGCCCCGACGTGCCGAGTAGTCTTCATTAGGCATCAAACGGAAGAAAAGGGACTGAAATAGGGAGGGAATACCTGGGCTTGTCCGATAAGAAGCGCTTCCGTTGTGAAACATTTTTTGCTACGGTGTACCCTAATGAATACGACCCTGGCTTACAGTGCTGGGAATGACACTTTAGTTTCTACTGAGGCATCCCTCCTGTCATCATCACCATTGCCCAAAAATGAACTCTCGCCCCTCCACTATGATATCCATTATTATAGCTCAACAGACCATAGAATGTAAAGGACTGAGACTTGATCTACTCAGTGGTACCTATGTACTCGACGTTCGTTCTCAACTCCCCTTCAGAAGTGACTGTAAAGGATGGATATATCACAGTAGATTGAGTTCTTCACTAGAGAAATGCAGAATGCACTGCTGGTGTGGCTAGTAGAGATGGAAAAATGTTTACTACATCATTACCAGCCAAGTGCATCATTCTCCTTTTCTTTTGGGAGGAGGGGGGGGGGCAGGTAAAAGACCACAACTGCAAATTCAAGTCTTTTAAAATACTAGCTGTTGAATACAAGAACATGTGTCACTCCCAACTTTAAATACAGGCTTTTTTGTTTTTATCCTAACTTGCTGAGAAAAACATGGTAACTAGATTTTGATTGGTTTGGCTGATGAAGATACTAATGAGTTTGTGCCTTTTAAACTTACCTTTTGAACATTTCCTCAATTAAATTCAGTTTGGTGCTGGCTGTCTTCTTCTAGTTCCCTTTTCAACTGGCTGCTTGGAATGCATCTACACTTTATTCATATCTAGAAATGTTAACCGGCAGCTCCTCCAGCTTACATGCAGCTCTTTACTTCTGATGGCATCTTATGGGGAGCATCAGTGAATGGAGGAGAAAGTCAACAGATTGTTCTGGAAGACATTTCAACAGTGTTTTGGTGCTTTAGTTGGGTTCTACAACCCACCCTAACATTGAAATATTTTTCCTGCTTCACCTACTAGTTTAAGGATAATAAATACTCATCATATATTTTTGTACAAATTGTGAAAATTATTGTACGAGAATGTAGTAGCATACATCTGAGGCTACGGTGGTACGTTTGGAATGATGAGAAAAATTACTGTGAAGAAAATATTGATACATTTCCAATGTCAATGTTTTTCTTTTAATCAAAGTAAATGTAAATCAATTAAGATTCCCAAACTAGCCAGTCCTCACTTTGTATACTGTAGTGCTGTTGTCATGGAAATGGACAAAATGTACTAACAAAGTAATACAAAAAAAGTATATACTGAAATGTTTTTTGGTGGATTCATTGTGCAGTATGTCTGATCCGCATCATAGAGATCCATAAATAGTCCTTCAACCATATTTATTACAAAATGTTGTAATTGGTACAAAAAAATACATAAAAAAACAGAAGGCAGTCCATCAGACACTTACTGATCATTGATCAGTGTTTTTCCCTCTGCGTCTAAGTTCATAACGTGACATAACATGACATAACATGTTTATAACAGGACAAGTAATTGACAACGATGACCCCATGGAAGGCGTTTAGGACCACTCTCTACATATTCTTGGGTTTGGAGATGACTCCGTCTGGGTAACGTTTCTTGAAGCGAGCCACGACATCAGGGTCCAAGAGGTGAATGCCATCTAACTGATTACCAAGAGTTACCCTGAGAGCGAGAGGAAAAAAAAGAAGGCTTAGAAAAAGAATACTCACATACCTCATTTACAAATTCAATGAATACACACCATACACACATACACGTACCAGTTTGGTTGGACATTGTGAGGTCTGCCAAAGAGCTCAATCTTCCTGGTACCAGGTGAGAGTCTCTCAATCATTCCATAAATCTCATCTGGCTTGTGGCTGGTGGAACGCACCTAGAGAGAGAGAGAGAGAGAGAGAGGTGATGGGGAGAGAAAGAGGTAGAGACAAAAGACAAGAATGAGAGAGGACAGGAGAGGGAGAGAGAACAGACAGGGTTGAGTTAAAACATTCTAGGCTCTCATAGGATTGATCATCAAATAGATGAATTTGACCCCTGACCTCTGCCACAATGACATCACAGTCCAGCCCTCTGTTGAATCCCTGGGGCTGTCCCTTCACGCCCACCTGAGAAGCACATACACATCAATACAACTGTACACACACAACTATACCACAATAACAGTAAATATACACAACTGACCGCACTACACTACCCAGAGCCCACAGAGTCAGATAAGAGGTATGATGGCACACAACATATTACATCACACTCACCAAGCAGTGCTCCTTCCCATGATTGAGCCAGTGACCAGTCCTCCCGGTACGGATGATTCTCTGTAACTGGTTGGTCTTCACCCAAATGATCTCATCAACACGCTCATAGCTATGAGAAAAAAAAAGCATGAGTAAAGACCAACGGTCAGATTACGACAGTTGACTGACTTACTTATTGGTCCCAAAGGTTGATGAATAAAGACTTACCCCCAAAGACTCAGACATTCTCTACCCAACTCCATAGCCCTAAAAGAAATAGATAGGCATGAAGACTGAACAGCCTATTGAAAAAAGTGGAAGATGTCAATCAAAGCAACAATCAACGTAAACAAAAATCAAGAGTTTATGGCTTGTTATCATATAATTAACCTCTGTCAGACCCTGCATGTCCATTAGCATGCACTGTTCTTCTGGCAGCTGATTGGTCGAGTAGAAACACACTATTCCACTCATATCTGATTGGTGGAGGTACCTGCCAGTCACCCAGAGGAAGAGGAAGCCGTCGTCCTGGAGGACGGGGATGTGGAGCTTCCTCATCTCGTCGTCCGTCAGAGTTCCGTAGGGCAGCTCCATATGGATGTCCCAGGGAGGGTCGGCCATCACAACAGAGAACTTCCCCAGAATCGACACGTCCAGGACCCGGATGTCACAACAGATCCACTGTGATGGGGGACAAAACTGGATCAGACTGGATTGAACCGCAGCGTCAGTGTGACCACTTCGGGAGGTAACTGACATAACCTATGTAGACAGATTCATTTACCTAATTTCTCCCTTTGGGGAATTACACCATTAGAGACATGTACCAAAATAAAAGCCTAGTCTCCCTCCTGCTCCCTCCTTCCTTTTCATAGGCCTCCCCCTTTTCCCTTCATGCCCCTCTCTCTCTACTCCTCCTCACCTGAGAGGGGAACAGTTTCCCCACGTTGCTGTCTTCCTCCCCCTGGTGTAGTCCCACCTCCATGCCCCCAGCCTGGGTCCCCATCAGGCCCCCCTCTGCCTCTGGAGGGGCGTCGATCTCATAGTGCACATATTTACAGGTGTCCATGTGGAAACAGGTGTTGAGGAAGGAGCAGTCTCCAAGACTCTCATCTGTGTGCTTATTGATGATGCGTCTGAGAGAGGGGAGAGACGACAGGGCTCAACCAATACAGCGGGACCAGATAAGATGTTTCAGCCAATTAAAATAGACTGTAAGTGATTAGATGAAGACATACAGCCAATCACACGGCTGCGGGCCAGACGGATTACCAGGACGTGTACTCCGGGCATGTGCTGACCAACTGGCAGGTGTCTTCACTGACATTTTCAACATGTCCCTGATTGAGTCTGTAATACCAGCATGCTTCAAGCAGACCACCATAGTCCCTGTGCCCAAAAACCCTAGACCCACCACAATTTGCATACCGCCCAAACAGATCCACAGATGATGTAATCTCTATTGCACTCCACACTGCCCTTTCCCACCTGGACAAAAGGAACATCTACGTGAGAATGCTATTAATTGACTGCAGCTCAGCGTTTAACACCATAGTGCCCTCAAAGCTCATCACTAAGCTAAGAATCCTGGGACTAAACACCCCCCTCTGCATCTGGATGCTGGACTTCCTGACGGGCTGCCCTCAGGTGATGAGGGTAGTAGCAACACATCTGCCACGCTGATCCTCAGGGGTGCGTGCTCAGTCCCCTCCTGTACTCCCTGTTCACCCAAAACTGCATGGCCAGGCACGACTCCAACACCATCATTCAATTTGCAGATGACACAACAGTAGGCCTGATCACCGATAGCGACTAGACAGCCTTTAGGGAGGTCAGAGACCTGGCTGGGTGGTGCCAGAATAACAACCTATCCCTCAACCTAACCAAGAATAAGGAGATGATTGTGGACTACAGGAAAAGGAGGACCGAGAACCAAGACAGTCGTGAAGAGGGAACGACAAAGCCTATTCCCCATCAGGAGACTGAAAAGATTTGCCATGGGTCCTCAAATCCTCAAAAGATTCTACAGCTGCAACATCGAGAGCATGGTTGGGGCAGCAGGGTAGCCTAGTGTTCTTTTAAAAAAAAAAATTTTTTTACAGGGACAGTGCACATTAATCAACGTTTCAGTAAAAGTGCCGGTTTTAGCCAGCCGGCTAATTTTCAACCGCAGTCCCTGGGCAGGTTATTAAAAACAATTACAATATAGACAATAGCAACATAGAACAAGCAAGACATAGCAACATAGGACAAGCAAGACATAGCATACAGACAGAGCAACATAAGACAAGCAAGACGTAGCATACAGACAGAGCAAAAAGCAGCAAGACAAAATTCATAAAAGCAACAAAGTGTTTCCACACCTCACAAGCTACAGACAACAGACAACATGGAAAGCGGCAACACACAGCTAGGGACCATGTTCACAAATCTGATTGACCTTTAGCCATGTCTTCAAGCATTTTGTGAAAGTGTGATATGTGGTGCAGTTATGTGTGTCTGATGGCAGTGTATTCCAGACATGGGAAGCTCTCACAGAGAATGCAGATTTACTAAAGGTGCTTTTCCTTAGGGGAACTATACAGTCACCTCTCATGGCAGACCTTGTGGATCTGCTGCCATATGTCTGGGTTTTCTGTTTAACAAAAATATTGAGTGGAGGGGGAGCCAGGCCATTAAGGATCTTGAATACAAGACATGCGTCGGTGTATTGCACAAGATTTTCCCAACTCAAGAGCTCATGCTTTCTAAGGATGTGACAATGATGATGGCTATTGGGCTTCCTATCAAGCACTTTGAGAGCCTGTTTGTAGACAGACTGAATAGGTTTTAATGTTGTACAGCAAGCTTGGGCCCAACTAGTCAAGCAGTATGTTAAGTGGGGAGTATCATAGAGTTGAAGTACAGTTTTGCTACCTCTGTAGTCAAACAATTTCGTATAAATCGGAAATTAGCTAGGTTGAATTTAGTTATTTGAATTACCTTTTTCACATGCTTTTTAAAAGAGAGGTTGGAATCAAGTATGATGCCAAGGTACTTAAAATCGGATACCACCTGGAGCTTCTCCCCTGACACATAGACATCTGGCTCAGTAGCATCTGTTGCCCTCTTTGTGAAGAACATGCAAACAGTTTTTATCACATTGAGATGCAAACACGAGTCACTGAGCCACTTTGTAACCTGGACCATTACAGTAGTGAGTTCTTGTGCAGCTTGTTGTTTGCTCTTTGCATGCACATATATCACTGTATCATCTGCATACATTTGAACTTCAGACCCAGTACAGACAGAAGGCAGATCATTAATGTACAGGCTGAACAGGAGGGGCCCCAGTATTGACCCTTGGGGCACGTCCACATCATAGCTACGAGTGGGCGACAGTTCATTGCTCACTCTGACACACTGAGTTCTGCCTTCAAGGTATGATTTCATCCATCTCAAGGCATCAGGTGAAAAGTTGAACTTGGACAATTTTGTGATGAAAATCTCATGGTTAACAGTATCAAAAGCCTTCCTTAGGTCCAGAAACACAGCCCCAACAGCACCCCCTTTGTCCATCTTGGACTTCACATTTTCCAGAAGAAAGCAGTTGGCCGTTTCTGTGGAGTGTTTCGCTCTGAAGCCAAACTGCATGGAGTGTAATGTGAAGGGGCTGTTGTTGAGGTGGGCAATCAGTTGTTCTGCTACACACTTTTCAACAACCTTTGACACCACAGGTAGTATACTAATGGGCCTGTAGTTACTCACGTCAGCAGGGTCGCCTGATTTAAAGATGGCCGTTATTATGGCCGACTTCCATACCCTTGGAAACACACCGAGACCAATAGATGTGTTGGTGACCTTAGTAATGGGGCCAATGAGTGACTCTTTGTAGTTTTTAAGAAAGGTAGAGTCCATCCCAAACACATCTTTGGCTTTAGAGTTCTTTAGTGAGCTAATCACCTTGTTCACCTTTGACTCAGAAACCTCCCTTATGATGAAGACAGGTTGAGTGTCATTCACTAGCACTGAGCCCAAGAAACTAGTGGAGGGGTTCTGTGTCAGTGCCCTGAGAGAGTCAATAAAGTAGGAATTGAAGGCTATTGCTATTTCGACTGCATCCTGTGTTAGATTGTTATTCACCATGATTTCTAGTCTTTTTGCAGTGTTACTATGGTCTTTCCCTGTTAACTTTTTTAGATTCTCCCATACCAATTTAGAATTTCCCTTTGCTTCACCAATTATGTTAATAAAAAAGTTTGCCTTGGCCTGTCTGATTTCTTTCATCACCTTATTTCTCAACATGGTAAACCTACGTCTGTCATGCTCTAATTTAGATTTTAGGGCTATTTTTAGAGCATAATCTCGTTCTCTCATCAATTTCCAGATTTCTCCATTTAGCCAGGGAAGAGTGCTCTTTTGGCCAGGTTTGGATTTGATTTTCTTTAGGAAGCCATTTATTGTAGTCTGGATTGTGGATAGAAAAACCTGACTATCAGCTTCCACGTCTGTATAGGACAAGAGATCATTCCAGTTTATTCCCTTAATTGCTTTTTCAAAATAGTTTAATTCACTCTTAGGTATTCTGAGTTGATCCGGCTTTCTAACAGTAGAGAGGTTAAACCTGCTCTTAGACAGCTTTCTGGCTATAAGTGTCAGATTATGATCAGACAGCCCAGTAACCATATTGAATGATTTAGTCACTCTCTCTGGTTTATTACTGAACACCAAATCAATCTGTGTTTTAGGGCAACAAGTCACCCTGGTTGGCCCTTTAACTAGCTGTGTAAGGTCAAAGGTATTAGTGATCCGTTTGAGGGTTTTCCTACAACACTTGTCTTCATAATTAATGTTAAAATCTCCCATAAAGACGACCTCTTTCCCAAAATCACATTCCCTAAGCATGGTATTAAACTGATCAAAAAACACACTTCTGGTGGAAGGTGGCCTATACATTCCAATGAGGGTAAAAGACATTTGGGGAGACAGTGTAACGTTCAGGCCGATACATTCTAGTTCATTATCACATGACCACTCAATTTGTTTACATCGGATATGTTCTTTAATGTAAATCATCACACCCCCCCCTCTTCCTTCAATCCTGTCTCTCCTGAAAACATTGTAGCCGGGCACAATCAAAGCAGCATATGGAGAGTGTTTATGGAGCCATGTCTCTGAGAGGCAGAGAAAGTCAAGGTTGGAGTCTGTGAGTAGATGTTGAATTTGATCACTTTTTGGAATGACACTACAAATGTTAAAGTGTCCCCCTAGTAGTCCCTTGGGCTTAGCTCGTGGGTCCCAGATGACTCTCGAGAGTGATTGACACATTGAAAAAAGTTAAATTTCTTTGTTTTCTGACGGCTGGGTTTAGGCCGTTTTGTTTTGATTAGGGGCAGTTCGGTAGCGCAATTAACAATCCCTCCCGCCTGCACTGGATGCGGGGAACTAATTAAAATAGCTTGCGTACCAGAAGCAGAGTCAGGGATCGCATATAGCGACTCTGGTATGTTTGAAGAGTCAAAATCTATCCTGGAGTCGGGTGAGTCGAGAGAAACCATAGGACCACAGCACTCACCCACCTCCACAGCGGCGACGACCAGTGGACGAGGCCATCCACCGCTCTCCACTCCGGTGCGTATCACTGGCTCGGTGATATTGGGCCCAGGATTGAGTTGTACATCCTCGGAGAGCAGGAGGGTAGTGAACAGGTAGTTTAACAGTTTCCGATAAATGTTGGACTTGTGTTTGTTACGCCTAAGCGGTTCAGTAGAATAAGGAGCGAGGTAGACTTGGCCATTATTCAGAACATTATGGTATGCTGTGTACTGTCCGCTCCCGTGGAACGGTGAACCAATGTGTTTGGTGTTGATATTCTCTGGTAGTAGACTGATTGTGTCATCCCAGCAAGGACGCACTGAGATTATCAGTAGAGCAGCTACATAACTGACAATCATGGCAGAGTACTGGAGATAAAACACATAATTGCGCTTTAACTCTTTGCATGAGTTACTTAGCTGGGATCGGCGTACACCTGATGGTTTAGATAAAATTACAGCATTCGAATGAGAAGCGGCACCTGCCGCACCACCCTGTCTTCCGTCCGCCATTTTTCCTTCCTTTTCCTGTGAGTGTGCGTTCATAGAGCGTTGGACTAGTAACCGGAAGGTTGCGAGTTCAAACCCCCGAACTGACAAGGTACAAATCTGTCGTTCTGCCCCTGAACAGGCAGTTAACCCACTGTCCCCAGGCCGTCATTGAAAATAAGAATTTGTTCTTAACTGACTTGCCTGGTTAAATAAAATATAAAAAAAATGGTTGAATCACTGCCTGGTACGGCAACTGCTCAGTACAGCCCAGTACATCACCGGGGCTAAGCTGCCTGCCATCCAGGACCTCTACACCAGGCGGTGTCAGAGGAATGCCCTAAAAATGGTCAAAGACCCCAGACATAGACTGTTCTCTCTACTACCGCATGGCAAGAAATTGTTTTTATTTCTTTACTTATAGACTGTTCACCTAATACCTTTTTTATTTTTTCATTTTTAATTGCACTGTTGGTTAGGATCTATAAGTAAGCATTTCACTGTAAGGTCTACACCACAAGTGACAAACTTTGATTTGATAAGGGATGTGATCAGCACAACAACAAAATCAGGAAAAAGACGATTTGAGGCTGGGTTAAATTAAATGATGCAAAAAAGTAATCAGAGAGAGAGACACTGCATCACAGTGCTAGAGGAGTCACCACAGACCCGGGTTTGTTCCCGGGCTGTGTCACAACCAGCCGTGATCGGGAGTCCCATAGGGCGGCGCACAATTGGCCCAGCGTCGTCTGTGTTAGGGCAGGGTTTGGCCGGATGGGCTTTACACATCTCATCGCGCACTAGGGATTCCTTGAGGCGGCATGGACACCAGCAGGCTGAACTCGGTGGTCAGTTGAACAGTGTTTCCTCCGACACATTGGTGTGGCTGGCTTCCGGGTTAATCGGGCAGGTGTTAAGTGCGGTTTGGCTGGTCATGTTTCAGAAGACTCATGACTCGACCTTCACCTCCCGAGCCCGTTGGAGAGTTGCAGCGATGAGACAATATTGAAATTGGGAAGAAAAAGGGGGTAAAAAATGGTTGTGTGTGGCAGTAGTACTGACCGAAAGTGCAGCTTGGTGCAGGGCTGGGGTGTGAACCCAGACCGCGTACACTCCTCTTTGGTCCCATGGTCACAGAACTCCTGGACCTGAGCACGACCGCGTGAGCGGAACTTCTCAACGATGGACTGCTCTTTAGCTGTGCTGGTGTTCAGAAGCTCCAGGATTTCTCTGCTCATCTAACACACACACACACACACACACACACACACACACACACACACACACACAATTTGATTTCACCATTGACTGTGTGGTTGAAAAATGAAATGTATTGAACATTGGGCAGTATAATAAGGTTTGTATTGATATGGTTCAAACTAACCCCAGGGTACCCCCATCTCTTTAGTAATGTACCTTCTTGCTCTGCTGCTCCTTGGTGGACTGCTGGTTCAGGAGGCTCTCTATCTCCATGTCCAGGTGAGACGTCTGCCCCTTACTGGTCCTGCCCTGTTTATCTGCCCCACCCCTTCCTCCTCCAGCCTTCCAATCAGAGGGCCCGGTCAGCTGGGAGGAGGAAGCAGGTGCCAGGGAGATGGAGGAAGTGGGCGGAGGGGAGGGCGGGCTCTGGAGAGCAGGGGAGGAACCTGGCGGACGTTTATGGTGGGCTTGGTCCTCTGCTTTCCTCTTCCTCTGGCCTAAGGCCCCGCCCCCAATCATGGCCCAGAGTTTTGTGTGGTCCACGGAGATGACGAGTGTTGAGGAAGAAGAGGAGGGGGAGGTGGCCACGGATGGCTGCCGGACTTCGATGAGCTCCTGGGCAGAGAACTTGAGCAGCAGACTCTGGATGCAGCCATGGGTGACAGGCACTTCAGACTGTGGATGAGAAAATAGAGGTGGAATGAGAGAGGAAGGTGAGGAAAGAGAAAGGATAGGAAAAGGAATGTAATACAGTTATGGGAACAGTGGCTTATGAGTGACAAAGTGATTATTCATATCCATAGTCTTCATAAAATGTGCAGTATTGGTCAGCACACACATATACTATCCAGACCTGGGTTCAAATACTATTTTAGTCATTTCAATTACTTTTCAAAACAAGTATTTAGATAACCTTTATTTGGAAAAACAAGTAGTTGAATATTGGAATGTAGCCTATTTGAAAATACTCAAATACACTCCCATGCATTTAACCCATGTTTTTGAAAATGGGATTTTAACTACCTAGATGAAAATACTTTCAAATACTATTTATTATTATTATTATTATTATTATTATATATATATTTTTTTACAAATAAACATTAAAATACTCAAATAAAAGTAGTTGTTTTGGGCTGTGTATTTGAAAATACTCAAATACACAGACAAAGGTATTTAAATAACAAATACTCAACTCAAATGCACACGTATTTGAACCCTGGTCTGATATTTTTTTTTTAGCTAATATTAGATCTTGGTCACAGGATACACACTCACAGTACTGAGCTCATCGGTAATGGTCAAGGAGTCAGTGGGCAGTGAGAGGCTCAGGTCCGACAGATAACCCAGGAGTCTCTTCTCTAGTTCAGGGTCCGGGGGACGTTCAGCCTCCTCCTGTGGGGGACTCTGGAGGGCTGGTCCTGGACTCTCACTCCGCGCTGCAGCCCCTTCAGTACTGCTGCCTCCCACCTCTGCGATAAAAGAAACCCACCAGTTGTAAATCCCATTAACAGTAACAGCGTTTATGCAGATTAAGAACGTTAATTACTAGTTAACGTTATTCGTTAGTATCTGGACCATATAGCTAAGTGTCCACAGACAATGCACAAGCATTGACATTTGCTACATTTTTTCGACTTTAACCACCAGCATAGAATCAAATACATTTGTGTGTTGAAATCCCTATTGTCTAATCTTATTTTCCCCATCCCGCCTCTCTCTAGCTAGCTAACGCGTTAGCATAAAGACACACCTGCAGCGAGTTGCGTGGGGTCTTTCCGTCGCCTCTGCAGTCTCTCTCGCAGCGAGTCCAGCTGCTTTTTGTGTGCCTGGATGTTGCTCCATGTATCCGACATTTAGAGTAGGAGCTACCGCAAAAGTGAATCGAAAACGGGGCATGCAAGATCACTTAGTTTAGCGGGATAATGTGGACACCGCTCGCACTGTGTCGGACTAGCAACAACAACGAATGACTTGGTTCCCCCTTGTTGTTGGAGGAAACCACCAAGACAGACACATCCAAAATCTAACAGCTAACTTTTCTATTGCAAGTAGAATTGTTCACCTCTCATAACTCGTTCAAATAAATGTTTTACATAATGTTAGGTCGTGACAACTTTAAAGCAATCGATATATTAAAATGAGCACAAGACGGATGTTTTTTGAAAATGGACACATTTCCGGTATAAAAGGGATACTTCCCGTTCAGTCTGTTCCAACAACAATACGACATTTGTTGTTAGTTCATTAGCTAACAATATGCGGTAAAGAAAAAAATAAAACAAACTTGAGTTTATTACTTTAAGTAAATTAGAATGGTTTAGCAAATAATAGTTTAATATTATACAGCTAAGTTACAGCATACCCCCCCCAGGCCAGCCGGTGTCGTGTTGTCAATGTACTCTTCTCGAATTCTTCTAACAACCACTGGAAAAGATGGCGGAAGTGGAGAAGGATGGTGATCCTGCGACTGACAAAGGATGATTTACAAATTTTAAAAGTATTGCAAATTATTATATTATCACTGCATGGAATAGATTGCCATAATTAACCTCGCAATTGTAATATACGTCGTATTTAATCAGTTACATCCCACATTTCCTTTGTTGCTAGCTAGCTCTCCAGACTCGTTACTATAACAACTGATACCAACTGTCATATTAATCGACCAAAATTCTGTGGTTGATTGTACTATCTTCTGAGTTGGTTGTCTCTAAATCTGACGAGCCATCAGCTGATTTTCGGTTAGTTAACTGTCTAACGTTAGCTTGGCTTGACTTACAGTGTCTCTCAGTCTTGGCTAGCCAACAGTATCAAGTGTATTTGCTGCATAGCAACACATTTCAAAATTACATTATTGTAACCTGATCTGGCTCATCATGATTGCATGCCACGCACCTAGCTAATGTCCTTAACAGGTATCAATAACAATTGATCTCTTTCTGGATCAGGAACTAGTGGATGAGTTGTATCATTTTCGGGATCATTACTTTGAGACTCACTGTGTGGAGGATGCAAAGAGGAAATCGAGTGATGTGGCACAGGAGATGGAGAAGACACTAAAGAAGCTGGAGGAGAAAGAAGGTGAGAACAGAAAAGAAAGGTGTGTTCTAATTTGTTAACCACACATGTAAAAAATAATATACTGAGATTTTGCATGATCGCTTTGTATCCATTTGGCATTGAATGTGTAGCTACAAATCTTTTACCACTATTCAGTGCTCACAAAGCTTGCCTGACTAGAGAGTGATCTTTTTATGCATGATTTAATCATCAAATACTTACATAACTAAGACTGACGGTGTCCCTCCATCTCTTCCAATCCAGAGTCATATAAGCACAGTTGTCGTCCACCAGCCTGCTGTCTCATGCTGTAGCAATTGAGCCTGGGGACGAGGTTACATAAGCACAGTGCTGACTGAGCTTAGCTTGGCATCCGTTTGGGGGGTTACATCTTTAAACACACAAAACACACGCAAAAGTCAGTTGACCAAAGCAGTGGTTCCCAAACTGTGGGGGCGCTCCCGGGCGGCGGTGGCAGGGGTCACCCCTCTCCCCCCCCAAAAACGACAGAAGTAACTCCATTTCAAAATTGGGTAGAGCATCATCCATTTTTCTCTTGTCATGTCAGTCATTGCATACCCTACAGTGCAATTTATAACTTGTCAGAAATGTCCAGATCAACTAGCTCATGTCAGATCATGTTTTTCAGCTAGGTTTTTTAGCCAATAGATTTTGTTGGAATATTCGAATCACTCAAATATCACATGAATACACATTAGACATGGCAAAATGTATGTCAAGCTTTAAAACTGCAACATTTCTCTACGCCAACAAGAGGGATGTGAACAGTGCTTGTGCCCATAGAAGTAGACGTGGGGCGCGGGAATGTTCTCCAATGCCGGAAGGGGGGCCTGAGTGAAACAGTTTGGGAACCACTAGACTAGAGAATCATCTCTCTGTCGTCCCTTCGCCTCCTCCAGAGTCGTATAAGCACAGTGCTGAGTTCCTGCTGCTGCGGGGTCGCTCCCTGGGGGTGTCTCCGGAGTATAGCACCACCGCTGGGGATTGCCTGTCCTGGGCCGTGAAGCTGGAGCCTGGACTAGTGGAGGGCTGGAACACACTGGGGGAGCAGTACTGGAAGAAAGGAGACCTGACCACCGCTAAGACCTGCTTCACTGGAGCCCTGCAGCAGGTTAGCAATAAGTAATGTGTTTTGCATAGCTGGGCTTTTAAATCAGACATCATGAGTCACAAAGCTCTTCAGGTTAACTGGAGAGTGGTGTCGGTGCCGTGGTACTGTTGTGTTGAGATCAAGGTATGCAGTAGAACCTTACTGATCAAGAACAGAATGCATGTAATGTGTTCATAACTGGTTATAGCCCAAGTTATAGGCCTGCATAAACAACAGCTGTTTATCACAACCTTTCAAGCCAAAACTCTATCTCCCATTGTGTGCACCTTCCTTTGTCTCTTTCTACCTTTATTTTTGTTTACCCTGGTCTGTTTTATTCTCTATTGCTACATCATGGAAATTGAACTACCCCCAAACCAATATCCAATTATTATTATTTTTAATGAGTGGGGCTGTCTCTGGCACACATGGTTGCTGGGGTCAACAGCTGTAACCGCTAGACCAAACAGGCGATAACATCCTAATATTATCGCGTCACGTCTCTTTTCTCCCTCTGTCCCAGAGTAAGAACAAAGTATCTCTGCGTAGTCTGTCCATGGTGCTGAGGCAGCTGCCAGGAGGGGGCGGTGATGAGCAGGGGAAGAGGGTGCTGGAGAGTGTGGCCATGGCCAGGCAGGCTGGACGTCACCGACGGCACCTCCTGGTGTGAGTATGATGGATAATATCATAACAGATTCATATTTTACAGTGGTTAGGAGTTCAGAGAATTAAAGTGTGAGGGATACGGCCGGGGATAGTGGGGGTGGAGCATGCGTACAGTTATATATGTTGTGTGAATAGGTTTGGCTGTAATTCAGGATCTCCAAAGAGAGGATAAAAGAACATCCATGTTCATGAGAAAACGTCCTCTAATACTGAATATGAGTGGATAGTGGATGATGTATTGATGATGTATTGGTGTATGTTGACAGACATCCTGGGGAACGCCTACATCTCCCTGTTCTTCACCTGCAGACAGAATCCACAAATGTCTCAGCAGGCTCTGAGTGCCTATGCACAGGCTGTGAGTACACACACAAACCAAACTCTGTTGTATTTACAAAGCCTGACAGGATAGTGGGAGTGGGTCAATTAGAATGTTGTGCAATAATCATTGTTAAGCACTATATAATTCCTTCCCTCATCTGTTCTCTCTCTCAGGAGAAAGTGGACCGAACAGCAACATCCAACCCCGATCTGCACTTCAATAGAGCCACGGTAAAACATTATCGTTGGCATATTCTGATATGATTCTTATAATATGCGTGTGGTACTTACTTCAATAATTCCATTACATAGAAAAAAATGCATATAAAAGTAAACTGAAGCTAATGATCCATGCCTGTGTCTAACCCCTCCAGCTGTTTCAGTATGAGGAGATGTTTGGGTCTGCCCTGGGCGGGAACAGTCACATTGCGGCCCTGGACCCTGCGTGGGAGGAGCCTCCAGAGAGGGAGAAGCAGCTGCTGGAATACCTGGAGAAACTCACAACACTCACAGAGAACAAGGTAGAAACAGTAGAACCCCCCCACATACATTTTCACACATTCATATAGATAAACTGGACAGGGCACATTAGTCTCCAATCTACATATATCAGCAGTTCATGTGATCTGTATAGGATATAAACATAATAAAATATACAAACACATTTCTTGTCAACTCCAGCACTAATGCAAATGTGTATCAGAGAATTATAAATCACCAGTAGGTGGCAGCAGAGTTCTATGCTTTTCCACTGATAACAGTGTACTACTCTTTTACTGTCACCCCTTCAGGGGAAGGTGAAGGCCTGGCGCCTGCGAACTATGCTCTCCAACCTCAGCCCGTTGGCCCTGGGGCCATGCTCCTCCCCTCAGTTCCACTCGCAGGCCGCGTCTTCCCTGACACATGGCCACAACGCTGGGGTGGCTGCCCTGGGAAAGGTTGTGTTCAGCCTGGCCTCAGAGGGACGCATAGCCTTGTGAGTTCCACTTCCTCTAGTGTTAGACTGTAATATTGAGTCTGCTGTGTACTTTGTGTGTGTGTAAGATTTACACTTGAAGTCAGAAGTTTACATACACCTTAGCCAATTACATTTAAACTCAGTTTTTCACAATTCCTGACATTTAATCCTAGTAAAAATTCCCTGTCTTAGGTCAGTTAGGATCACTACCTTATTTTAAGAATGTGAAATGTCAGAATAATAGTAGAGGATGATTTATTTCAGCTTTTATTTCTTTCATCACATTCCCAGTGAGTCAGAAGTTTACATACACTCAATTCGTATTTGGTAGCATTGCCTTTAAATGGTTTAATTTGGGTCAAACGTTTCAGGGAGCCTTCCACAAGCTTCCCAGAATAAGTTGGGTGAATTTTGGCCCATTCCTCCTGACAGAGCAGGTGTAACTGAGTCAGGTTTGTAGGCCTCCTTGCTCGCACACGCTTTTTCTGTTCTGCACACACATTTTCTATAGGATTGTGGTCAGGGCTTTGTGATGGCCACTGCAATATCTTGACTTTGTTGTCCTTAAGCCATTTTGCCACAACTTTGGAAGTATGCTTAGGGTCATTGTCTATTTGGAAGACCCATTTGCTACCAAGCTTTAACTTCCTGACTGATGTCTTGAGATGTTGCTTCAATATATCCACATAATTTTCCTGCCTCATGATGCCATCTATTTTGTGAAGTGCACCAGTCCCTCCCACAGAAAAGCACCCCCACAACATGATGCTGCCACCCCTATACTTCACGGTTGGGATGGTGTTCTTCGGCTTACAAGCCTCCCCCTTTTTCCTCCAAACATAACGTTGGTCATTATGGCCAAACAGTTCTATTTTTGTTTCATCAGACTAGAGGACATTTCTCCAAAAAGTACGATCTTTGTCCCTATGTTCAGTTGCAAACCATAGTCTGGCTTTTTTATGGTGGTTTTGGGGCAGTGGCTTCTTCCTTGCTGAGCGGCCTTTCAGGTTATGTTGATATAGGACTCGTTTTACTATGGATATAGATACTTTTGTACCTGTTTCCTCCAGCATCTTCACATGGTCCTTTGCTGTTCTGGGATTGATTTGCACTTTTCACACCAAGGTACGTTCATCTCCAGGAGACAGAACGGGTCTCCTTCCTAAGCAGTATTTATTGATTTCACCTTTATTTAACCAGGTAGGCTAGTTGAGAACAAGTTCTCATTTACAACTGCGACCTGGCCAAGATAAAGCAAAGCAGTGTGACACGAACAACACAGTTAGACATGGAATAAACAAACATACAGTCTATATACAGTGTGTGCAAATGAGGTAAGATAAGGGAGGTAAGGCAATAAATAGGCCATAGTGGAGAAATAATTACAATTTAGCCATTAAACACTGGAGCGGTAGATGTGCAGAAGATGAATGTGCAAGTAGAGATACTGGGGTGCAAAGGAGCAAAAACATAAATAACGGTATGGGGATGAGGTAGTTGGATGGGCTATTTACAGTTTGGCTATGTACAGGTGCAGTGATCTGTGAGCTGCTCTGACAGCTTGTGCTTAGAGTTAGTGAGGGAGATATGAGTCTCCAGCTTCAGTGATTTTTGCAATTCGTTCCAGTCATTGGCAGCAGAGAACTGGAAGGAAAGGCGGCCAAACGAGGAATTGGCTTTGGGGATGACCAGTGAGATATACCTGCTGGAGCGCGTGCTACCGGTGGGTGCTGCTATGGTGACCAGTGAGCTGAGATAAGGTGGGGCTTTACCTAGTAAAGACTTATAGATGACCTGGGGCCAGTGGGTTTGGCGACAAATATGAAGTAAGGGCCAGCCAACGAGAGCATACAGGTCGCAGTGGTGTGTAGTATATGGGGCTTTGGTGACAAAACGGGTGGCACTGTGATCGACTGCATCCAATTTGCTGAGTAGAGTGTTGGAGGCTATTTTGTAAATGACATCGCCAAAGTCAAGGATCGGTAGGATAGTCAGTTTTACGAGGGTATGTTTGGCAGCATGAGTGAAGGAGGCTTTGTTTGCGAAATACGAAGCTGATTCTAGATTTAACTTTGGATTGGATATGCTTAATGTGAGTCTGGATGGAGAGTTTACAGTCTCACGAGACACCTAGAATATGTGGACATCTACAAATACCTTAAGTCAGAACCGTCCAGAGTAGTGATGCTGGACGGGCGTGCAGGTGCTGGTAGCGATTGGTTGAAGAGCATGCATTTCGTTTTACTTGCATTTAAGAGCAGTTGGAGGCCACGGAAGGAGTGTTGTATGGCATTGAAGCTCGTCTGGAGGTTAGTTAACACAGTGTCCAAAGAAGGGCCAGAAGTATACAGAATGGTGATGTCTGCATAGAGGTGGATCAGAGAATCACCAGCAGCAAGAGCAACATCATTGATGTATACAGAGAAAAGAGTCGGGCGTGAGAATTGAACCCTGTGGCACCCCCATAGAGACCGCCAGAGGTCCGGACAACAGGCCCTCCGATTTTACACACTGAACTCTGTCTGAGAAGTAGTTGGTGAACCAGGTGAGGCAGTCATTTGAGAAACCAAGGCTGTTGAGTCTGCCGATAAGAATGTGGTGATTGACAGAGTCGAATGTATGTATGTATGACGGCTGCATGGTCCCATGGTGTTTATACTTGCGTACTATTGTTTGTACAGATGAACGTGGTACCTTCAGGCATTTGGAAATTGCTCCCAAGGGTGAACCTGACTTGTGGAGGGAAAAAAATCTGAGGTCTTGGCTGATTTCTTTTGACTTTTCCATGATGTCATGCAAAGAGGCACTGAGTTTGAAGGCAGGCCTTGAAATACATCCACAGGTACACCTCCAATTGACTCAAATGATGTCAATTAGCCTATCAGAAGCTTCTAAAGCCATGACATAATTTTCTGTAATTTTCCAAGCTGTTTAAAGGCACAGTCAACTTAGTGTATGTAAACTTCTGACCCGCTGGAATTGTGATATAGTAAATTATAAGTGAAATAATCTGTCTGTAAACAATTGTTGGAAAATGTACTTGTGTCACGCACAAAGTAGATGTCCTAACCGACTTGCCAAAACTATAGTTTGTTAACAAGACATTTGTGGAGTGGTTGAAAAACACATTTTAATGACTCCAACCTAAGTGTATGTAAACTTCCGACTTCAACTGTACCTTTTTCTTCATGTTTGGGATGATGGAAGTAAGTTGCTGTCTACATGCCCCTTTGTTTGAAGGTGTATGAACTGAAGGGCGATATTGCTGTATGTTTTGCCTTGCTGGGGTACATTTGCTATGGTGGATAGACAGTGATATGATACTGTGTCTCTCTCTGTCTCCCAGTACGTTCAGCATGGTGGACAGTGAGGAAACATGCTGCGTGGTCATGGTCTATAACACAGCAGACAACTGGGGAGTTCTGATTGGAGACTCTGGTCATCCCGGAGCCACAGGTCAAACGCCACAGTGTAGCACACAATGACCAGGTTAGTGTGTCTTTCTCTACAGCTTACATGGATTGTTACACACTTTTTACTTAGAATTACATCACAATCATTGTATCTACTTTAGCTGAATGCACTGATTTTAGGTGTCTCTGAATCGGAGTGTCCTCCTCATAACTCGAGTGAGATAAAAGAAAAAATGTGTTTTAAATGGCATACAATGAGCTCTACTGTGATTTTGGCAGTGCAGGGCCTGACGGTCTGTCTCAGGCCCTGGGATGGAACATTCTAAAGGCCCATCTCCTGGCTTCGGAGGGAAAATGTGGAAGATTAAGCTAATATCCTGTAATTCTACATATTTTGCCATGAGGGAGAACTTTGCAGTTTTTAAACTTAAATGACAGTGTATTTCTGTTTTAATTTATTTTTATTTGGGGGGGTCAATACAAGAAGTACTGAGTTGGAAAATGTATAATTGGGGGAGTACTGTAGATACCAATATCCCTGTGAGCCTTCCAAGCCTGTGTTGGCCAGGGTTAAGAACGAAAATTGGAGATTAATAATATTGCATCATCTGAACTTATTCCAAGGATCCCTTGGCCAAAATGTTTAAACTGTTGTACATTGCCAAAGACACTCCCTCTGTTAGACATAATTATCAAAACTGACAACACTTGAACTCCACCAAGGCTACTACAGATCTAGGGGGTCTCTTCATTTCTGATTTTCCAATCTATTATCTCTCCTCTCTCCTGGACCTGCTGTAGACGTTTGACTTCCTCAGTATACGAGTGGACTCCCCTCTGCTCCTCATCGTCAACGGCAAGAGCCAGAACGTCCAGGCTCAGACTGCAGCCTCAGTCACCTACAAACCCCAGAGCGAATGAGAGAAGGGGGGATGATAGAGGGGGTGGCAGACAGACAGAGAGCCAGGAAGGAGCGTGAAGAGCCTGTGTGTCTATTTTTGATTTTTTTATCTTAGTTTTGTAAATAGTAGATCCTTGTTTGTTAAATAGTCTTTAGGAATACACTGTTTGTACATATTTATAAATATTTTTGTTTGTATTTTGTTAGAGTGGGAGGGAGGCTGGGGGATTTTGTAAATTACCGACTACTAATATGATAATTAATTGTGGTGAAGATGGTGTCCGACATGGGTTGAAGACATTAAAACAAACATGTCTCCAATGTGGACATGATTTAAACGTTTGCTTTATCATTAGCTTATGTAGTTGATCATCTTTCACCATGGGGGGGGGGGGGGGGGGTAATATAAGCCTCGTTGTCTGCCTATCCGACCTCGTTTCACTTTTGAATCTCGATCTCTGTAGCTAGCTAGACCATACATGGTGAACGGTGCCCAGACGGGGCAACCTTTTCTGAGCCAGTCGAATTCACGCATCAACGTCATTATTTATTTTATTTAACCTTTTTTTTTTAACTGGACATACTGTATCATATCCAAGTAAATGCCAATAGAAAAAAAGATCAAACGAAGGAAAATGCAGCTATTGTCATTCCCGGTTCAATGTTTGACGTGACTGAGTTAGTTGAAGTTGGCTAGCTCGCTAGCAAGTGACAACGTCATCTGGCCTGCATAGCAACCATTTTGTTTAGACCAGCCCTTTTGCATAGAAACTTTGCAAAAATAATTACGTTTAAACGAATGGTTTGCGTCTGTCGCAAGATAACTAACAACTACATCCGGAATATATCTCTTCTGGAAGAATTAAATTGTATGAATTGATTTACACCATTTACATGTGACTGTATTTATGATACAGCACTGCTTCTTGTGCCTTATTGCTTACATGCAGAAGGGTACCAAACCAGCATGGTCTCAGTAGTAGAATAAGAATGAGTCTATTCTATTAATTCTAATCCTGGAATTTGAAGTCTCAGTCATTTTTGAATAAGGCCCCTGTCTCTGGCAGGAGGTCTTGGCTCCAGGGAGAAGAGGCGCATGTCTCCCTTGGGTTCATGCCCAATAATGGAGTACTCCTCAGGGAGAAGGGCTTTCTGATCACCCCTGGGGAACAGGTGGGAGGTGGTAAACAAGCTATTTTTGTAAAGTTGATTTTCCCTTTTCATAAACAGTACACTAATTATGCCCTGTTCTCAAATTTCTTTCTCTGTCTTGTACTCTTTGTATTGTGTACCCACTCGTCTCTATACATCCTCCACTATGTCTTCATTACAAATCCTAACTTGAGATCCGCTTGCACAAGTTCATTTAACTCTTGTAACAGTGCATGAATTTATGTGAAATCCTGAGTATTATTACATACAGGTTTCTAGTTATGTTTCAGGCCTATAGTATATCACTAGATCTCCCTCTTGATTTTCCCTCCCTCTCTCTCTCTAACCTGTGTTGAACTCTGTGGGTACTGGCTGGCATGGTGTCTCTGTCCCCCACCACCATGTTGCGTAGCCTCAGCGAGTCATTGAGCACCTGTTGCTTCTGGTACGGCCTGTTCCTCTCCATCAGACGCTCTGACACCTCACTGTTCTTCCTCTTGTACTCCTCCATCACCTGGAAAAGACAAGGGAACTGGGATACCAGGGAGGTGGAGGGAGGAGACTGCGTGAATCAGGCCTTCGTGTTTGAATTGCTGCAAAGAAACCACTGCTAAAAGACACCAATAATAAGAGGAGACTTGCTTGGGCCAAGAAACACGAGCAATGGACATTAGACCGGTGGAAATCTGTCCTTTGGTATGATGAGTCCAAATTTGAGATTTTTGGTTTCAACCGCCGTGTCTTTATGAGATGCAGAGTAGGTGAATGGATGATCTCCACTGTGAAGCAAGGAGGAGGAGGTGTGATGGGGTGCTTTGCTGGTGATACTGTCTGTAATTTGTTTAGAATTCAAGGCACACTTAACCAGCATGACTACCACAGCATTTTCACACCACTTCTTTGTTGATATTTAGCCATTTGTAAATCATTCATTCGGCAATGGTGGACATGAACCACCTTGCCCTCCACATGAATATTTAGCATATAATGATCATAAATATATTTTAACTAGGCAAGTCAGGTAAGAACAAATTCTTATTTTCAATGACGTGGGTTAACTGCCTGTTCAGGGGAAGAACGGTAGATTTGTACCTTGTTAGCTCGGGGGTTTGAACTTGCGACCTTCCGGTTACTAGTTCAACGCTCTAACCACTAGGCTTACCCTGCTGCCCCATATTGCAAGCAACGATAAGGCTATTATTATTTCCTTGTCTCTTGACCACTTGTTAAGTATTAAATGATAAATTACCCAAAATAAAAATAGCAAGGCCTATTTGTTTAATATTCTGAATTTGTTATTTATTAATTTATGCGAAACTTTTTTTCCTATCACTTAATTCCCCCAAATGGTATGCTTAAAATAATTCATACTAATCTCGGCAAAATCTCAGAAAGCTCGTCAACATATTCTAGTTGAATGGGTTCAAACGGCATTTAACAAGTAAAGTCATATGCTACTTTGATTTATTCATGTGGATTTTAACACCCAGGGTGATTTTTGATTGAGAGTTTAGTGATGGCGTGGAGAAAATACGCAAAACACAGAGAAAGGGGAGAACCAGGGAGTCTGTGTTCCGCGCCATTGAAATGCAAATATCAGTGAGGAACAAGAAGAGGTTGTGTGTCTCTGTTTGTGTGTGCCTGCATAGGGGAGCGGGGGAGGTGTGGCGCAAGTTTTGGACAGCGAGAGAGACGACTTTAGGAAAACAGCCACACACGCACTCTCCGCAGCTCATATGACGGCGCATTTATAGGGATTTATGCCCCTCTTTGATTTCTTCCATGCAAGGGACCAACGAGCGATACCGTTGTCTAGATGCCATTTAGAAATTCGAAATTTCCTGAAATGTGAGTTTGGATTCTGGAACGTGAAGCCTACAAGTGCGTAAAGTGGCCAGTGTTATTTATTCGGCGAATGCCCCCCTTCTCTCAGTCTCCTCGTGAATCATGTCACGCCGGAAGCAGAAACGACCGCAGCAGCTCGTTAACTCGGACCAGGGGGGCACGCGGATACTATCGCACGGTGAGAAAAGTTTATTATGCTTATTCTAAGGCATGCGTCTGTTTCCCCCCCTATGATATTTCCCATAATTCTATGAATGAATCAACAAGCAAAGTTACAGGTCGGAATCTACAACTATGATGACGTTCAATAGGGTTAAGGTAACGTTATAAGATGGCTTTGTTTGCAGAAACTGCAGTTAAAATCCTGCTAGCTAGTAGGCCTTAAGTCAAAGTTGGTTTATTTTGTTACGTTTTACATGTAAATTCCTCAAATGTTTCCTTTCACATCTAAAAAAAAGTAATTTTACTCAGGTGACCAATCATCAGCATAAATTGATATGTGTGTTTCTGTGCTTTGTTTGCATTTTTTTTAATTGCAAAAAATAATTTGCTCTTGCAATAAGTTCGTTTAGTGGACTGCAATCTGGTGTAGCTCTGCAATGGGCCCCAGTAGTGGAGTCCCAGGTACTTGAGGGTTGGCCCTGTAAACTTTTCCCTGTGGCCTGGATGATAATATCCATCTGTGACCATTTTCCTGTGATGTTTAGTCCTCTAGGAAACTAACAGGCTGCCCAGGGCTGACAACTGGAGGTCTTTCATTACTTAGACGACAGTCTCCCTATTCATCAACAATAGGGCTGGATCAGTGGGGTGGGGTGGGGGGAAGCTGGAGGGGGTATTTTTGGTAAAGATCTCTCATTCTCTCTGCTTCTATTCTCTTCTCTCCATGCTTTTCTCCCTCATGTTTCCTTTCCTCCTTGTTATCCCCACTTTTCTACCCCCTCAATGCTCACTGAATGCTTCCCTCTCTACCCCTCCTACTCTATTGACTTGATGTGTTAAATGCATTTTAGAGGGGGGTGCAGAGTGTTTACACCTTCACTTGCATGTAACATTTTCGACACCTTAGAAAATACAAATTACTTAGATTTCTACAGGTACATTTCCATAGAGGTGAACTTGTTTTAAATTAACTTGTTTTGCGCACTTTGATATATGTGAAGAAAACCAAGCTATACTATTTAGCAGCAGCTACTAGTATAGTCATCCATTCCATCACCATGTCCCTCTGGGAGGGAACAGTTGGTCTTCCATTGTCCATACTACCCTCCCCCTTCTTTTCTCTCTCTCATTCTGTGCTCAAGATTCTGAAAGAATTTGACCCCAGAGCTCTAAAGGTCAGATGAGTAGACCAATCACAAGCCTCTGGACAGTGCCCAGTACCCTTAGCATGTCCCGACCTCTGACCCCTGATGTGACGTCAGGGGGGAAGGGTGAATAGGTAGATGAAAGAAGTGAACTGCTGCAGTGAGGGGCGGGTTAAGAGGGGTTATGGGTTGTTTCAAATGGCCATTGTCCGTTTAAACATGTTGTCATAGCAGCAAGGTGGTCTGCACACTTTTGTGTGGTAAGAATACATTTGGAGTTATGCTCAGGGAAGAGGAAGTGGACAGAAGACAAGATAATAGCATAAAGAGGGAAAGACTGACTCTCCGTATGTTTGTAGACTATTAATCAATATCTGCTAATGCATTTCTTTCCAAGAAAAGATTGGAGATTTAAGAAGAGAAGATTTAAATATGAAACAATTGTTGTAATCAACAATTACAGTTAAAGGTTTGGACTTTGGGACTTACTTTGACCCCCCCACTTCAATCCAATAGAGCATGTAGCCTTGCACCCGGCCTTTCATGGTTCTAATGGGGACTTCAATTTCATTGATGTTATCATGAAACTGGACTTTCCATTTGGTGGAGTAGAGTGATGAAGGGGCACTAGTCTTAATTCTTCTTTTTCTCTCTCTGTCTATAGACTACCAGCTGTTAGCCAGGTCACCTTCCACGTCTCTGGGCTCCGAACTGACCTTCTCTGGGTCCTCATCGTCGTCCCCCACCTCCCTCGAAGATCACCAGCCCCCCCTGGCCCCTCGGTCGTCACCTGGGGGTCTCCACGGACCCTCCCTCCCCAGTGAGAGCTCTTCGCCCACCCACTGGTCCAGCCACATCGCCCCCTATACCACCACCTCCCTCCCCAATACCCATTCATCCCTCTCTCCAGACTTCCCTCACCCCTCCTTATCCTCGCAGACGCAATCCCTGCCTCTCAACCTCAATCAGACATCGGGCCACTGCCTCTCCCATCAGGCCCACTCCCACACCACTATGGCCTCACCACAGATGGGCAGCTCTGCCACCACCACCACCACTACCTCCTCCTTGTCTTCCTCCCTCCCTCCCCTGCAGGAGAGCACCAGTCCTGGGCACCAGGATGGCTCCAGCCTACCGGTGCCGGGGCTAGGCCAGATTCAGGTGCCCCTGACCCTGTCTGTGCTCCTGGAGGAGCTGAGGGTGCTGCAGCAGAGGCAGATCCACCAGATGCAGATGACTGAGGAGATCTGTAGGCATGTTCTCCGGTTAGGAGGGGCCATCTATACTCAAGACATCTCCCAGGCTGGTAGTGGAGAGAACCACCAACGATCCACAGCAAGATCCTCCTCCCCAACACACCATTCCTATTCAGCCCCTGTCCCATCCTCGGCCTCCCCTCTCCTGGCCTGCCTCCCCTCCCTCCTCCCTCAGCCCACTGTCTCCAAGCCCAGCCTCTCCTCTCACAGTAATGGGACCAGGGCATCACACTCTACCTCGCCCTCCACCACTTGGAGCTCCTCGATAGCATCCTCCGTGCATCCTCTGTCCCTGAGTCTGCCCCCGCGCTACCTCCATGAGAAATCCTCAAACACCTCCCCGTTCAGCCACAGTAACGGGGTTGGCTTCCCCACCCCGCCCCTCCCCACCACCAGCCACTCCCAAGACCACCTGCTGTTGTCCAGCTCCTCCTCGGCTGGGTCCTCATCTGCAGTGCGTCCACAGCATGCTTGTAAGTTTTGTGGTAAGGTCCTGAGCAGCGATTCCTCACTACAAATCCACCTACGCTCCCACACAGGGGAGAGGCCCTACCTTTGTCCCGTCTGCCTCAGCCGTTTTACCACCCGTGGGAACCTCAAGGCCCACTTCCTGCGCCACCGTGAACAGAACCCGGAACTGTCGCTCTCGCTGCTCCCTCCGGCTCTGGAGCAGCCCGCCCCCGTTGCCACCACCGCAGGCCAGAGACGCAGGAAGCGCCGTGCGGAAGACGAGGAGCCGCCGTTCGGTGGCGTGAAAGGAATGACAGAAGGAATGGCGCTCAGTTTCCTGTCCGGGGCGTCTCCTCGGCCTTCCCCTTCATCTATGCCTATGCCACCCAGTATGGACATGGCTCTGTTGTCCACGGCTCACTCCCTGCTACAGCTGAACAGGGCCTCCGCTGCAGCAGCCAGCGCTTCGAGTAGTGTGTTACCTTCATCATCCTCCTCATCCTCCATGGGTGGCCAGTTCAAAGGGGTGAAGCAGCAGAGGTTTGATGAGAACACCCCTCCACACTCCACCATCCATCCAGGCTCTCCCTACTCCCAGATGGCCCACTTCCCCAAGATTCTCTTCCCCGGAGGACCCTCACCCCACCACCTTGCCCTCCTCTGTCCCCCAGGGTCCCATACCACTGCCTCTCATCTCACCTCCCCCCACACCCAGCTCCCCTACCCTCCCTACTCCAAACCCCAGACGTCCTCCACAACCTCCTTCACCCAAACCTCCGACACCTCAAAGTTGCAGCGGCTGGTCATGAAACTGGAGAAGCAGCACCAGGGAGGGGGCCAGTCATCCTCCTTTGGCCCAGCAGACAGCTTTTTCTCAAACAGGGACACCCACGACCTGACCACCAACTCCTACCGCAGGGAGATGATGGCAGCCCTGGGCCTCAACCCCAACCCTGGGGCCACGGTGAGCAGCAACAGCCAGGCACAGGATCTCCCTGGATCCACCAATCCCGCCCTGTCTCCTAATCAGTGTGGGGTGTGCCTGAGGGTGCTCTCCTGCCCCAGGGCCCTGAGTCTCCACCAGGCCACCCACCTGGGTGAACGCCCCTTCCCCTGTAAGCTGTGTGGACGCTCCTTCTCCACTAAGGGAAGCCTGAGGGCCCACCTCGCCACCCACCGCGCCCGCCCGGCCAACTCCCGCACCCAGAACTCCTGCCCACTGTGCCCGCGCAAGTTCACCAACGCCCTGGTGCTGCAGCAACACATTCGTATGCACCTGGGGGGTCAGATACCCCCGGGGGGAGAGGGGGAGGAAGGTACAAATATGGCCCAAGAAGATCCCACCGATCTGAGCCTGCTGACCACACACTCTCGATCCAAACCCTGCCTCCAAGGCCTCCACCCCCTGGCCTTAACAATGACCAGCATCATCCCTAACCCACTTGTCAGCAACATGAACTCAGGAGGTTCAGCGACCAAGGAATCCCATGCAGCTGACCGGATCCTCCATATAGAGGGGGAGTCTGAACCCTCCCCATCCACAGCCAGCATTAGCCCACCTTTGACCCATAATCCCTCCCCAGAAGACCCCATGCTCCTGGGGGAAAGATCTGAGTCTGACGACGGCCCCGCTGGAGCCTCCATAGAAGACTCGCAAGACTCCCCAGCTGACCTCTCTAACACCAGCCCAAGTAGACGCCCATCCTTGACCAGCTCCCAGCCCGCCTCTGTGGTGGAGGGTGATGTAGAGGTGAAGGAAAATGTCCACAGACCGGGTGTGGATACTGATAGTAGTAGGTCAGGAAGGCTCACTAACAGCTCTAGGTCGACCACAGAGAACCAGACCAACTCTCCAGATGGACTCCTCCTCAGCCTTGAATCTGAATCTACCCCAAACTCCTCTGCCACCCTCAACCCCTCCCCCACGCTCACCCTCCCTGCCAGCCATAAAGCAGCCCAAGAGCCAGCCCCCCAGGCCTCCAGTATTACCCCACAGGAGCCCAGCCCTGAAGGGGAAATGGCTCCATCTGAAGGGGAGAGCGAGGGCACAGCACCCAGTGATACCTCATCAGTAATGGTGCCTGAGAGTGAGAAAGTGACCCCGAGCTCCACGGAGGAGAGTGATAGGGCTCCAGAGGAACCAGAGGCCTCCCAGCTAGCCACCCCAGCATCAGCGCCCTCCAAACCCTACTCCTGCACTCTGTGTGGGAAGGCATACGCCAGCCGCAGTGGATTAAAGGTAAGCATAAGATAAGGATGGATCGTATTAGAACCGTACGTTCCAATGGCTATACAGAACACTTGACAGAAGTTAATTGTGATTCTTGAACTTTGTCTATTCCTCATGTTTTACTGTGTTAAAAGTAATTGATCACTTAACCAATACCATTTTTCTGTGTTTCCATCAACAGGGACACATGAAGACACACCCTGTGTTGACCAGCGTCCCCGCCGAGACTTCTCCTCCCGCCACCCTGACCAATGACACTGTGGAGGATCAGAGTTCTCTCTCAGCCAATGGGAACAGTGGAGAGCAGGATGAAAAGGAACGGCTGGCCAAATCTCCTGAGAAACTCGTTACCTTAGAAGATCAGCCAATCACTGCTGGCTGTGGGGAGGAAGCAGAGCAACCTGCGGACACTACTGAGTAAAAAACGGCATATGATTGGCTGCTGAATGGTGTCAGTCAATTTATTTTTTTATTAAAGGCCCTGACAAGGGAATGTATTTTCATCATAGAATTAGAATTGATTCTATAAAGATTGATTCTTATTCTGTGTAATTTTGCTACTAGTCAGTTGGGTCTATTTTGTCTAATAAAACGTTAGATTGTTGTGAAGTACTAATTCAGTCAGCATCTCGGCATGGTTACGATACCACTATCTCAAAGAACACGAAGAGGCCTTATTTGACGATACGATTTCACAGAATTCTCTTGTACTGTAACGGCACACAATGAGGTTTGTGTGTTGGATCACAATAGAATACATAAGCAGGGATGTATGTTTTAGAGAGCAGCTAGTTCTAGTGAAACATATGAATGAAATGTCTATTTGGAATTGGAATGAAGTGAAGGAGAAATAGGTGAAATATCACTCTAGGATATATGGTACGAATGCCATACCAAAACAGGCCAGTGCAGTAGTGGCAGTTTTCTTGTATACTGAACAAAAATATAAATGCAACGTGTAAAGTGTTGGTCCCATCTTTCATGCGCTGAAATAAAAGATCCCAGAAATGTTCCATACGCACAAAAAGCTTATCTCCCCAATTTTGTGCATAAATTTGTTTATATCCCTGTTAGTGAGCTTTTCTCCTTTGCCAAGATAATCCATCCACCTGACAGGTGTGGCATATCAAGAAGCTGATTAAACATGATCATTACAATTACAAAGGTGCACCTTGTGCTGGGGACAAAAGTCCACTTCAAAACGTGCAGTTGAGTCACAACACAATGCCACATATCTGAAGTTTGTGTGTGCAATTGGTGTGCTGACTGCAGGAATGTCCACCAGATCTGTTGCCAGATAATGTAATGTTCATTTCTCTACCATATGTTGTTTTAGAGAATTTGGCAGTATGTCTAACCGCAGACCACGTGTAACCATGCCAGCCCAGGACCTCCACATCTGTCTTATTCACCTGAGGGATTGTCTGAGACTAGTCAATAGGGCAGCTGATTAAACAGGAGTATTTCTGTTTGTAACAAAGCCCTTTTGTGGGGGGAAAGAAATTCAGATTTGCTGGGCCTGGCTCCCAAGTGGGTGGGCCTATGCCCAGTCATGTGAAATCCATAGATTAGGGCCTAATTTATTTCAATTGAGTGATTTCCTTATATGAACTGTAACTCAGTAAAATTGTTGGATGTTGTGTTTATATTTTTGTTCAGTGTATATATATATATGAACTGTGGTTGCTATGTGTATGTTTATTTACATTTTTGTTTTACAGACTTTTCACTTTTTAAACTGTCTTGCTGCTGGACTGTTTCAATGGAGTTGCACTGACTTTGAACTTTGCTGTCCATACATCCATTGAAACAGTGATGATGAAAATGCAGATGATACTGACGATGATTGTTACACTGACCAGTCTGTATATACAATGTATGTTGGCAATCCTGGGTTGTGCTGTTATGATTGACCATACAGCAGCAACTTTTAGACCTGAACAACAATGTGTTATATCGGTGATTGTAATCGGTTTATCCATAATTGATTGGATGTCTCTGCACAGGGACGTATTGAAGTAGCCTGGAATTCAAACAGGTGGTGCTATGCTTCACTGTTGTGAAGTTTGGGTACCAGGCTAGAATAAAACAACTGAACCTCCCAAGGACCAGAATGGATTATGTCTGATAGATTGACATCATCCCTCCATGTCTTTTGTCTCTCTCTACCTCTAACCTCTCTTTTTCTCCCTCGCTCTCCTCCACTTCCCTTTCTCTCCTCTACCATCTCTCTCCTCCTCTACCATCTCTCTCCTCCACGTCCCTTTCTCTCCTCTACCATCTCTCTCCTCCTCTACCATCTCTCTCCTTCACTTCCCTTTCTCTCCTCTACCATCTCTCTCCTTCACTTCCCTTTCTCTCCTCTACCATCTCTCTCCTCCACTTCCCTTTCTCTCCTCCTCTACCATCTCTCTCCTCCACTTCCCTTTCTCTCCTCTACCATCTCTCTCCTCCTCTACCATCTCTCTCCTTCACTTCCCTTTCTCTCCTCTACCATCTCTCTCCTTCACTTCCCTTTCTCTCCTCCTCTACCATCTCTCTCCTCCACTTCCCATTCTCTCCTCCTCTACCATCTCTCTCCTCCACTTCCCTTTCTCTCCTCCTCTACCATCTCTCTCCTCCACTTCCCTTTCTCTCCTCCTCTACCATCTCTCTCCTCCACTGCCCTTTCTCTCCTCTACCATCTCTCTCCTCATCTGCCATCTCTCTCCTCCACGTCCCTTTCTCTCCTCTACCATCTCTCTCCTCTGCCATCTCTCTCCTTCACTTCCCTTTCTCTCCTCTACCATCTCTCTCCTTCACTTCCCTTTCTCTCCTCTACCATCTCTCTCCTCCTCTACCATCTCTCTCCTCCTCTACCATCTCTCTCCTCCACTTCCCTTTCTCTCCTCCTCTACCATCTCTCTCCTCCTCTACCATCTCCTCCACCATCTCTCTTCCACTTCCCTTTCTCTCCTCCTCTACCATCTCTCTCCTCCTCTACCATCTCTCTCCTCCACTTCCCTTTCTCTCCTCCTCTACCATCTCTCTCCTCCACTTCCCTTTCTCTCTTCCTCTACCATCTCTCTCCTCCTCTACCATCTCTCTCCTCCTCTACCATCTCTCTCCTCCACTTCCCTTTCTCTCCTCCTCTACCATCTATCTCGCTCCCCTCTCTCCCTCTCTCAAAGCACTTGAGAGTTCAAGTTTTCGGCTGCGTCCTACATTAGATCGGTTTAGTTTTTGTACTTTTTTTTTAGCCTTTGGTTTTTCCCAACCATTGTTTTTGTAGTTATGATAACATGTGCTTCCCATTTTTTGATGTAAAAAATAATAAAATGATGGTGGAAAAATGGCTTTTTGGTTGTCAGTGTGTCTGGCTTTGTGTATTGTTTGTCACAGTCTGTCTGGTCTCAGTCCATTCATTGACCTGTTTACGTATTCTGCTTCCATGTCAACATGTTCTGCATGTCTGAGTGTACTCTCGCTGTTTGCCTCTGTGTTCTGTGTCTGTCTGCCTCACAGATCATTTGTCTGGGCGCTATAGCCGTCTACTTATTCTGCCTTTTTTTGGGCTTCACTTTCTTTTTATATGTATCAGTTCTGTGGTGTGTGTCTGTTTGCTTGCATGCATGTGTGTGATATGGATAATCAGTGCTTGTGTGATTGAGAGTGCAGCTGTTGAGCCCCACCCCACATCTTACTCTCTGTCATACTCACCCTCTTTCATTTTCCCTCTCTCTGCCCTCCCCCTCCTAGTGTAATAGTCTGACACACAGGAAGCTCTAATCCTCACACAATGATAGCCCTCATCCCCCCCTATGCGACTGCGAGTGGGACAGGGGGCAGCACACACAGAGACCTGGGCCAGCTGTCTCCAAAATGGCCGCCCTAATCCTCCAACCACCCTTCTCACTAGCTAGGGCTCCCAAAACCATGACAACCGGTAACCAAGGAGAAGAATTTGCGAGCAGAAAGGGGAAAGAGACAAAGGGCTGAAAAGCCATGCCATGTGTGAGAAGTTTATCCATGTGAGTGAGACAGAGACATCAAAAAAGGGTAGTTAGAAAGTGAGGCTGGGATGATTGTTGGGTGGCTGGATTTGAGAGGGAAGGAGGGGGGTGTATGGAGTGATTACAGGTGTGGATTGGGGTAGTGTACTTGATCATCAAGCTGTCGATGGCATACCTAAAGATATTCATCAGGTGCTTCATTAGTATCTTCACAGGAACGTCACAGTGTGTTAATGGGGAGCCTTTAATATAATCCATTTACCATCGATGATCCTGAACAATGTGAAGTGTCAAAATCAAATGTTCCAAAACGAATGTTAATTGATTGATTGTCTAGTTGCTGAAATGGGTAATTCAATTGTACGTTTAGAACAAACTCTGCCAATCAGGAACACTGAACACAAAAGCTAAATACCACAATAAGCATAATGACGTAATGAAGCGCTCAAACCGTTAATTTGCCAACGTTGGAGGCGTGAAGCAAATAATGACCACAGGAGGGGGCTGTGTAACCGATTTTGAGATTCCTCATCAATTTCAACTATTCAATGCAGTGCCGTAACTCATGAGGTTCTCATACGTCAAGATTGTTGACCATAACAACTATATTATCAATAACAATACAACAATAACATAGGATAGTGATGCAATTATAAGTGACTTCGAGTCCTCAAGATCCTTCAAATCATTTCTCAGTGATTAATCATACATTCGAATCCCACTGTTTCCTTCCTCGCCAGGATGATTAAACGAGGAAGAAGAAACATCATCATCATCATCATCAACAATAATAGCCCAAAACTAAAGCAATCACCACCAACAACAGGTAGGCTAAAACAACAACTAAAGGCCCATGTTGATTTGAATTGACACAAAAGAAAGAATGTGTGAACGTGTGAATAGCCCAGCGTAAACGTGATCAGGCCTATTAATGCATTAATCAAAGTGATGGGAAGCAATTAATTTGACAGCGAAACCCATTGTCAGAGCCCAGACAGTGGTATAAAGTCAGTCCATCCCTCACTCCCTCCTCCTCTTCCACCTGTTTCCTTGGTAGCTGCTGGGTCAAAAAGCAGAAGTTCATCAGCTGATCGGCCTACGCACCTTCAGACTCCAAAAGGAAGTCGAGCCAGAAGTCAGAGCAGAGAACGCGGCGTGACTGGCAGAGGGGGAAGGTCATCAGTGGAGAGCGACAACGCGCACAGAGAGCAATAGTGAGTAAAAACAATCAGGGATGCGCAATTGACATGAACGTTCGATAAAAACCTGCGACTCATAGGCTTTAGAGAAGAAGTGCAAGAGGACCCCCAAGGGAAGGAAGCCAAGTCCACCTCTAGCGCATCTGGAGAAGGTAAGACCCCTGACTTAAATGGGCGTCTATCCTAACATACAGTAACAATGCGAGGTTTTACACTTGTATGATATATTTAAAATATAGAGACTGTCGTTTGGCTGTAGTAACTGTACATTTGACTCCCTGTTCAACATGTGTTTTTCTCTGAGGAGATAGGTCTTTACACTACATATTAACTTCTAATGGCATTCCTGTGTAGCCTTACTTGCCCCGAGTCATCAATAAAATGTGCTGAGTCAACTCTGCAGCTTTGCCAGCTTTGCGATGAGTAAGCTGCGAGTTGGCCAAACGATTGCTGCCAGCTTGTCATATTCTGAGAGAGATAAAAACAGAGGGAGAAACAAAGAGAAAGGGATTTCAAATATGATACAGCAACCTTGAGTGGTATATGATACTCAATTTGAGTAGCCTACTTATCTTACCATTTTTGGACCTTGTATCTCACTTCTACGCCTCCTGCCCTGCCCTTTGTAATGACGTGCAGAAGGCTACTATCCACTGTCCTTTGTAATCACTTCTTCTTTTGAACTGAACTCACATGCCAGGGGTATCTATCTATCTGCACTACTTCTCCATCTCTCCCCTTCTCCCCCGCCCGGCGTCTCAGATCTCCCTCTTCCTGATCCTTGTGATATATATCGTTGGTTGATGTGACTGGACCTGTGTTCACTTTCTGTGTCAGGATAGCGCTTTTCTCCCCCTGTGATATGACTGCCTATGATTGACTTGTTGATGCATTCTCATTGTATTGTGATGGATTTTCTCCAGTCACACAGATCTTGTGATAAACTGTAGACCCCTGCGCGGCCCGGTCTCCTCACTTAGTGTGATGTGTGTGTTGTTTTGTTCAGGTCCTGACTGAGCATGTGCGTGATATTCAGTATGGGTACTAAGACATTATGTGTCTATTCATTCAAACTCTTCTATATATGCTGCTGAAGGCAATGAACTTAAAAAAAAAATTGTGACGGTTCCGTCCAGCACGCTGCTGACTCCTAGCGAAGTGTCTCTGTGTCTGTGTATCCGTGTTTCTGTGTCTCTCTGTCTGTGTGTCTGTGTGTCTGTCTCTTTGTGTGTCTCTGTGTGTCTGTCTCTTTGTGTGTCTGTGTGTCTGTCTCTCTGTGTGTATGGGTTTCTTTGTTTCTGTGTGTCTGTGTGTCTGACTGTCCCTCTGTGTTTCTGTGTCTGTGTGTCTGTCTCTTTGTGTGTCTCTGTGTGTCTTTCTCTGTGCGTCTCTGTGTCTCTGTGTGTCTGTCTGTCTATATGTGTCTCTGTGTGTCTGTGTGTCTATATGTGTGTCTGTCTGTCTATATGTGTCTCTGTGTGTCTGTGTGTCTATATGTGTGTCTGTGTGTCTATATGTGTGTCTGTCTGTCTATGTGTCTCTGTGTTTTTTTGTTTCTGTGTGTCTGTGTGTCTGTCACACTGTAAACTAAATATCACAGTGACAGTCAGTTATAGCCAGTAATGAACGTTACAGTGATGTCAGGCTGTTTGTCTTTCTCTCCCACTCTGTCAATACACTCAAGCTTAAAAGGCTATTTACTGAAACCCCTAATGGCTCCCAAATTGCCATCTGTGAAATCGAATCCGATAACCAGCAGCAGTGTGTGTGTGTTATAACATTTGTGTTATTTTGCAATGAGTTAAGTTTAGCCTCATGTTTTACAAATGTAGCATACAGACCAACATTTATTTAAAAAACTGTACTGTTTTTTTATGTCCCAGTTGATGACTGGGCCCATATGGACAGCAGCTTGGTTTCCATGGCAACACCTACACACTCTTTCCTCCACAGATGTCACCAGAGGGACCCTCATAGCTGGAAAACGACTTTAACTCAGCTCTTACAACCAATCCTCTCCTCTGACTGATTGACAGCCGCCTGGTCCAATCACTACTCACTTCCCCACATCCCCTCCAATCACCAACTCCCCCCCATACTTCCGGTGCAATGGCATCCTGCAGCCCCGCCCCCACACAAGAACCCGCCACCAACGGCGGGTCGACCTCGCTCAAGTCGGACGGCTCAGGGGGCGACAACGATTCCATGAAGCTGAAGAAGGAGATCTCTCTCCTGAACGGCGTGTGTCTCATTGTGGGCAACATGATCGGCTCGGGCATCTTCGTCTCGCCTAAAGGAGTCTTAATCTACAGCGCCTCCTATGGGCTGTCGCTGGTAGTGTGGACCATCGGCGGTATCTTCTCGGTGTTCGGGGCCCTGTGCTACGCCGAGCTGGGGACCACCATCACCAAGTCAGGGGCCAGTTACGCTTACATCCTGGAGGCCTTCGGAGGGTTCCTGGCCTTCATCAGGCTGTGGACTTCCCTGTTGATCATAGAGCCCACCAGCCAGGCGGTCATAGCCATCACCTTCTCTAACTACATGGTGCAGCCCATCTTCCCCACCTGCATAGCCCCCTATCTGGCTAACCGCATGCTGGCTGCAGCCTGCATATGTGAGTATTTTATAGTGGTTGTGTATGGAGGGGTGTTGTTTGTGTTGGTGCAGTACTGTTCCACTGTAGGCCTCTACCATGGTTAGGGCCCTGAGTGTTTCCTTACCGATGGAAGTGATCAGGTATGCGTGTGCAAGGACTTTGCATGCAGACAATGATATGTGTGTGTGTGTGTGTGTGTGTTCATACTCCCCTGAGTACCGAACAGCGATGTGTGTGTATGCTCCTCTCTTTGTGGAAAATGTGGGAAACGAAACTAAATGACTCACAGCATACCCAAGTCAGCACCTCAGCAACAGAAGGGAACACGAGAAAGGTTGAAAAAGGAACAGAGAGGGGAGAACAGAGACTACAGACACCAACAAGTGTTTCCTGTATAAGACAGAGAATAGGGGAAAGGAGAATTTACTACATTTCAGGATAATTTACCAACATTACAAAGCGTCAGTGTGACCAGATTAAACTGCTGGCAATGCTCATTACTCATGACAATAGAGTTCAATAATGTAGTGTAAATTGATTATTTATAAACCACCAAAGGAAGCAAGGAAGAATAGAGATGAGCAAGGAATGTAGAGAGAGGAAAGAGGGAGTGTTGTCATGGATATCGTTCTAACAGATTAGAAGAAACCTGGACCTCTCAACACAACCACTAATAGTCATATTATTACTGTGGCTTTGATAGTCCTATTATTACTGTGGGTTTAATAGTCATATTATTACCGTGGGTTTGATAGTCATATTATTACTGTGGGTTTAATAGTCATATTTTTACCGTGGGTTTAATAGTCATATTATTACTGTGGGTTTAATAGTCATATTATTACTGTGGGTTTAATAGTCATATTATTACTGTGGGTTTGATAGTCATATTATTACTGTGGGTTTAATAGTCATATTATTACTGTGGGTTTAATAGTCATATTATTACTGTGGGTTTGATAGTCATATTATTACTGTGGGTTTGCTAGTCATATTATTACTGTGGGTTTAATAGTCATATTATTACTGTGGGTTTGATAGTCATATTATTACTGTGGGTTTAATAGTCATATTTTTACCGTGGGTTTAATAGTCATATTATTACTGTGGGTTTAATAGTCATA